>NW_021680374.1:896841-996479 GCF_001412515.2 Diachasma alloeum
GTGAGTTGAGATGCCTGAAAGAATTAAGCAATTGAAGAAAATTTACTTGTCTCAAGAAAATATGTTTCAGATATTAGAAATTTTTTTTCTCAGTGTAGGAATAATTAAATTCATCAAGTTTTCTAGCAAATCACTTGAGCTGCGTATTGATCGTTTTTCAACCTGGAAAGCTTGACACGTTTGTTTGTTCTGATAATTTTGAAGTTCTTGACAGAAGGAATGAGTGAGAATATTTAATATTAAATCTTCTCTTCTTTTTCACTGAAAAACGCAGAGATATACACTTACAAGAAATTGTTCCGTCGTTTGACCACGTCTCCTATGTCGCTCACCAATAGCCACAAGTGTTGCTTCGAGTAATCCCTCGTCATTCAATGCATCGATAACAGAGTTCAATGCCGTGATGATACTGGCACAATGTGCCTGGAATTTTTTATTCGCAGGAAGTTCTGCTTTTGGTGTATCTCTGAAAGCGGAGAATAGCGCCTGGTACTCGGGGTAACGTTCAAAGAACCTAAAGAAAAACAAACAAAAAACTTTTAAATCAAATCCAGGGAGTACTCATTTATTTATCATGAGGTTGTATTTCGTTGCAGGGGAACCTACACCTGGCAATCACCGCAAGGCTTCTAGCCAGCCAAATTCATCTGGTTGACGACCTAGAGAGCTATATATGTATAGCCCTGGCCAAAACAAACCAGCAACACCGTAATATATTGAAGACTTTCAAGTTTCACTTTAGTCTCCCCTTAACAAGTTTCAAGTGGTAAAAAATCTTCATGCGGATTTCAAAATCACTGGAAAGTTGATCCAGAGTGTGAAAATCCAATTGAATTATATACCATTCAATGTCATTCAACACAAAAAACAGTGGGATGAAAGGTAAAAAGTTCAGGATGTGGAAGTGAGCAGGTTCAGGTTCATCATCTACGTTCTCGGCAAGAACAAGGGATGATTCTGTCTTGGAGAGAAAAATAAAGGATTTTCCCAACTATCCGACGAGCCTATTATCACATCAAACAGTAGAAACTCAAGTCCTCATTCAAAGTTCAATTTCCACTAACTTTATCATTATTAATGTAATCAAAAGAATGTATTTAAAAAAAGATGGAGTGACTCGTCAAGAGAACTGAAGACGATTGCTAGGCAGAGTAGTCATCTACGATGGAGCAACGGCATGCATATTTAACAGAGGATAAGAGTAGTCGGATGCACACAGACAAGTATCACACGGCCTTTGAATTTTAAGGAGGATTCTTCCTCGTCTCTTACCTCTCCCTATTTTTCTCCCGACCGTCCCATCATTACTCCGCCTTGCCCAGGAAAGACTCAACTGAACATAATCCCCAACTCATTTTTTGCCCTCATCCCTTCTTTTTTTTCCTTTTGTTCCTTTAATTCCTCCTATTGTAACAATGATATTGGTAAAAGTGGTGAGATAGAAAGCATCGATCCATTTTCCATTGTGTTACCTGTGTACGTGAAGCTATTAGCCCTGGCTCTCGGGGCCACTGGGCTACACACAACATACCTTCGTTCGGTGGGTATGCTTTAGCGCAGCGGCTGGTGAGAGGAGAGGGCGGGTGGGCTTTATAATTGCACTCTGGCTAGAATGACGATTAATCGAGAATCGATAGAGTGACTGAGATAGTTGGCATTTTCGGTTTTCGTCTATCGCCACTAGTTGGATATAAATAGGGTGAGGAAGGTGGAATATTAAACATCAGATGAAGTGTCAGGATTATTTCTGATGCTGGGGAATAAAATTAAGAGCGAAGGTATTCTACATATTTTTTTTAACATTGAGAAGACAAAAATAAGAATTGGGAGGGAATCTCTATTGCAAATGAAATGTCAGAAATTCATTCTGGTATTTGTGGAATTCACTGAACTATTGAAAGTGGCTTAGAGTTTTGTCAATATTCTCATTAGTTGAAAGAAAAAATTCGTCAATAAAATCTTTATTTCTTACATTCTTCTGAGGCCAGGCTTATTTCGGATGCTGGGAAGTGAATTCGAAAAGAAGGTATTTTTAACATCTTCTATTATCGTTGGAGAAACGAAAATAACATGTGTAGAGGGATTTCGATTAAAAACGAAGTATGAGATATTTATTCTGGCATTTATGGAATTAATTAAAGCAATGGGCATAGCACAATTTACGTTTTGAAAGCATTCTCAACATAGAGGAGACACAATTCGGTGATGAAATCTTCATTTCGTAAATTTCTCGCAGGTTAGTGGATTTTTAAAAATTCAAGGACATTTTTTACGATTTATGACATTTAGTCATAGAGAAGTTTTTTAGGTTTCCTTCCGAAATCAGTAATTTTATATTTTGGTGAAGCAGTAAAAACCTTTGAAATGAGTAGATGACAGGACAAACCCCGGGAACTTTTTACACTTTATTAAAAATTACACTATAGAAAGCAAAAAGTCTTCTCTAGATCCCTCAAGACCCACTATTATTGCAGTGCTAATGGATCCATAATTGTTATTGAATTGTTGCGCATAATAATAAAAGTATCTAAAATTCGTAGGAGGAAGAAGAATTACTCACAATGTCATTATCGCAACACCGGAAGCCACCGGATCCCTACTCACAATACTCCACGTACTCTGGACAAGTCTCTTCTCACGTCCAGTCAATCCTGTGCTAGGATCAACAGTATCGTCTGTACCGGAATGGCCCCAGATTTTGCTCCAAAATGTTCCCATGATTTATACAAGTTAAAGTTATCGCCTCGAACGGTCCTAGTGCTCGTTATCTGGAATTTTTCAAAAGACTCTGATTAATGTCGGCAAAGATTATATTAAATGCTTCGTTACTCATTATCAGTTATTTTTGTTCCTCCGGGGAATAACCGATGAAATGAACTTATATCATTTCTGATTAACACTTATCGCTTTTGAAAGTTCACTGATTTTTCAATTTTATAATCAAGTTGCAGAGAATTTGATATCACTTTTTCAACTTTATCAACAAATATTACTTATTCCATCATTCGATGAATGAAATATAGCAACACTGGGAAAAACAAATCTTTTTGCCAAATATTCATTTACTTGAGAGAACCGTTTCTTTTTCCAAAATCGTATTTCTCCAATCTAGTCATTCCCAGGTGAATCTGATTAGGTCTCAATTATAACAATCATGTTGCCGTAGAGGATATTATTCATTTTTCCTGAATTTCTTATTTTCTAAAGAGAAGAATTTTGATTAATTTTTCAATGTTGATAATTATTGAGGGAGTTCGCTCGAGGTCATAAGTAACATGATCAACTTCTAGAGCAATATAATTGACATAATTAAAACCCAATGAGGATTGCCTGAGAATGATTCCACTGGCGAAATACGGTATTGAAAAAATGAATACTTCTCTCAAGTAAATGAATATTTGGCAAAAATTTATTTTTTTCTCAGTGAATCTCATGGAATAAAAATTGTACGATTTAAAATTCGTAGGTAGGGTAGTAAAATTCAAAAAGGTAGGGTGAACAGGCCAATTGCTGGATGGTTACGGGAAATTCGAGTTTCGCCGTAAGATCTAAAATAAAAGAATCACCTAAATGGGGATACGGTGGTTTTCATACATTCAAAAACATTTTCATTAGGAGAAAAAAAATTATTTGAAGTGAAAATAACAAAACAAAGACTAATTAAATTAAGAACTAGTTGAATGCGGCGCAAACCCCTAATTTCTGGACGACTGGGCCATATTTTCTTTAGTTATTAAGCGTTGATCAATAGAAAAAATAATTGATCCCATGATTATACATGAGTACGATTATTGAAAGGTCAAATAACAAGTGCAAATTTCATTTTATTTATGGAATATTCAATGCAAGTTGAAATTGTCCAGACACTAACTCCCGTGCAGAAATTGACCTGTTTACCCTACACAAATACCCTTATAAACAATTTGCCGTTTTTTATCCAGATGAACACAGACTATTTTTTTTGTTCAAGTCAATTTTAGAATAAATATTCTTTGATAATTCAATGTCAGGTGTTTATCTTCCGTAGCCAAAACATAAAAACTCACCGTAATTATCTCTGATGTATTATGCTCTCAAATACATGTAAAATCTTCATTTAATCCAAAGAACAAGAAATAATTATTTCATTTACTTAATGAATTCGGAAAGCACTGATCATCAGATGCAAATGGTGAGAAGATTTAAATAAAACGAAACTAAACCTTCCAGAGTGGTCAACCCTCAGAAAGTATACCGGCGAGATCTTGACCGACTCGCAATCCGGGTGCTACTAGATTCATCTTTCAATATCGCGCGGCGCGATACCCGCTCTTTCTCTCTCAAGAGTCCCGCACACTGCGCGTCGCCGCGTGATACTGTAGTAGAGTCCCCTTTATCCATTCTCACTCACTTGAACGTCCTCTATTCAGTTCTACTGGTTTTGTTGCTCTATATCGTCTTATTATGTGAGAAATAGGTGAAAATGGACTGAGATGATTGAATTACTTTTCATGAATTCCATACGACAAAAATCGGCTTTGGAGCAAGTCTCTCAAGGAAGCAATATGACAATGCAACAGTCCCATACTCCAAGTTCAAGAATATTGAAAATAAAACGATAAGACCAGACATAATTTACGGTATTTCATGGAAGGCAAGTCTGAATAGACGAAGATTCAACGATTTTAATTTGAAAATTTTCGAACAAAAATATTTACTCATTAGTATTAATGAATACCAGAAAAAATGCATAGTGTGGCGCCAATACCCAAAAATAACATGAAAAAATAAATACAGCCATGATGTCTGGAAGGGTTAAAGGGGGATTACTATGAGTTTTAAAAGTCGCGGGCTATTGGAATGAGATTTCTCACACATTGAAGATTGATTATATAAATCTAAATACGAATAATTAGTGCAAAAAAAATTGTTTATTGTTCGTTTATCCCGCAGACACTTAAAATATTGAAACATAGTCCACAGCCTCCAATTTTTGAGCTACAGAAGTTTCTTTTTCAAAATTTTTGAAAAAATGTGTGCAATAACAATTACGAATTCGTTTTTTGAAATTCAACGCCTACACAGCTAATTTCGTTATTTTTTTACTAAAAAATGGCACCATTCATATGAAATAGCCCGAAAAATATTTCTGAAAGAATCGAGAATATATTTTAAATATTTTAAGGATAATTTTGCGGCCTATTGTACACGAATGTCGCAAATTTTTATGTTCAACAAAACGAAATTAGCTGTGTATTGTACACATTTGTTCAAAAATTTTGAAAAAAAACCTCTGTAGCTCAAAAATTGAAAGCGCGGAACTATTTTTAACATTTTAAGCGTGTGCGAGGCAAATAAAAAATAAACAATTTTCGTTTGCAAAAATTATTCGTTTTTAGCATATACATATAATCGATCTTTAATGCATGAGAAATCTCACCCCAATAGCCCGCGACTTTTAAAACTCATAGTAGTTTCTCTTTAAATTAAATTCGGGGTGCCTATAATTCTAAGAATTCAACAAAAACGGATTGAAACAAAAATCTGTTCAAAAACTTACCATATAATTGGTTAAAGAATTGTAATCTAAATAAAATTAGATCTATTGTCGATTCGGCAAATAAATTCACACGGCACAGATTCTAAATAACTCTGAATTCAAAATGAAGGTGCTACTTTTTTGTAATCTCAAAAGCTCAAAAATGTTTTCCTAGTATAACTACGAAAGAAGGTGACTTATGGAGCTACCGTATTTTAGTTGGTTACTTACTCCCGAGCTGAGTTAGAACTAATCAAAAGTTATGTTATGGCAAATTTTGGTTGGAAAATGAAAAAAAAAGAGAAAAATGGGGACTCCTGAAAAATATAGAAATTAAGTTCTATGCATTTTTATCCTATCACGGTTTCGTCGGCGTAAAGCAAAAAAGGTCGCGTGGACGCTTAATTTTGCAGTTTTGAAGTTTTTTAAACAATTTCCCGGTTTACTACAATCCCAAAAACTTAATATATGTTTCACATCATTCTTCCGCATGATATTCCATGTTTTTTATCCTTCTTCTATCATCCTTGATTTCCAAACCGAAATTTGACTGGCCCAACATGGGTAACTAATCAGTAACCTTATCCACGACTAAGTCAACGTATGTTCAGAGCCAGCTTTTAGATTAACCAATCAATTCTTCTTACAGTACGCCACTTTTTCACCTGCTTTGTGAAGCAGAAAAAATCACTCATGATTATTTTCCACATGTACATCTGTTAAAATAGTAGGCAAACTCATAATTTTCTACACATCATGAATAGGCTATAAAAGGGAATATCGATTAGAAAAATTTAGTTGATATTGAACATTCTCCGTCTTATCGATATGTGTTCTAAAGTATTCATCATAACGATGATTATCACGATTTTGTGTGATATATCACTTGTGAGTATCACTTTTGTTTGAACAATCATTTTTCTCACTTGTGCGTAATGTAAAATTTCCCGCCTTTCACGCATTGTGATGAAATAGTATATTTCGATACGAGTACATAATAGTATATTTCGTCATTAGGCCGAAAATAGTATATTTCGCCATAACGGCCGTAAACAGCGATTCACGGACGAATAGCGTGAATAGTGTAACACACTCGAATCGAAATATATTATTGGATGCAGACAGCTGAAATTTTAAGACTTTTACAACTGAATGAAATTTCAGACAAGACCTCTGAATTGCAAAGATGGGGAGATTTACTGGTGTCAATCGGATCGGATTGCAAAACGTTGTGGAGTGAGTTATGCTTGATTCTACCACAAATACAATTTTCAACTACAGTAGGGTTCTCTTCATTTTCCGCTTTCATTATTTGTCCTCTCTTTTTCGGATTCTCCTCTGGGTTCTCCCTAAAAAAATTCTTCCACTCCTTATGCGCTCTGCACCCTGTATTTCGTTTTATAATCGAAACTAATGGTCAACATCAATCGAAATTGAGGTGAAATTTACACGAATAATTCTTCGATGAACAATGCTGAGTTTCAATGTGTCACTTCTACGCGATCATTATTGATTTCGAAAATGAACAGGTGCCCTACAAAAATTGGTCGTCGATTTTTTCATTGAAATATTCTATTCGAAAACTATTCACCAAAATTTAATTCGTGAAGATGGAAAAAATAGAAGGAATACGTAATGTATTTTTATTTTCTGATCTGGATCAATCTGATTATGAGATACAATTCAGTAGCCAAGCGGTAAACCGGGTCAAGTCGATTTTGACTTTTGACCAGTTTTTGATGAATATCTCGGAATCTAAGAGAGATAGCAACATTTTTCTCATAACATTTTTTATAACTCTCAATGGGCTGTACAAAAAAGATGTTAACAAAAATGTTTCTATCTCCTTTAGATTTTGAGATATTCGTCAAAAACTGGTCAATAGTCAAAATTGACTTGACCCGATTTACCGCTTCGCTACTGGATTATATTCTCAACAAGTTGAATATGGCTGAGAGGGTCAAAGAACACTTTTCCCACGAGTTTCGAACCCTATTTTTCATCACAGTGTGCGAAAATTGAGATTTTGCGCACGCGGAGCGTGCGTAAAATTTCACTTGACACTCAACTGATGAAAATATCGTTTTTGTGATACCTGCCGCAAAGGTGCACTTTTCGAAACGATTTAGTGTACGTAAAGCGGTTGTTTTCCGTACGGCGTGCGTACAGTAAATTCTTGTACGTAATGTTTCGCTTTTAATTCACTTTACGCACGCTCTTGAACTTTACGCACTAATGGATAAAAACAACCACATTGCCCCTCCGCCGTTCCGAACAGTGAACTCGGCAGCTACCACAACAAATAGGATGAGTTAACGTTTTTAACGTGCGTGTGAAGAAGAGGAACTTTACACACTAGTAATACAATATACTATTTTCTATTCCATTCCATTGGAATCGCACTCTGAAAATTTTATACGTTATATTGGGTTGTCCTAGAGTCAGAAACACACATAACACCCAGAAAAAAAATCCTTATTTTGAGATTTCAAAGATCTTAAATTGAGACCTTGGGAAGTCTCAACGGGATACCTTCGAAAGGATCAAATAGAAATTTTCAAGTCTCAATTTGAGATTTGAGAATCTTCATTTTAGCTTTCTGAAAGTCTCAACTTGAAACTTTCGAATCTCAACTTGTGACTTTCGAAACTCCCAATTTGCGACTGTCAGAGAGTTTATAGCGAAATTTCCAAGTCTTAAAATGACATTTTCAAGTTTCAAATTGATATTTTCAAGTCTTAAATTGAGACTTTTGAGAATCTCAAATTGAAAATTTCGGAATTCAATTTGAGATGTTCCAAAGTGTCAATTTGAGATCTCCATAAGTATCAATTTGAAATCGTAAGTCGCACATTGGAATTTTTTTTTTTCTGGTGAAGCGGTATGTATAACCATACCTTCAAAGCCCTATTGATCCTCAAGCTCATGACGATGTTTTCAACTGGAAGAACGGACAATTACAGCGAAAAATAGACGATTGAATTATCTTCAAGGAATTGTGCACATGTGTGGAATAATTTAAAATCGTGTTGAACGGAAATGTTGAAATCATCCAGCACTTTCAGTATCGAGAAAATCATTCATGTGAATTCCTTCTCATTATCGTCGATAATTCGGAAAGTATGCTCGATTAATTCGAGGATAAGAAACACCTGATCTTTTTGGAATTTTTCAAATGTCATTCACCGCAAATTTCAGAAAACAGAATATTGTCAACGTCTTTCCACTCCAACTGATGAGGTGTACAGCCATCCAATTGCAACTGGCACGATGCTGCACGAACATATGGGCTTTATTTTTCTTACAGACGTATAGGTATCAAGATCGTCATTTTACTACTCAGAAGAAAAGGCCAATTCAGCAAAGATAGATTTTCTCCTCTGCACATTTGATTTCCGTCCGTAAAACTGGAAATCTACACTTAGAAAAGTTAGATGCCATACAATTGATAATTACCTGCAAACTGTTGAAAATTGTACTCAATTGAAATGAAACGAAGAATAAAATTCATCATTTATTTACATAATTAACATTTGATCATTCATATTCGCTTCATGCGTTGGCATTTGTTTTCACAATGTTTTTATTCAGAGTCACAACATTATTCACATATATACAGTATATACATTTATAAAAACTAGTCTAGAAAAAGTTGAATGAATAATATCGTTTTTAACAGTTTTTTGGTCAAATTTAATTGACTCTCGAGTTTAATTCTTATGTATTCGTTTAAAGATGAATTTTTTTGTTGGAATGATTTTGTTTATCCTGTAATTTGCTTATTCGAATTTATATTGTGTTTACATTGTGCTTAAAAAAAAAGAGTTTTCTTTGATTGCCTTAGGGTGACAGTAAAAAAAAGTACTTCATTATTGGCTGGGCCTCCACGTTGGCAACTCTTGAGTATTGAGAGTCGACCCTCAATATATTTTTCATCAGATTACATCGACTCTTCGTACAAGATAACTCGAGCTCCGAGCGCTCAAGGATTACTTCAATGAACATGAGTGACATGTTCATCATATGATGATGACATTTAACTAAGTTGAAAATCTGATGAAATTAGTTGAAAAGAAATCTTATTTAATTTAATGAAATGAAATAAACCATGAATTATACATGATAGAAGAAAATGATGTGCAAAATAACCGTTCGGAAGCATATTGCGAATTTATTAGCAAAAATAACTATACTATATTCAACACAAGAGCAATTTTCCACTTGTTTCAATAGCTACGCTCGGGTCGGATTAAGCTTACTCAAACCTGAATTTAATAGTATTATAGTAAAATGGTGCGACCAGAGCTGGAAATTTTCGAATATTTTTGCTTCCAAATGGAAGCATTGCAATTCTTCGATTTTCACATTCTCTAATTTTGATTGGAAATAATGTAGAATGGTCTGAAAGGTAAGAATACGAAGTTTGGTGACCATGTCTGTATGTGACCACGTCCACCACCACCTTCCCGGTGGTCAATTTTTAGAAAATTAAGTAATCAAGTGGCTAAAACAATTCCAAAAATTCTGCAATTTTATCAGATCATAGGCCTTAATAAGGACTAACTCTGTGCAAAATTTCGACCCGATCGATCTAATATTTTTGGAAAAAAAGCGATTCGTTTTTAAATATCTTCAAAACTAGTCGACCAATTTCGATGTTGTTGTTTTCAAAATATTCGCTTCGATGTCTCCTAGCTAAATCAATTAAAACATATATATATATATATCCCCGTTTTTTTCATTTTTTCATAAAAAACTGTAAACACTCTAGCTTGTGCAAAAATCGAAACATAAACGTGAAATTTGAACGCAAAATATGTATACTCGCTCATAAGAATTATTCGAAACATTGAAATTTCGATAGTACCCATAAAGGTGGCAGTAACCGTCTGTAATTTTTGCTGCTAGTTAGTGTTGTGAAGCTATAAATTTTTGTAATATTTCATACCATTCGGACGCCCGCCATCAATGTATTGGTGGCGAACAAAAATAAGGCATCAGTCAGTGACATGTCCACTATCACATGGCGCGCTGTCATATGCTCGCTGTCCCCTGCTTGTTTTGTCACTGTCATTCCTCTATACTGAAAGAGTTCTCTGGGAAATGCCCCATTCTTCTAAATTCAGGGCCATTCATCAGAACATCTTTCTCACTTAAGAAATAGTAGAAAATCCAATGATAATGCATTCCCTAGTTTTTCTTCAAAGGGCAAATAGATGACACACTGGCAACCAACATATTCCTTACGTAAATAGATATTTTATTAATTATAGAAAAGTAATCAATTTTTATTACAGCTCTTGCGTTAACTAACCAAAAATTTATTCAATGTATCAGCATATTGGAATTCCGGACTGTTTTCGTACTCGCACATGTCCAGGGCAATGACGCAGCTCTCTCTGACAACTCGTTTGGGGTCTTTGATGTATTTATTGAGAATTTTTTCACAAGCTGGATGGGCAATTGCGCCAAGAGCTTCTGCACATTCGTGCCTAACCATTTCATTCTCCGCTGGGTCTTCTAGGGACGCTTGAAGAAAAGGAACGGAGATTTCTTCTTGGAGTTGCCCGAGGACGAAGGCAACTTCGTGTCTGAATAAGGCACTTCCTGCTCGGAGGCCTAAAATAATTAATTTCCTGTTAGAAATTGGAACTCTACTATTCAAATTACATAAACTTTACTTGAATGAAATAAAGACGTTTATCCAGACAGGATAAACAGGTCAATTTCTGGATGGAGGTTAATTTCTAGACGATTTCAACTTCCATTGAATATTCCATAAATAATAAAATGACAATTGTAATGATTACTTTTCCGTTTGATAATATTACTCGTGTATAATCATGTGATCAATTATTTTTACTGCTGATCGACATTTGATAAATAAAAAAAATATTCGATATGATTCGAATGAAGTGCTAACTCTGTGAGCTAGAAAGGAAATCATTCTTTAAATAGTGAAAAGAACGAATTTCTTAATATCTAATGATCTCTTATTTGGATCGAATAAATTGTTCATTTGATTCTAGCTAATGATTCATTTGGAATTAATGAATTATTCATTTCATATAACGGAAATGTTTTCATCGAGATAAATATCTGAGATTTTACGTTTTAAAAAAACAACATTGTTAAAATGGATAAGAAAATTTCAAATAAATAAATAGTATAAATTGTTTCATTGGATTCACATTTGCATTGGGTATACTAATTCATCTTATCAATCTTATTTCTATTGATTTGTTATTATAGTATTGATCAATTAACCTTCTCCAAGGGCTAATACACTTTCTGGAGTCCTCAAGTTTCTCAGCGAAAACATTGCTCTGTATCTTTCAAAAAGTGAAGCGTCTTCGTTGAGTAAAATTTTCTTCAACTCTTCGACGTTTGTGATGGCACAAGGAGGAGCTGGGTCCACCGAAGCGTATGGATTCTCTGATAGACTCTCCGATTGATTTTTATCCTCCCTCAACCAATTTATTCTGTTCAAGGCCAGCTGACAGGTCTCTGCCACTTCAATTACAGAGTCTTTGCTATATTCCTGGAGAATAGGAATAACTTTCTGATCTCCAATGGCTCCGAGGGCTTCTCCTGTTAACGAAATTTGATAAAAATAAGACTATTCATCTAGTTGAGTAGGCGAAGAAAAATGTTAAGGGTTTTCTTGGAAGAAATTTTACAGGCTACAACGAAAGTTTCATCAGGTTTTTCTCAAAGCTTACTACACTTAAAAATGATAGCAAAAGAAAATTGAATTTAGCTAACGTGAATTGCTTTATTTCATTTTGCTTCCAAATGGCATTTGGCTTCCGAAGCATTGTAATCGTTCAAATTTAAGTTTTGGTTTTTTTGTGTTATATCGATCCATTAAGATCCAAAAAGTCCGGAAATGTAATTTTCAGATCGTATCCGTACGTACGTGTGTGTGCTCTAAAGTTTTTCTTCGATTGTTCCCTAATGAATAGATGGAATTGAATCTTTTTTTTTCAAATGCAAGTATTGTTGAGCCCTGTGGATCACCATTAATTGAAATTCAATTCATCGATTAGTTTTTTTAATTTTTCATTTTTTTTCGAAAATCGGTTGTTCCGCGACGAAAGCTAAAAAAATGTTCTCAATTGATTGAATGATGACTTAAAAAATTTGTTTATGGCACGCCGTGCAATAAGTCGAGTTTATCGCACGCTGCGCTTCGCGCAGAACAGAACGCTCCGACCCATTCTTGGTGTTTTTTTGCAAAAATTCATTTTTGTTTTTGAGGACATTGACAAAGCAATAATGGGATAATTGATCTTTACTGACATCTCCACGCTAGAAAAGCCACTCAACTGATTACTCCAATTTGAGATTATTTTTGATAGACAAATTAGCCAATTCAATTTAAAGAATACCAAATATGAGGTCTTGTTGGATTATCTAGCTCAATTTCAGAGAAACAATTTAATGAGATTATGAGTTCAAAAAACGAATCGTACGGAGAGAGTGCTGGAGAAAGAAATATAAACATAAACAATGATTTCATAGGGAAAACGAACTGAGGGTTCTTTGTCTTTAGGTGATGATATTCTTTTGGTTTTTGTGATTGGTTTTTAGTCTGCTGGCGCAGTTCGTACAGTATAGACATTTCTTCCTCGTGCGTTTTTAATAAAGAACAGAAATTAGATTTGAATTCACTGCGTTTTACTCAATTTAATTTCCCATTTCTAATAGGTCTTATACATAAAAATATTAACAATGTGAAAAAAGGGATATATTTACCAGCCTCATGGCGGACCATCGGCTCCTGTTTAATGTCCTTTAACACGTCAATTAATACTGGAGTCGCCCTAGAGTCCTGCATCTGTCCCAAGCAATACGCCAGCTCATGCTTCAACAATGCAGAAGGATCTTCAAACCCTTTCTTGATCCACTCAATCGCCTCTTCTCCCCCAATATTTCTCAACGTAAATAAAGCTCTGAATCTCTCCTTTAATGGTCTCTTCTCATCATTCAATACCTTCCCAATCGCCTCAATCTTCGCACTATCTACATTGGCCATTTTCACGTGTATTGCAATATGTTCAATACATAAGTTCAAGGAAAAACTTGTCTTGAGAGGTTACGATTATTATAATCCTACTAAATCCGTTTTTTCGAAAACTTAACAACACTCCTAATATGTTTATTATATCTCTTTATGCTTAATATGTCAATGATGAAGTCCACTTAGTTTTTTCATTGGTATTAAATTAATTTTTAACGTAGGAAATTTATTGAAAGTGTCAAACAGCCGGAAATTTTGGAGGTTACCTCCATTCACGTGTTGATATATATACCCCAATATACATATACCAATATAGGGTGCATTTCGGAATCAACTACGCGCAGTGGCAGTACTGCCACTACCAATATTTCTGTTTCGTAATTCTTGTAGTTACTTGTAGCTAACTTCGCGCAGTCGCGCCATTTTTTGAATTCGAAGTGTCAAATAATAATATTGTCAGATAAATACTATTAACTATGATTTTCTCTTTGAAGCCGTATTCTCAAGTATTCTTGAGGTAGAGATGCACAAAACAATCACTAGACGAAATTACAGAAACATTAATTACCAAAACAAAAAAGTATTCTACATAAATGTAAGTAGATTTGGCAATTCACATGAGTACAATACTCATTATTGGTCGTGTGACCTTCCACGGAAACTAATTATCTTTTCGCAATTAATCCACCTATTGAGCTGTAATAGTTCAACTGAATCTACATATTTCGTCAAAAAATCAACACGAAGACTGAAATCCTCAAACAATAACCGCGCAGTGCATTAATATGGTACGGCTCGACGAAGTTTAAGTGTACAGCAGCGGATAAACTATCAAATAATGACGATAAAAAAAACTGAAGCATTTTACTGTTATTGGTTTTCAAACTTTCGTATACTATCTATAATGACCATGCAATTTAGTTGGGAAAATATTCAACGATCATCACGATTAAATAAACTGATACCGAACTTATTGTTTTGCATTTTTTCCAAATCCCATCATTTTCCAGGCAAATATGCAATGCCAATTTTTTTTTTCTGTCAGAAGTCGGCAAACTTCAGAGTCATATATTCCGGCCTATGTCGTGAGAATTGTATCGGCCCTATATAGTTAAATTTATTACATTCCTAGAGCACGATCGGCGCAACGAATAAACTAATACAAAAACCCATTATAAAATGATCCAAAATAACTAAAAAATTATCAGCTGAATAAAATTAATGGAAATCAATCATACGCGATGTCACAAAATCTGAACCTACAAAGGCGAAAATAATCTCTCATTAATTATTTCGTATCGATTCAATAAAAAGAACAAGGCTTTGGATCTTTGTCTAACTCAAGACTATTTAAAGCTCTGGACCCCACAAGAAATTTCCCAAAATTCCTTACAAACTTTTTCCCACAACTAAGCTTTTAGTATACTTGTCAACACATCCTCCTTAGTTGCCACCTTCCTTGCAAAAATCCCTAGTAAATTCTCTCACTCATTGGTTAAAAGAAAATTCATTGACTTCAGAGGGAGCTGAAACCTTTCATCGATAAACATTTCTCGAATTATGGTGGCGTCATTTCGTTGAATGGTACGCTGGCTGCATATCGACCGAGTAAATAGTTTCTCTTAAAATCTCGTAGATCATCGTTGATTGACTTTGAGCATCATCAAAGAAACATCTGAGAGGTGAGTAAAAGTCTCGACATTATGATTAATCCCCTGATCACAACAAAACCCGTTTTCCCTCAACTCCGGGCACTGCGGTACCTTGTAGCCATTTTGCTGTCCGTTGATAAATGCAAGGCAATCCCGTACCGACTGATTAGCCGCCTTCTCACTAACAATTTCAATTGTCAATGTAAACATTTTCATTTATTTGATTTCCATTAATTTTTTAAAGTTTGTAGGGCTTCAATCGGACATTTAAGGGGGTTGACGAATTTGAGGGCATTTTATCGGATCTCTCGGGGGAATGGGGGGATCTTAATGGAGGCTAACACGCTCTCCATGCGCCCTATTGGTCGTTGCAGTCTGTTTCAACAATTTCCATAACCACATTTGACTTGTCTGAGATTAGTGAACACATTTATTGTTCACAAATACCTATGGAAACAATTTTTTTTTGAGCAATGTCGTTATCAATGGAAAAGTTATCTCGCCATTTATTCTCTAAATTCACTGATTGCCATGCCATTTACAAAAGAATATATCGAGCTCCTTTTTCTTCACCTCTGCTACAATATTATTTTCGAACTCGGTGAAAAAAAGCGAATTGCATTACAAAAAAAGAATTTTTTTTTAAATATTCTCCAGGATTTTTCAGCGATTCACGATGGAAGTGGAGGAGCTGCAGGCGATTCTAGAGGCCAAGGATGGGATGATGGAGGAACAGGAGGAAGAGATAATCTACGCAGAAGAAGAGGAAACCGAGCAGGGTGTTGAAGAGCACGCGGAAGAGATTGTTGAGATCATAGAAGAGATTGTAGTCGTAGAGGGCGAGGATGGGGATGAGAATGAGGAGGAAGAGTCCTCGAGGCTTGAAAGCGTTACCGAAGGAGCAGAAGCTGACTCAATGGTATCCCAAGAAGAAGACAGTCCAGACGAAGAAATACAGGTCCAGAAATCAGGGGAGAAACGCAAATCGCAGAGAATCACAACTTACGATGCTAAGGAAGATTGGGAGGAGGAGAATGATCCTTTGGAGACTAAGGAAGCCACGAAATCCAAAAGATCCAATACTACATCGAAGAGATCAACAGTGAATGGAAATAAAGTGGTTTCGAATGGAAATGGGGAGGACCAGAGTCACGAGACTTCGAAAACTAGATGTTCTGGAGAGTATGAGAGAGAAATGAAGATACCGAGACACGATGATGAGGATAGTCCTCATGAAATTGTGAAAAATGCTGAAAATGACTTGGTTTACACTGTTCTCGGGTCCAAGAAGCAGAGTCAGGAAGAAAAAAACTCGAATGCTCGTTACATCAAGGTAAGATGAAAGCTTCAGTGCTTTAATTGGTTATTCTTGTCTCTATCAATTTTTTAAAGAGTAAATTCCGAGTGCTGGTAGGCACGAAATAGAATAAGCACATACTTTGAGAAGACACATGTTGAGCGGGGAATCCAACAGTAGACCTTTCGTTTTATAGGTTAAACAATAATTTTGTTTTCATACTACTTCCAAAATCATCTTTTGGATAATCTCTGATTTTTTTGTTCATCTCGTATCTTTTAATGGAAGAATTTTTTGTTCCATTAAAAGGCATGTTATTCGAAAATTAAATATTGGAAAATCATATTCTGATTATTTTTTCATTGATTTTGTATTTAGCTTGGACTATGTATCACAAAATATGACAGACCCCTTTCGGGTTTATCATAGAAATCTTCAATTAACCAAAAAATAAATGATTAAAGAACTTTTGTTTGGGAAGAGAAAATGAAGACCACTTCAGGCTTTTATTGAAAATCATATTTTTACTTATATTTTTTTATTCCTTCAATTAATAAATAACTTATTGATTTCGGCAGATGGAAAGACTAGAAGAAAATACAATTCCAGTCGAAGGCACAATTTATTATGAAGGTGATGATATGGGAACATTATATGTTGCGCACCCCATGAACGAGAATGAACAATATGAATTGGAAGGTGAACCCACTGCCGAACAGGAGGAGCAGCAGTTGGAGCAGCCGGAGCAATGGGATGGCTCTAATGAGATCATCATGGCCGAACAGGGAGAAGAGGAAAGTGCGCAGGTATGTGTAATGAGCTAATTAACAGGAGCATTTTCGTCTTCGTGTCAATTTGAATTTAAACCCTTAACATTCTCTTCGGTATTCAATTCTACAGGACCAAATATTCCTACATGAGGATGAGGATGGCCAATTATTCTTCAAGGATGAGAATGGACAGATGCAGCCAGTATACTTGACTGAGGATGGGAATTACGCCATTGCAAGTAACAGCAGTGACGAGCAAGAAAATCAAGAGGAAAGAAATAAGAAGACTCATGAGAACGTTGAAGACTTGGAGACTCTTTCCAATAGACAGGTGAACAAATATAATTTTTTCATGATATCTTTCACCATTTGACTTTTCTCGAAACACATCTTGAAACTTTTAAAGGAGTTTTCATTCAAAAATGTTGAAAATATTCCTCATTAATTAATATTTCATTGTTGAAAGTTGAAAATTTCAAATTCTTTGAAATAACCTAACCGTCTGCGTGACGTCAGGACCGAAAAATTGGTTTAAAAAACGACTGACTATCATGAAACATCTAGGCAACATGTCTCCGCAATTTTTGCCATTTATTAAGTTATTCTTACGTCATGACGAAGGTGTGCATAGAGGCGTTTAGAAAGCACTAATCTTCATGCAAGTTCCCTTCAATATTACTATGTCAAACTTCTTAAAATCTTTATTCTGTTTTCTTCCAGCAGTCCCCGTCTCCAACTCCAACGAACAATGACCCGGAGAACGAAGACAACACAGTAACGATTTCCCTAATCATCTCAGAAGACGAAAATGGACTAAAGAGGACTCAAGTAATAATTCCGACAACAGATGCACTAAAATGTGAAATTTGTCAAAAGAGTTTCAAGACTCAATTCCAATTGTTGCGACACAACAGACTGAAGCATGCACGTGAAGAAGATATTACAGTGCGAAACTTCCCCTGCGATTTGTGTCCCAAACGTTTTCCAGATCAGAATTCATTAGCTAAGCACAGGAAAACACATACTGGGGACCGTCCATTCCAGTGTCTCGAGTGTCACGAGCAATTTCCAACTGCCAATTCCCTTCGTCGTCATATGAACCAACACAATCCTGACTCGAAACCTCTGCCATGCATCTACTGTGGACGGAGATTCATCGATAAACCAACACTCCAAAAACATGAACAGTCTCATCTTGCTGCAGAACAACGTACACATACCTGTGACATCTGCCACAAGCCGTTTATCAGCGCCACTGATCTGTCTATGCACAAGAAGAATCATGATCCTGATAAAAAGTTTGATTGTGAAGTCTGTGGGCGGGAATTTAATCGCCTTAATAATTTGCAACGGCACATGCTCGTACATCAACAGGTACGTGATAAAGCTGCGGTAAGTTCAATTGTATTTCTTCATTCAGTGGGTCCCTAGGGTTTTAATTGATTCTCATAAATACTTAATTATTTGAGGATGTGATAGGGAGTGTCGAATAACTAATTACATTTTTTTCAATAAAAGAGTCTGTCCTCAAGTGAACGGAGAAAATTTTGAATCGGTTTGGTCGATTTTTTGTTGGCAATATGTGATGGAAAAAAGTTCGAATAAAATTGCAAGAAAATCTTTTTGTGACCCATGACCTTCACGAATCAATGGGAAAATAAAAGAGAATAGTCTCAAAATAATTTTGTTTTTGAGAAGAACGTAAATAGTTACGTGAATAGTTCTTGTACATTATTTTTTTTCCATTCTCACGTCAACCAATAATATTACATTATCCGAGGTCACGCAGTAACATCTACAGCCCCCAATGGTTGCTGAATAAGAAAATGAAAAATGAATAAATATGTCAACATATTTATATATGTTGACATATATATATATATATATATATATATATTCAGAGAACGACATCCTCACGGTTTTATCAGTGTATTGAAAAATATAATATTTGACAAGATTTTTTTGTATTCAATCCAACATCTTAGTAATGGAGAAGTGTATACGTGTGGGGCAACTCTAAAATTACGCTTCTCTGTTATTAAGGTATCGATTTATTATAGGAAAATGATTTTAATTCTTTATTTACCATTTTTGTTTTTCCATAGTCATCAAGAGGAGAATCATTCGAAAAAAATCAGGTGGACTCTCAATTTATTAATAAATTAATTTCTAAGAATAAAACCAATTTTCAAATACCTACAAAAAAAATTTTCTTTCAAGAAAATTTGTAGTAAAGTGGTAATAGGAAATGAGTGGATTGACGGGAGCTCCTACTGGAATTGGAAAAATCTTCAATTGGAGGATGGCGTGCATGAGATCTTTCTAAGTGGTGTAACCTCTTGAAAAATACCGACCGACACTTCGAATGTCTTGGCTAATAGAAATAAATCTAAGAATCCGTATTCCGACCGGATGATTCATAAGGCCCCATTGCAGATATCATTTTCGTTTTTTTAATTTTCGCCACACCATATCATCTTTAATGGGTCAATTAGAATTCTTGAGGTGGTTATGCTACAGCGACGTCATGGAGATAATTTCTTGCTTCTGCATGGACACTTTGAAAACGTGATTTTTTTCGATTCTCTATTTTTGGATGGAAGTCACTCAAAATTAGATGAAACATGGAAAAATTCTGACAGAGAAACCATATAATTTGATTCATTTGATCAAGTATATCAACAAACATATTCTCCACAGCATTTAACCCTCGGTTGGTCACCCCACCTCTAGTATCTCACTCGCTCTATAGGTCGCCTATAGGTCGGCTGGCATCATCCTCATGAGGTGACCAACCGAGGGTTAAAACTATCTTGGGAAATAAAATAATGCGTAGAATAACAATCGCATGTAATCTGTCATATCGGCTCTATTGCATGTCTCATGTCGCACTGCTTGTTTAAATTCCAGTAGTATTCATTTCTTCGTCTGACTAAAGCAGATATAGAGATTTTCTTACAAAAAAATCGGTTGACAAACTCCCTTAAATTCACTCATTCCTGATAATGCAATATTTACAACCTAATGTTACATTGGATTTTTAAATTCGTTCCTTTTTAGTCCCTTACTGTAGATAATAATGTTTTCCGTAAAGAAAAAAAAATGTTCTTTCCATTGATTCAAAATATTTTTAATAGTTTTTATTCTTTTCGTGAATCTATTCTGGTTCTATCACATCCTTAATCACTATCAAACTCGAGTGAATCACACACATGAAATCGTAAACAATGAACAAGTTGATTCTATGAAAGACTATAGAAGGGACAGTTTGTGTAAAATTTCCAGTAGAAAATCTCTAATATACCTTTCTATAATCCTTCATGAACGAAATAACGTCATATTTAACTAAATATAACGAATTGACGATTATTTTGTTATCTTTCACCACTTTACTACACTTTAAATTAATCCAATTCAACTTTTTCCTCCAATTTCAGCAAGGACAAAACCAGGAGATATTATCCTGTGACGTATGTGGAATCACTTACAAATTTATGAGTTCCCTGACAAGACACATGGTGACTTCCCACATGAACCCAGAAAAATTGAGGCAACAGGCTGAGGAGCAGCGGCGGAAACGAGAGAACAATTATAAACGTTATCTCGAAAATCGTAAGATGTACGAAACTCAGCACGTTCCAATATACGGAAAACGTCTGTATAGGACTGCAGTCAGTAGTGACCCCGATGACGATTTAGCCTGAGATGAGGGCAATGATTCGCCGGGCTCTGACTCGATGGATCAACAATTGACTCCGTTGCGATGGTTCGGGCATTACCGGCATCCACAACGCCTTCAAAGATTAATTCATTGAAGCATAACATGAACTAAGTTGATCTAAAACTTAAGAATTGAATAGTTAATGAAAAACAGATGCGTCTAAGATTACATTTTAAATACATTTAATAGTGTGATTGAAAACAAAAATTATTAAAAAATATGGACGATTCAATCATACAATTATCAACATCAATGTTTGATTTAGATTACGAAAATAAATGTATACTTAAATCACTTTTTGTAGGATTTACGTTGTATTGAGCTTATTCACCGTTTTTTCCCTAAATCCAGACGATGACAAAAGTATTACAAAATTGATGTGTTGATTATTATCTATTCATTTATTGTCAGCGAAATTTTTTGCAAATTTATCTAAGATCTTGCAACTGACTATCGCTCAAGAATCTCCAGTCAATGTGTTGATTATTTGGTGAATATCTTTGGGAAACAACGGTCATTGTCAGACGAATCAATCAAGGGCCTTCTTTTGGTGCCTAATAGATCTATTGACATCATTCCATAATATTGACAGTTTGTGAGATAATTATACGAAGATCTAGTCGAATTATCTTTCCCAATGAGAGATATTGGTTGAAATCTCCGAGTGAAAGAAATACACAAATTTTGATATCCCTTTTTAAACGTAAGAGTTTCGAAGTTTTTTCGAGTTTGACTCATTACTTTCATCAAGGTAAAAGAATAGCCTGATTCCAGAATCAATGGATCTAATAGGGAAAAAACAAAATAATTTAATTCAAGAACATTTACAACTGAGGAATAATTATCATTTTTCAGTTCTCAATGTTATAATCTACACCCAGAGTACTCTCCGACATTTTTGGGTTGATCAATTGTTTATAAAACCGTTCCTCTGCTACTCCCGAGTCTCTTTGTCTGCAAAAATAAAGAAAATCATAATGAAGATCTCCATAAATTGCTCAACATCTCCCGAAAAATTTTCATAAAATAACCTAGCGCATCGCTACATAATTCTATTGGATTTTTACTAGACTTCTATTGAATATTCTATGAGTTTGCTGTTTATTCTTTGGCATAACTCCGCAGGTTTCTATACCTTTTTCTCGTTCTGTATTTTTTTTCTACATCTCTGCATGGTTTCCTATAGAAACTATTTCATCAGAGTAAGTTTTATACTAAGATCAAAATGGATTAATTTTTGTATATAATATTTTCTATCAGACATCCCTTAAAAACAACAAAGAAGCGCAGAAAGAATACGAAGTTTTTCCATGAAATTGATGAAAAACTAACGGAATTGTCAACAGAAATACGACAGGGTTTCTATCAAATGCACTACATTTTTCTATGCAATTTCTTCATTCTTACATTTTTGGATCTGCCTTTTTCGGTTTTCTCACTGGATTCCATCTCATCAAAGGAGTCTCATTATTTACCATTACTCCTCTAATGCATAGCGACAAATTCACGTTTATCAAATTCGCCTCCTGAAATTATAAATTTGAATGAAATCCTTCGAAGTGAGAAACTATAATGAATCGAATGTGACATTTTTATCTATCATGAATTTGCAACAAAGATAGGGTGAGTCAACGAGTGTTCTAATTATTCAGTGATTGAACTCATGTACATATTTCTAACAGAACAACAAAAATGTGTCAAAATGTAGCGTCTGGTTACATTTACTGAGAGACGCGTAGTACATCACTCATACACTCGCATCTGCGGATTACATGCACACCTCAGATATCGTAATCAGTCCCGTTTATCAGCAATCATGTGGATCTTGCCACTCGGTGAACATCACCTCATCGTATATAGTATACATTCATACCGACTCAGTTGCACATAATTATATATCGACAATAAACTAATTACTAGTTTGCAACTCTTGCTTCGCATAGTGAATTGATTCCTTCCCGAACACGTATACCTCAATCCCTACAAAAAGATCTCCTTTGAACAGTTACAATTCATCATCCATTTATGATTCAACAATGAGCTAGATAACAGAAATTCAAGAAACAAATATTATCAAAACTTAGATTTCGAAGAGAATTTCGGATGACTTTTTAGGTTGTCCATAAAATTGTCTACACAAATGGTCGTTAATATCTTCTTATAAACTGATCACTATCGCGATGATTAAATATTCAATGAAATATGAAACGTAAACTTACTCGATATTCGATACTGATTGTGTCTGCCAGACTCATGATCTCAGAACACCTCTCCACCTGGTCAATATTTCCCATTGTATTCAGATAATTCTCTTGCAAAAAATGAAAGAATATCTTCGACTGCGATCTGAAATAAGCAGCAATATCATCCGGATCATGCGTGAATTTCCATTTGTCTCCATTAACTATTCGTTTGGGATTAATGACACGTCCAATACCATGCAGAAGCCCCAAACTCTCTGCCCGAGTCCCACAATCATTTTTCGAATGATCATTTGGTACTAAAAAAATAATCAACAATGAATTTTGCAAGAAAGTCACTTGACATTCCACTAGAATGGAGAGTGATTGCACTAATCGCTTTCTGTTTTGTCAAAATTATTGGTTAAATTTTATACCTTTACAATTTAGATTTTGGTGAAGCTTCTTAGATGGTATTTGCAACGTTCACAAGATGAAAACAAAATTTCATTTTTTTTTTCAAATTTTATTACGTGCAAAAATCGACTTTTTCCATTCTTTAGTTCTTGAAATCGCTATCGTAAATATTGAGAAGTTAAAAATGGTTCTTTACCTCTTCTGAAATCGTATAAAAAGCTTCAACAAAATTAAAATTTTGAATGTATCATAGCAGTCTGATAATTGGAGGATTGACGCAATCCATCAAGATTTCGTATTTGATTCGGAAAATTTCACTGCTAAGTTTCGATACAGAAACAAATATCTGAAGCCAATAATTCAATCAGGAAAGTGAAACAATGAAAAATTCATAATTCAATGGGAGTATAAAATGTCGTTCTCCTAGGTACTAGCAAAAACATTGATAAAGAAAAATATTACCTTTTAATGATGCAAAAATGGTATTCAAAATCGTACTCCTAACATCTCCAATGCTATTAGACAGCACTTCATCAATCACAGTCTGTGTCACATCAATCATATCCCCAAATCTTGCATTTAAGATATTGGCAACACGTTTCAACATATTTCTCATGGCAGTAGGTGTAGTGGGGAGAATATTAATTCTATCAATTTGAAATTTTTCGATAATCTCTGTTGGGAACAGTGTATATATCATTCTACTGCTTTCCGAGTCAGGACATAGAAATACCAGTGGTTGTTTCCCCAATTCCATATATTGTCTGCAGAGAGAATGATTCCACAAATAAAGTGATAGAGCATGAATAAAGAGAAGATTATCTGTAGCGTTATCATCAATCATCCAATTTGAATTCAATTCAGTTTCAGAATTTTCCTATTGCTCTGATGGGAGATATTTTTTCGAGGTTTAAAATAAAATAACCAATCGCACTAAAAATTTTGGAAAAACTTCAATTTCGCCCAATATGTCATTTTTTTCCATTTTTAGTCTTTTAAAAATAGATTTTCGCAATGAAAATATGCATCTTACACGCAATAATTATGAAAAGTTCTATTGTATTTTTAATTTTTGTCTTCAAAATTTCCCTATTTTCTTGGGAATCTTCAGAAAGTTCTTAGATTATATTCCTAAGAATTGCTTATTGAATTAAAGTTTTAAGTGTAAAAATAATCCAATCAATTCATAACAAACAAGTAGAAGGAATATTTATTGTTCTCAATTTTAAAATACTTCCCTTATTACTGCCTAATTACATTAGAAATACACACAGGTAGGATTTCGAAAAACAAAGGGATCTATCACCTCTCTTTTTCCCCCACTGTGTCGTAATTATCTTTGCGAAATACTTTTGATGCTGTCGAATGTAATAAATAATATTGAAGAGACTGATTTACGTCAGATATTATAAACTGTGATCGAGCCACCTTGCCTATGCCACCTCAAGATAAATGGGGAAGAAATGAGTAACGCGAATTTAGACTATAGTTGCGATGTCTGTATGAATTTTTTCATTGAGACGTGATCTCAATTAGTGAACGCTCGACGATAGATTCAAATTAGCAATATCTACGATTCTCAATTATTTAATGATGGAGAGAGACAGTGGTTGAGTTGTTAGTACTATTTTCCCTAGACAATGAATTATGATATTTATAGTTCGGCATGTTAATATTATCGATAATACCATCAAATTCTCTCACGAGCTATCCGCAGTTGAACATTATTTTCTGCAAACTTCAAAGTCATGAAAAAATTAGGTTTTTATTTTATTCATTGATCAGAAAGAGACTTTAGAGGAATAGAATCTGCAACAATGTCCTTATGACGCAGTTCTCAACCGATCGCCTCAATTTTGGTACACATATACATGATATGTATATAGACATAACTAAATAAGCTTTGGTTTATTAAAAGGCAAATTATAAAAAAAAACAAAATCTCAAAAAAGGGTATTCCATCCGAGCTCTAGAAAATATGTGAAAAAAATTAGGAGATTGTTTTTGAAGCTCCGGGTGATTGTCGAAAGAAAGATGATCACAGGTTTATTATACTGAGAGAAAAAAGCAGTTCTCAAATAAGTCTTACTGGTACCAAGAAAATTGTTTGTTAAAAATGATCAAAAAAGGATTTTTTGTGCCAAACATGCGAAGCGTGCACTGAGATTAAAAATTTTTATTGCAAAAATAGATTTAATCTTTTCAAAAAAAAATTTATTCTCTGTGCAAGCAAGAAATGTAATTTCTAGCACTAGTGCATCGTTATTCGATGCTCCCATACGTATTTTGCTTCCGGCAAATGCTCGTTTGGTAGTAATTTGTTGTTTCGGCTATTCAATAATCACAGACAAAAAATGAATTCTTAAATGAAATAATAATAATGATATGACAGCAATCTTATAACTTAGAGACAAGATATTTCTTGATAAGCTTCCCTCTATAAAAGATATTTTTATCCTGAGACGGCACCACCTTGTATGAATGATCCGCCTCTTGAGCCAAATATTTCGTTGTTATTGAAAGCAGAGCAATTTTTCATGTTTGAGACTTTCAAATTCAACCCAAACAATTATTTTTTTGGTAATTTTCAACTAACGATTTTGTTGACTTAAACAAGACTTGTTTGAGAACTTTCATTCCGTTTTTCGTTCGTTTTTCTCTTAGTGTACTGATATGACATGGAATGCCTTAGGATATGAACTATTATGCTATGAACTATTACTATTATGACTGAACATTTCTGCTCCTTCTCCAGGCCATTTTGCGGTTCTCGGCTATTTTAACGCTCACTATTAATCAACACAAAAAATCCATCTACTTTTACTAACGTTTGGAGTGGCCAATCTCACTCCTCATCAGGGCGATTCATTTATTCTCACCTACTTGAAAAAAAAACATACAAAACATACCATAAATGTCTATTTCAATATTTACCATCAGTGTTGCCAAATTAAGACATCGCATAATTCAAGGATCTTTACATGAAATGATGGCCTGGAGGAGGAGAAATAATTCAGTTTCTATTATTACAATTTTTTTATTTTCCGTTATGTCGTAACAGATTCGATATATTTTAAATTGGTTTTATCACGTGTAAAATACCTCAGGACTTCGTGGAAACCATCCGTATCCATAAAATAGATGTTGGGAATATCTTTAACCAGTAGAAGGCGTTTTTTACACCTGTTAAACACTGAATTATACCTCGTAACTCTCACCAAAAACTCCATGAATTTATCACCTTGATTCAAGTATTTAAAATCATTAGAATACGTAGAATCCATTGGAGAGATCCACTCAATTACGTCAAAATCATTCTCCTCAGCCAATACTTTAAGAGTGACCGTTTTTCCACAACCAGAAGCACCAGAAAGCAGCAAAATCCTCGGCTTCCCTGTTACGGTTTCAGAACTTAGCCACTCAATGATCTCATTCTGCTTCTGCTTGCTCACAGATAATTCTGAAGCTTTTTTCGGCTGACAGGCTTCTAATATTCCAAATAAACTTTTCCTTTTGATGGATTTGTAATCGAAGTGTTCAAAATCATGAGCAAAAGTTTCAATAATTTCATTATTTGAAGTTTTGTCGGATTTTATCGGGGCTAACTTCTTTTTCGATGGCTGGAAGTCGAGGTTCAGCTCGGCCCACCCACTATGACTCTTCTTTAGGATGAAAAGAAAAACAAGAAAATACGAATCAGGAAACATTATACGGACATTATTTCAAAAGTAAGCCACGAAACAAGTCAATTTAAATTTAGAAAAACCATTATTATCTCAAGAAAGGAAATTTGCATATAAATAATGTGAAGAAACTTTTTCTGTAGCTTTGAAAAAGGTGTTTTGATAATTCCACTTAAAATTGTTCAGTACTGTGATAATTCTATTAATTTCAAAAATTTATTTGAAGAATTGTTCACCATAACCAACCATTTTTTTCATTGGAAATTATGATTTCTGCTACTTTCTGCTCCTCTTTCAATCGCATTTATGCTGTAAACTGTTGCAATAATAATAATGATAATTAAATTGATTCGATTTGAAAATTTAGAGGAGAAAAATGCAAGAAACTTGATTCAATCCACTCTTTCTATGTAAAACCTCCGCTTGTTTTGTTTGTGAGAATTACGTGAAGTAGGAGTATCCGGCTTGGGTAGGGCCATCCTAACGGAAAATTACTAGTCAATATTAAACAAGGCCCGCATGGAGGTTTTTTCTCGAGTGGCGATTTTACGCCCCACCCCCCCCACTATGCGGTCAAAGCAAGAAGCTTTATCCGAACCATAGCTATGTCGGTAACTACGGAATGGCAGGAAACCAGGGTGACATATAAAAGTGGGGCTTGGAAAGGGCCCCGCAATTTTTGTTTCTTATTCTCTTCGTGTTTATTTTTTCCGGTAGATGTTCTCATGTTTCCCATGAAGTTTTCGAGAAAAATTTCCGATTTTCGAGAGAATTCTCCGGTTTTTGAGAAAATTCTGGAAAATTCTCCAGTTTTTGAAAAAATTATATGGACATTTAGAGTTTTCAAACCAAATTCGAGGAAATTCTACGGTGTCCCAGCACGTTCGAGAAAATTTTCCTATTCTCTGGAAAATTCAAAGAAATTCTCCAGTTTTCTAGAAAATTCCAAAAAAAGCTTGGATTTTCGAGACAGTTCTAGATCATTCTTAGATTTTCGAGAAAATTCTAGTAAAATTCTTTGATTTTTGACAAAATTAGAGGGGGGTGGGGTAATATGGACATTCAGGGTAAAATGGACACTCAAAAATAATTTGCGAATTTTTTTTTTTCAAAATTCAAATCTTTGAAAATCGTTTCATTAGGCATTATGGACACCTGATAAATCTGTGTGGGCGGGACTAAAATGAACACTCAAAACATTTTCAATAATTGATTTTTAAAAATTGCTTCTTGGCAAAGTCTACAACTGAGAAATTATTCAAGAGTGGGCTAAAATGGATATCCGAAAAATTTGGTTCTATCCAAAAATAAAGAAAATTTTTAAAAGACATTTTCCAACAGAATCGTATCGGTATCGTTTTATAAAGAAAAATTAGAGTTGGGAAAGATATTAACAAACAAACTTCGACTCTATTAAATTTTACATTGAAGTTTGAAATATAAAGTAGCTTTGAATTTCCTGTTTTACTCTTTGAAATAACTTTGAAATTATTAATTCTTTTTCAATTATCAATTGCATGCCCTACACATCTGACCTTTTGTCCATTTGTGAAATTTGTAAGATGACTACTTTTCTACTCACAGAGGAAATCACCATCCCAAGTAGCAAACCTTGCGAAAGATATCTGATACCAAAAAAGCTGACTAATGTCCGTCCAAAAGGTATCTTGAAGTAGGTAACTCAATCGAAGAAAAATAGCAAATCCACTCCGTCATCAACTGTGTGAAGTGCCGAGGAAAGTTTAGCAATAACACTCGAAATAAAGTAATACATGGAAATGAACTTGACCCATATTTTTTTTCAATATTGGACTTCCCTTCAATAGCCACTTCAATAGACGCACGATAAAATTTTGTAGAGAAAGAAATAGCACATTCGCTTGGAAATTCTATTAGTTGTTCGCAGATTTCACGCTTTTTTTCAGTAGAAAGTGGTAAATAGAAATTATATCAACGTAAAACAAGCAGGGGTTCGTGCCTATCCGTCAGAAGGGATATGACCTTTATTTTTGTGTTATTAGTCTTTTTCTTTTCTACCAACTCCATTGGTAGTAAGTTTCTGAATGGATTCATCGTAACAATTCGCTATTCTTATGAAAGACATACAACCGTAACCACATGTTATACGGTGTCTACAGGAAGATATTCAACCTTTTAATGAAATAGACTTATACAAAATTATAAGCGTCTGCGGAGCAAATAAACAATTGAACAATCAATTTTTTTGCACTAATTATTCGTTTTTAGACATTATAATCGATCTTCAATGCATGAGAAACCTCACTCCAATATCCCATGACTTTTAAAACTCATAGTAGTCTCGAATTATGGGGCCAGTTCTGGGCAAACGAACACAAATGTGCACACACATACATACAGAGATTTTTTAAACACAATTTCTTGATGCTTCATGACATCTCTAGGCATTTCCACCCAAAATTAGGAAATTGAAAAAAAATCCCAATTACATAGCTTCCATTCGGAAGCAAAAAAATTAATAACGCAAAAAGGACCGGTCACATGCCTTCTGCCGGATATGCTCGAACCCCTGTATGTTTTCTAAAAATTAATCACCAAAAACCCAAGTTGTCACATACATACATATACAGACATGACCCTATAAACATTTTCAACATTTTAAACTTTTTTTTTTTTGTTTTCTTTATGAAAACCATCAAAAATACAAGGCTTCCATTCGGAAGCAAAAAAAACACAGCGCAGAAAGTAACGGTCATATGCCGTTTATCGGATAGAATTGAACCGACTTACCGGTAATAACATGTCGAAAGTTAAAACAGAAAATCCTTGGAAAGAAATACACTTGGATAAGTTAGAAAAAGACCACGCGAAGAAAACCGTTGTGAACACATAAGTGAAGTGCAGTGATGAAAATTTCAAAATCATAGTCTCCTTAAATCCGAAGACACGTGAAGACTCACAAGTGAGCGTTTTCTTGCTCGTGTAAGATTTTTATATTATGAATGATTGTTTGTCAGACCAATCCCGTAAGAATGTGGACTGCTGTGGACCCTCGTCCAAAACAGGAGGAGCCGTTAAGCAGGAAATAGTAATGAATATTGCTTGTTGACCTTTAATTAGCTCCGAATTTCATAATACTTTACAAATGATAAGAAACAACACGACTTCTGTCAAAGCGCGATATTTACACTGATTCACACTTCCGCATAGTAGACTATACTATTGAGCAATGCTCTCTTGGCCTCTGTGGTCAGTGTGGCGCGCGCCATCGTGGGCTGCTGTTATCCCTTCGGGACTGGACGTCATTTCTTGTCGTCCTCTCAACTACTACAATTTTGGTTATTCTGTTTCGCTGTGTGAAATATCAAAATGGACAACAGTACAAAATATGATAATCCAAATCCACGAAAAACGGCAAATCCCCTCAGCAAATTAGTTTTTTGGTAAGTTTATGCTTTAAATATACATCAGCCGAATGAAATATCTCGGACTCATCTTCATAACCATTGCGGCGCTCGTAACATTGAAAGAGGATATAGTTATAACCAGCTGTTCCTGGAACAGTTTTCGCTATTGTAACCAAGGATATGATTTACTGAAAATGCAGGGTATCATTACTATTCAATGTCAGGTGGATTTTCTTTGTTATTCTTTGGATGTATACCAGTCATGACTCGTTTCATTTCAATCAATCCATTCCAATTGATAGGGCAATTGACGCCAGAAAACAGTGTCAGCACAATTAAAAATATGATCCAAAAATCGCCACAAGTGATACACATGATGAAATGGCTTGGTCATCAACTTGTTAAGTGTCTCAGTTATATTGCGATTTCAAATCAATCAATTCATAAACGTTTCATAATTTTTATTATTCTTATTCTGTTGGAGGTATCATTTTATTTCACATAATGAATATTTTTCAATTACTAAACAAATTTTTAAAAATCTCTTCTCATTTATTTTGTATTGAATTACTGTATTTTCTTATAGAAGTATTCATGACTAAATGCTGAAAAAAAAATTCAATGTAGGGATGCTAAAAAAAATTAATGGAAAAAATTGTCGATGATAATTTTTTACTATCTAAAACTCGTACAATGTTTCAATATGTGCCTCGAATTATCAAGCCTTGAATAATTCAAGTGTTTTTATTATAAGCATGGTTACACTTAACGTATTCTTATTTGGAACAGAAGAGGATAAATCAGACCAAATATTATATTCCTAATAGATAACACAACGAATATTGTTATTATTGCTAATAATTTGAAAATATGCTTCTGAATGGATTCTCTACTACTTTTTTTCGTTTTTCTTGTTAAAGTATATAGTACTGTTATTGATTGAAATGTTATGAGAATTTTTGACGAATCTTGTATTTTTTTCATTGTTTTATTTAAGCCATTCCACATCTTTCCTGCGTGTTGTCTTTCATAGATAATTTTCATTGGCAAAAAAGAATTACACCATTTATCTACCTTTTCGCGAATACTTCATGCAATTAGTTGAAAAACGGAGTTTTTAATGAGTGTGTCTGGTAAGGTCTGCCAATCTCAGTCTCACCAATCACGTCACTTTATGGCGAATTATATAAAATAGTGTTTATTTATTCTAAAAATCAATTGACTTAGCAGTATATCGGCAGATCCACGCCAAATCAATAGGCCAAAAAAGTCGATGCTGGGGCGATAATCGCCTCAATTTTCAAAAAATTATAACTCCATCAATTATCAATATTTTTCAATTTTTTTTCTTTCCCAATTTTTGTCTAATCGTCATTTTTTCAGAAAAAATTTAAGACAAAAATCCCCAGCATCGACCTTTTTGGCTTGCTGATTTGGCGTGGATCTGCTCATATTTGAAACAAAACCCTTGAAAAATATGAAAACATAATACTTGCAAAAAAATGAACCGACGGGATGGCTGTGTGGTTAGAGTGCGGGGTTGGCACGCGGACGATTCGGGTTCGATTCCCGGTGGGGGAATCTCCAATTCTCGCAGATTCATTGTCCGAGCGGGACTCTCGCAAGATACGACTGCACCTGTTCAAGCTTTTTGCCTCAAGTGAGATTTTTTTTGGCCCTCGGTGAATGCAATACAGGGGGTTGGGGGGTGGGAAGGGAACAAATCGTAAAAACAACAATCGAACAATTTATCAAATTTCTTTTTTCTTACTGGATGTAACGTTATTTCATCACGAATTCTCATATGAGGATGACATGAAAGGTCATGTAACATTGGAAAACATTTCTTTTTTGCTACCATCATAGAAGATGGCCGTGGTTATATGTCTGTGACAGAGACCAGGTGCGTAGTATATTTCGAATTTTTCTTTATGCATCATTATTGTCATCAGGTTTTTCCCTCATTTAGATTTTTGGACAGGATTTGAAAGAGGGTGAGAAGTTAACAAATGGTAGCAATGGGAGAGCATATATGGGAGAACAAAAATTATATCCTGCTGAAACCATTTACAAACCCGCTATCAATGTATTGATGACGAAACAAACATTAACACATGATTCAATGACATGCTTATTCTCACAGGCACGCTGACCCCTGATTGTTGTTTTATTAAATGGTTGTTACACAATGATTAAAAGAATATTTGAGATCGAAACTCTAAACTTGATAGGATTTTAGGTCTTATGATAAAAAATTCAATACCTCGAAGACTGCAAATTTACTACCTTGACTAAAAAAATATGCAATGAGGACAAGTATAAATTTGTGTGAGCTCCTGCGGATCTAATTGTGAACAAGAAATGTGAGTTTTGGATCAACAGCGATTACATTCTATCCAATCGGTAGAACAACATGACAATGACTCCTGACAAACGGAAAATTAAAATAATTTTTAAAAAACAGAGGGTCCACTTTGCCCCAACATTAATTTTTTTTTTAATTTAATGACAGATCTTAATTGCAATTCTAATGAGATTATGATCTCCACGTGAAGTGCATTGACTCATTAGAATTTAAAAAACTAAACGATTCGCTTAGAGGGTCCGCTTTGCCCCTACCTCCCCTATATACTACACCTTAGATTACGAATGCAAAAGATACTTCAATTTTTTCAGGTGGCTGAAGCCATTATTTACGTATGGAAAAAATAACAATCTGAAGGTAAAAGATTTACATAATATTCTACAACCCGATCTCAGTGAGCCCCTCGGTGATGCTTTAGAGAAGAACTGGAAAAAAGAGTTAGACCGCGCGCGTAAAGAAGAGAGAAATCCGAAGTTATTCACCGCCATAAGGAAAACGTTTTTGTGGTCGTATATCTATTATGGTGCATGGACATTTTTATGTACTTCTTTGAGGTAAAACATGCGCCGCATGCAAATAATACCCCGACAACTGATTAAAGATGAGACTGAATGTCGTTTTACTGTTTTATGATCAGGGTCTTACAACCTTACGTACTTGGTCTCCTTATCAGCCACTTCGCTCGGTTTTCACCCATCACAACAACCGAGGCATACATGTATGCCTCAGGTGTCATAATAATGGCTATTCTAATCGCACTTATTGATCATCACGTGAACATGGGACAATTGGAAATGGGAATGCGACTACGAATTGCAGCTTCGTCGTTAGTTTACAGAAAGGTATTCTAAAATTAATTCAAATGTATTTAGTTTAGAAATTAGATATAACAAAAGGGCATATGACAACGATTGAAGTAACGACGGAAATGAGGGACACGGTACAAACTAACTAACAGACAAATTACAGTAAGTGCTGAGCCCGGTAGAAAAAAATGGAAATACATCGAGATTAGATTGGAATATGAGAATTCCTTGAGAGTTTAACTGACAAATTATTTTATCTTAAAAATGATAATTGACTCCAGTATACACCAGCTGTATAGGCTAAATAACTAAATTCTAACGAAAAGTCAATACTACTTAAATGGTCCAAAGTCGTTGCAAAACGAAGAACATTAATTCTAGCTTTGAATTGCTACAGGGCAATTGAAATAGGTGTATTCGAAAAATCATCTCATCTATTAAAATATTCACCAATAAGTTGACAAAAAACATAAATCTATTATTAGGTAAATAATGTTACAGATTATTGCGCTGAAACTAGTAAGTTTTACGTAGAGAAAATAACAAATTTCGTTTTCGGAAGCATAATAATATTGAGAATAAGACTAGTCACTTAATTGTCATAGGAATATACATAGGAGTAGCTGTAAAATTCACTATAAAAAATCTACTCATTTCAAGTGAGGAAAGTTTTTAAATTAAGAACATTCAAACCGCATAAAATTCTGAAATATTTGGACGTTAATTTAACATCAATTTGTTAAGCTAAGGTCCATATTTGAAAAAATAGTTCGAATATAAGGGGATTAATTTATTCAGTAAAACAGGAAAAATCATTGGATGAAGAATGTCAAGGATCTTATTCTAAATATCTAAATTTTCTGAATTCCAACACCAGGATTTTCTTGGAATAAGAAGAAATGTGCCACAACTCAAGTCCAATTATATACTAGATTTCAGGGGAACTTCTCTTAAAATAAGTGAAAAATTCCCTTAAAGCCCCTTAAAGGGATTTTTTGCTCTCTAGATTTCAGTACGACAGAGTTCTGAAATTCAGTTATCTAGAAATTTTTTACCTTCTATGTGGAGAAAAATGACTCTGTGTTTTTCAGAGTCAATTAAATTTTCTAAAAAGAAAAAAATCTCGATAAACCTCCTGGTTTCTGAGATATTCCTAAAATAATTTGCATATCATTTGACTTTCATCATTTCAACACTTGAGTGCAGAATCGTTTGTGACGTTTTCATCTCCATCACCGTATCAATGAAATTTTTTTTAGAAATTAAGTAGAAAAATTATCATGCCCTATTTTTTCAGATTCTTAGACTCTCCCGATACTCAGCAAATAAAACAGCTGGAGGTCAAATAATTAATCTTCTGTCAAACGACGTGGGGAGATTTGACTCAGTATTCGCATTCCTCCATTACATCTGGATAATGCCAATTCAAGGGGCAGCAATAGCATATTTGATCTGGCAAAATGTTCAAATAGCGACTTTAGCTGGTATTTTCCTCATTACCATCCAAACAATACCCCTTCAAGGCTATTTGAGCAGATTAACACTGAAACTGCGGGGAAAGATAGCAGTCCGCACTGACGAACGCGTGCGCTTAATGAGTGAAATAATCACTGGTATCCAAGTGATAAAAATGTACACATGGGAGAAACCTTTTCAAGAACTCGTGTCATTTGCTAGAAAAAAAGAAATTGACGTTCTGACTGTGATATCTTATCTACGAGGCTTCAACCGAGCAACATTTGTTTTCACTGAGCGTACGACCCTCTACTTCACAGTGATGGCATACGTCCTTCTCGGAAACACAATATCAGCTGATAAAGTCTTCTCAATGGCGCAGTATTACAACCGCTTGCAGTGTACAATGGCAATTTACTTCCCATTAGCTATAACATTTGCATCTGAGGCTGCTGTTACGATTAAACGTCTTCAAAATTTCTTACTACTCGAAGAGAATCATCCACTTGCAATCGAAACATCACCAATTGAAACAACGTCAATAAAGATGAAAGAGGTCACCGCCTCTTGGAACGAAGATTCAATTGTTAACACACTCCACAATATAAATGTAACAGTGACGTGCGGGACACTGACTGCAGTAGTCGGCCCAGTTGGCTCCGGCAAAAGTTCTTTATTGCAATTAATTCTCGGCGAACTACATGCGAGTCATGGCCATGTTTCAGTCGGGGGATCAGTGTCCTATGCCAGTCAGGAGCCCTGGTTATTTGCCGGAAGTGTGAGAAATAATATAGTCTTTGGCCAGCCCTATGATGAATTGAGATATCGTCAAGTGGTGCGTGCTTGCTCCTTGCTTAAGGACTTTGTCCAATTACCGCAAGGTGATAAAACGCTTGTTGGAGAGCGTGGTACATCCCTCAGTGGTGGACAACGTGCACGAATCAATCTCGCTCGAGCGGTTTATCGAAAGGCTGATATCTATCTTTTTGATGATCCCTTGTCAGCTGTTGATACACATGTGGGTAGAAGTTTGTTCGAGGGATGCTTCAAGGAATATTTAGCCAATAAAACAAGAATTTTAGTTACTCATCAGGTGCAGTTTCTCAAGGATGTTGATGCTATTATTCTGCTGAACAATGGAGTAATTGAAAAACAGGGGAGTTACCAAGATTTTCAACAAAATGACTTCAAACTGTTGGATGATCCTGAATCCAATGAAGAAGAGGAAAAACAAGTGGGCGATGGAGAGTTGAGTCCAGTGTCGGAACTGTCTTACTTCTCAGGTGGAAACGATGAACCTGAAAAGGAGCCTGAGGAGACTGAAGAGTTGATGGCTAACGGGGAGGTATCGTCTTCATTGTTCTGGCAGTATTTCAGAGCTGGTGGCAGTTATTTTGTTCTCTGTGTCTTCTTTTTGCTCATGATTTTGGGGCAGTTAGGAAGCAGCGGCTCTGATTACTGGGTCGCTTATTGGACCAATCAGGAGGAATTGAAAAGTACTTTGATGAATTATTCCTCAAAGATTGATGGAAAAGATGGATTTAGTATGGTTAATGGTACACTAGGTGCAAGGTATAATATGAGTAATTGGGAAATTCCATCCGATGTAATAGCAAACTCAACATTTCCTGAATACCCCGAGCATTATTATGACAGAGATACAGCGCTTTGGATCTATGGGGTCTTCATAGCTGGATGTGTCATCTTTACCACAGCGAGAAACGTAATGTTCTACAAAATTTGTATGAATGCGAGTAAAAACCTCCACAACCTTATGTTCTCGTGCTTGCTCAAGGCTCCAATGAGATTCTTCAATACTAATCCCTCAGGTAAATATTTTCAACCTTTTATGATTATATGTCTCCCAAATATTGTTTTCCTCTCTGTAATACCATAGGAAAATGTTGAGAGGAGATGATTGCAAATGTTCAATAGACGAGTTGAAAAATTTAATTGAAAAACCTAGAGCTTTCTCTGAGACATACTACGGAATTTCTATTGGAGTTTTATAAAGATTCTACTGAAGATTTCTATTGGAAATCTTTCTATTTAAAAATTCCATTAGTTTTTGCGCTGCATTTATTGGAAATTATGTATCATTTATCCGATAGACAAAGAATAATTTTTTGATTTTGGTTTTTCAATATGATAAATTATTCTCTTGAAACCGTTTTTCTACAAGAATTCTTGGACATGAATTTTTTGTCTTTATTTTCTTGGATTTTGTAAAAAGGAGCAAAATTAAAAACCAAATTGTTCTTTAGAAAAAATCTTACCGAAATAATTCCTGCCAAAAAATGAAAATCTATCGACTTTTTTCTATTATATAACTATTTAAAAAAGAATATCAATAGAACTTGTGTAGAATTTGTATACAACTCTAAGGGAAATCAAATAGAGTTTTTTTTTAAAAGCACTACGATTTGTTATTAAATTTTTTCATACAGAAGTTTACTTCCTCTTCCTATTCTACAAAATATTGCATAGAATAATCTGGAAATAATCCTTCGACTCATTCATTTTTCATTTCTCAGGTCGTATTCTCAACCGATTTGCTAAAGACATTGGCTGTGTTGATGAGCTTCTCCCAATGGCCCTAATAGACGCAATCCAGATATTCGCTGTAATGGTTGGAATCTTAGCTCAAGTTCTCATCATCAATTGGTGGACAATATTTCCAATGATAATAATGGGCTTCTTCTACTGGAAAATAAGAACGCTATACTTGGCAACTGCGCAGGATATAAAACGATTGGAAGGCATCAGTAAGAAATCACTCTCTTCAAGCAAAACTTTTATGTTACTCGTGCTTTACGTGGGATAACTTAATGGTATGCCACCCATCCTATTTCATAGTTGCCTTGAACGATAAGTGAAATGTATAATGTCTGATTATTTTAGCAAAGAGTCCGGTGTATTCGCACGTTAATGCATCATTGGCGGGACTGGCGACAATTCGATCCGCTAAGGGACAGGAAATGTTGAAAAAGGAATTCGATTGTCATCAGGACGTTCATACCGCTGCTAACTCACTGCTGATCTCAACAAGTACGGCTTTTGGACTTTGGCTAGATGCAGTCACCGTCGCTTTCGTTGCGTTTATTACTTACAGCTTCATTGTTCTAAAGAACGGTAATATTTCGTTAACTCTTCTCTCTTCCTATTTCCATCAGAATCTCTACATTTTTCTTTACTCAGCATACTCATATAAGAGCGATAAATCATAATATAAATATTGCATATTTAGAAGGAACATTTGCTGGAAATGTTGGTCTGGCTATATCACAAATTTTGATTCTTTGTGGCATGCTTCAACATGGAATGCGTCAGACCGCAGAAATGGTTGCACAGATGACGTCAGTTGAGCGAGTACTACAATTCACCCAGCTGGATAAGGAAGGTCCATTTGAGAGTGAAATTAATTCAAAACCTTCCTCAAATTGGCCGACTCAAGGACACATTAAATTTGATCACGTTTACTTGAGATATTCAGAGCAAGACCCACCTGTTCTTAAGGATTTGAATATCGTTATTGAGCCTGGCATGAAGGTAATTTAAATGTTTGGCATTCGTGAAGGCATGACGTGGATATAAACTTTCAAATTTTTATTCGATAACAAAAGTGGTTAAAAACGGTGACCTATCTAATTTTAGAATCAGATCACTAATTTTAGTCTCTTTAAGACCCGGGTGGATTATCTTTTGAACGTGGTCTTGTTTTTTTTTTATTTTGATAATCTGAAATGATGTCCAATTGCTATTCAATTTTACATGGCTATGGCCTGGAGTCTCCAAAAATTATGATTGTACAATCAAAAAAACGTTGAAAAAGAGCTGAACATTTTCAAAGAGCATACATTATTCCGATTTTGACAATAAGTCCACAGATGAAAAATTTCCGAACATAGTATTGTGAATTAAAAATCCAATTCTTACAAATTTTCAATTCAGTAGCAAAACTTTTGGATGTTCCTAAACATACACATTTTCACCTCATCTGTCAATCAAACTTGTAGAAAACCCTATAAATTTATTCAAAATGCTGATTGGCAAATGAGGATTCAATGAAAAATCCATGCGATTATTGAATTCATTTTATTAAAACAATCAATCATTAGTATGAGTAAATTTCACGAATCATAACGAATAATGAAGCTAAAACCATATCCTTCTCACAAATATTCAAGAAACTTGATGAGTATTTGTCAATTTTATTTATTTCTCTCAATTAAAACGTTATTTGATGGGGTTCAATTTGTGGGAAAATATATCTTTTAATTTCTTCGTTATATAAGAATGAAATTTTTTTGTATCTTATATTAATATAAGGTACAAAAACATAAGATATACTTTCCCAAAAATTGGGAATTCCATGAATATGACAAATTCCCCTAAATAAGAAACATTTGTTTGGAGAAGTAATATTGCATCTCATAATAAAAGATGTTATCATTTTAGGTGGGAATTGTAGGTCGCACTGGAGCAGGAAAATCTTCGCTCATCTCTGCGCTCTTCAACCTAGCAAAACTCGAAGGGATCATTTACATCGACAGAATCGATACCAAAAGCATCGGCCTACATGACTTAAGGAGTATTATCTCTATCATACCTCAGGAACCAATGCTATTTTCAGCTACACTCCGTGACAATCTTGATCCCTTCCACCAGTTCAAGGACGATGCGCTCTGGGCTGCATTGGAAGAAGTGGAGCTGAAGAGTAGCTGTCAATCCCTGGATGATGTAGTTACTCAAGGAGGGACCAATTTCAGTGCTGGTCAACGCCAACTGCTCTGCCTAGCCCGAGCCATTGCCAGAAATAATAAAATTCTCGTGCTAGACGAGGCAACAGCCAATGTTGATCCAGCCACTGATACCCTCATCCAGCGAACAATTCGCGAAAAATTCAGAGACTGCACAGTTTTAACAATTGCACATAGACTGAATACCGTTATGGACAGTGATAAAATTCTCGTAATGGAACACGGCCAAGCTGTGGAATTTGATAGGCCTCATATATTGTTACAAAAGAACGATGGATACTTAACAAAAATGGCTAATGAGACTGGTGCCTCAATGAGTAATAATCTGAAGAGAATAGCTGAAAAAACTTATAATCAAAAGCATTCTAAACTTAATGATGAGGATGCTTCGCAGAATCAACCCAATGGTGTCTGTAAAACTTAATTTTAATGATTCTGGAAAGTACTGAATATCCAATGAAAGGGAAGCATATTCATAAGAATTTTTTGATTTGCTACACAACCATGACATTTGTGGCTGGACTACTTAAGCAATTACTCTAAAAAGACAATAACACGAAGGCATCACTATTATTATTTTATTCAAATACAATGAAAGGAATATGCATTATATATACCATGAATTGAATCGTTCCGTACTTAAGCTTAAACTTTTAGGGGACTCAATGATTTAAACAATATTTGTCGTAATTAAATAGCAGTATATTTCTACCCTGGTAAAACAGTCCGATTATTTCCGACTGGGTGATAAAAAATGAATCGGCGTTAATGATGTTTCTGTCTTTGCCCGTTAAATTCCCATTGGCTGGTAGGTAGAGTTTGAAGTTTGAGAAAATTTTGAGAATTAATAGGATCAAGGGTATGTGGCTGTTGTCGTCCGATTACTTTCCAAAAAAAGTGGTTGATAGATCTCATATTACGCATATAAATATTTATTTGAGCAATATGAGATCTATCAACCACTTTTTTTGGAAAGTAATCGGACGATAGGGGCCACATACCCTTAATCCTATTAATTCTCATAATTTTCTCAAACTCCAAACTCTATCTACCAGCCAATCGGAATTTAACGGGCAAAGACAGAAACATCATTAACGCCGATTCATTTTTTATCACCCAGTCGGAAATAATCGGACTGTTTTACCAGGGTATTAACTCAACAAATAAGTTGCTAGTAATAGACACCTGAGATACTCGTCCTCAAGATAAACTAAAAATTTTGTGTAAAAAATATATTTTTTTATAATATAAATTGTGGATTAAAAGGGAAAAGATAATGATAATAATTAGTTCAAAACTTTTTACAGTAATTATATTAGTTGCACCGAGCAATCTTTGACCAAATCAGCAACAGCAGCGTATTGAATGATGTGTTGAGATCCCTCGACAAAGTCCACCTCTTCGTCGACAGCTCCAGGAATAATAATACCTTCAATTGTCTTATTCGCCCGAAGAAATACATGAGTATTCATATTGGGTTTAATTGACAATTTATCAACCTCCAATTCTTGGAAGTTCTGTGGTACATGCTGAAGGACCAAACTCTTGAATAGTGTCTCCATATTGACAGCATATTCATTGGCATATTTAAGCTCACCATCGGTTAAATAACGAATTGACTCGCCTCTTTGTCCATCACTCTTCAAAATCTCGATGACGTTACGTTCAATTTTCTCCAATCGAATTCTCAAGTAACTAGAAATCAAATATCTAATTCTGTCAATCTCCATTTTGTGAATTGTTAGTCTCAAATCACCTTTCGGCAGCTTCTTCAGATTTTCATCCATGTAGGCAATGTGGTGGAGGAGGCAGTCAACGTGGTTTGACTTGTGTGGAAGAATTTCAGGAGAAAATTTCTCGTTCATCCAGGCATTTTCCATGTCAATTAGGATTTCACCGGCAGTTCTCTCTTCACCATCGTCGCTGGTATCTGTTATTGAGTGCTCTTCAACAGGTTCTTCCATGCTTTCCTCCATATTTGAATATGATTTTATTAATTTGTATCTTGACTTTCTGATTTAAATACGGTAAAAGATTTTTTGCAATATTTTATAGATATGTTTGCAATTTTCACCATTTGATTTGATTTGCACACATGTGATGGAAAGGAGCAGGTTAGAATGACGGTTATTTGGCGGATTCACATAATGCGATTGAAATCAGCTGAGTAAATATGGCGTCTGGTTGCCTGGTTTTGGTGGTCGGCTCGTGGAACGGAGATCGTGTGTAATAACTCTCCCGTATATATAGATACATACATAATAAGTAAAACCAAGTGTTTGTTTCGCTATAATTGTTATCAACTCCATAATCACAATTTTTTCACCAAGATGACGCAATCACTCAATGAACGGATTAAAACTGGAACATATTTGTCATCGAAAGTAAGTGAAGCACCACATTAAATGTGAGATCTGACAGTACGTAACATATAATATTAAAAAAAGTGATCAACGACTGAATCAGAGTTCGGAGAAGGTTAAGAAATTAATATCAACAATAGAGGCACGTCAAAATTAGGCTCTCAATTATAGGATAACATGTGCGTCAAAGCATCATGGAGATAAAACTAATACGATTATTAAAGCCCAGAATATTTTCCTGGGTTATTAAATTCTTACTTCTCATCTCGATCAGTTCAGTTTTCCATGTGTCATTGGCAGAACAAAATGTAACATCTGGAACTCAAAACACAAAAATACTAAGTAGTACAGTCTCATTACTACCGTCAGTGCGTCCAATCACTTTAAAAAATGAAACAGTCAACCAAAGGGAAGAAAAAACCTCGACATCAAATAGTCCGCATGTTACTGAAACTCCGTCAAACTCGACTCAAACTAGAAAAAAATCTGAAAATGAAACGAAACCGACTCCGGACGTCGAGCCAGGAGAAAAGCCTCCTCACATCACAACAGAGAGAAGTGTAAAAGGTAAGCCAAGCGAATCGATTTCCATGCCATCAGCAGAAGCTACCAACAGCACAAACATCAGTACAACCACTGCAACACCTGTGGAACCAGTATTACCGGATAAAGGATCAGCAGAGGAGGAGCACAACAGTTCCATGTCCATCTTCTTCGTCCTTTGCATCCTCGCTCTGGGTATCCTCCTCATTCATCTGATGTTACAAACAAATTTCCAGTACCTCCCAGAATCTGTGGTGATTGTGTTTCTCGGTGGGGCGATTGGTATGATAATCAACATGATGTCCCACAAAAACATTGCAAATTGGAAGAAGGAAGAGGTTCTTTCACCAACAGCTTTCTTCCTCGTTTTATTACCACCAATTATCTTTGAATCTGGATATAATCTTCATAAGGGTAATTTCTTTCAAAACATCGGAAGTATACTGGTATTTGCTATTTTCGGCACTGCAATATCAGCCTTCGTCGTAGGAGCTGGAATTTATCTACTCGGACTGGCACAAGTTGCCTATAAACTGAGTTTCGTCGAGAGTTTCGCATTTGGATCATTAATTTCTGCAGTTGACCCAGTAGCAACAGTCGCTATATTCCATGCTTTAGATGTTGATCCTGTGTTGAACATGCTGGTATTTGGAGAATCAATTCTCAACGACGCTATTGCTATTGTTCTAACAACATCTGTTCTCGAATCGAATAATGGAGCTACTACTGGTGAAGCCATTGTTCTTGGTTTGAATAGATTTTGTTTAATGTTCTTCGCTTCAGCGGGGATTGGCGTTGTGTTTGCGCTAATAAGTGCGTTATTACTGAAACATGTAGACTTGAGAAAAAATCCTTCGTTGGAGTTTGGAATAATGTTGGTATTTACTTACGCACCTTATGCACTTGCGGAAGGAATACATTTATCCGGAATTATGGCGATTTTGTTCAATGGAATTGTCATGTCACATTATACGCATTTTAATCTATCCACAGTTACACAGATTACGATGCAGCAGACCATGAGGACACTGGCATTTATTGCCGAAACTTGTGTTTTCGCATATCTGGGATTGGCATTATTTAGCTTCAGACATCGATTTGAACCGGCTCTAGTCGTCTGGTCGCTAATTTTATGTCTCATTGGTAGAGCAGCCAACATTTTTCCACTGGCCCTGCTTGTCAATCGCTTCAGGGAACATCGGATTACCAAGAAGATGATGTTTATTATGTGGTTTAGTGGCCTGAGAGGAGCTATTTCTTATGCACTATCACTACATTTGAATTTCAGTGATGAAACTAGACATGTCATCATTACTACAACACTCATCATTGTTTTGTTTACAACTTTGGTGTTTGGAGGATCGACCATGCCGCTCTTGAAGTTTTTAAGGGCGGAAAAGAAGCAGAAGAACAGTAGGAGGAAGCGGAGAGACAAGGAAATTTCTCTGAGTAAAACTCGGGAATGGGTAAGTCTATTCCTGGTTCTTACGTCTAACAGTTCACGCATGATACTCATCAGAAGGAGAATCTTATTTTTTATGATTCTCATTAAGAAGAAGGAAGATAATAATTTCGATGCGTGTGGGAAAAAGTGTTTTTTTGACCGGCCGTGGATGTGTAGCAACGCTTGCCAAAGGCAAGTGCTACTTTGACCTCTCGCAGGTTAAAAAACACTCTTTTCATAAGTGTCAGACGCTATTTTTATGGCAATGTGTGTGAAGTAGGGTTTTGCGCACGTAGAGCATGTTATCACAGAAAGATCAATAAAATTTTGCGTCTACAGTCGTTTACTGAAGTTCTGAAACAAAAACAGGATGCATCTAATGACGAATTAGATGCTAAACACTCCATTGATAAACGTTATTTTATTAATTCTAGGGACAAACGATCGATTCCGAACATTTATCAGAATTCACTGAAGAAGAAATGGAGGTATCCTTCATGCAATCAAGAATTCGTGGATTTGCTCGGTGGGATCTCAAGTTCTTTATTCCTTTCTTCACTCGTCGGTTTACACAACAAGAATTGAAAGACTGCAAATCTCAGATGACAGATTTAACGAATCAATGGTATCAAGCTATTAGAATAAGCCCGATGGAATCTGACGAGGAAACGACAACGGCATCAACAACGCATTTGACTGCTGTCGGTACACCAATGGAGACTAGGAGTGAGAGTGGCCATAGTTCCGAGAAAAAAGGACGTCCAAGTCATGGGTCTATATTGAGTATTTAATTGCGTGTTTCAGGGTGTCTATCGTGTGTTTGCTATAAATTTGAAACTCCGCTTCCTGGTTATAAATGAACAGGACTGTGCTGCTACCTGATGTTGCTAAATCATCATTCCAGAATTATCATTATCTAGTCATCATGTTTTCCTATGAGAAAACCAATATTTACTTGATTATCATCATTGCAGATTCATTCCCAAATCCTGCTTTTTTCGAATTATTTATTTATTTTTACTTTCTTCGTGGTGGTAAATAATTATCTTTTCTTTGGAGTCTGTGAACTTGCGGCTGTCTATGTTCCTATCTTCAATTAGGGTCACTTAGATGATGTATTGAAGCAATTTATTATTCAAAACTAGCGGGGAACTGTAAAATTATTGTTTTCAATCCAGTTATGTCAATCTATCGATTAAATAGGACTAGACGATAATTGGAACATGGACAACCTAACGTTCGTCATCTCATCGCATTTTTATTTCCCAAATAAATCGAAGTTTGTGTAAGTTTACACAAGATAAAATCTCCCATACGTCGTCAGTGTGACAAAATCTAACTATGGTGGCAGATGTTTGCTTTTGCAATTGTTAACACTCGGTTGGTCGCGCTCAAAGCTATTAGCAAGTCCTATGGACGTTCAATATCACTTGGAATTAATAGAATTTTTATTTTGTTGAGGTATCACACGGTTCAATCAACATTTAAACGACTTGAAATTTTGTGGTTGATTTTTTTTTCAATTTTATTGCATACAAAATGCCACTTTTAGATTTTGAAGATTTTGACGAAATTGTGTTTTCCGGAAGAAATGGAAAAACAAATTTGAGTTTTCAAAATGGGAGTCTCCAGCAAGTATTTCCATCGGAAATATCTATTGGAGACTAAAAATATTGTTTTCCTCATCTCTTTGAAAACGAAAAATTTTCGCAAAAACTCAAAACTTGAAAAAATGGATTTTTCGCACATTTAAAAATATTTAAACTGAATTTTTCAAATCTTTCAACGGGTGAGAGAATCACGTAAGAAAAACAAAATAAAAATGTTAAACGTTGTAAACCATATCAATAATTGTTTGTTTAAGGCACGCGTGGGTTATCTTTCAAACGTGATCTTGGTTGTTTATTTTATTTTGATAATCTGAAATAATCTACAATTGCTATTCAGTTTTACATAGCCCTGAAATTTCCAAAAATTATGATTGTTAGGTCATCATTTGTCACAGTAATCAATGGCTGTCAGATCGTTAGTAACAATGATAAATTATCCATTCACTATTTCCTCTCTATTGGACTTATTTCTTAATCTTTATTAAAAACGCACTTCTTTGAAAATGTTTTTTTTTTCTACTTTTTTTGGTTGTACAATCGTAATTTTTAGGGACTCCAGCGTGATGTAAAATCCACTGGAAATTGTGATATATTGTACATTATGGAGATGAAAAAACAATCGAGATAATGATCGAAAGATAATTCACCAGAGCCTTAAAATAATTTCTGACATTGACATTTAAAAAAGACCACAATTTCCAATTTACCCCAATGTTCTCTACACGGGTTTTCAAATACTCAAGAGTACCCGATCTACTCTAGTTCATAACACGGTAGAACCACAAAGTTTCAACATGAAATATTAAACATTTAACTTCCGTGAATGAATTTTATTCAACAAATTAAAAAAAAACTGTGCATTCATAGCGCGACAAACGGAGTGTGAAAAGTGACTACTTGATTATGCTAAGTGAACTGGATCTAAAAAAAAGTGTTACGTTAGAAATCGTTAATTGAATTTAACTTTCTCGAATATTCATTTTGCAGACTTTTCGAGGATTTGTCCGATTGATAGTTGATTTAGAGATCGACTCACTGCAGGAGGATTATTGGAGAGAGGCTGAAAATGATTATTTCCGCTATTTCATTATTTTATAGTAGAAAATATTTCATATGTTAAAAATAGAAAATTTAATGCCAAATTAGCAGGGTTTTTGTACCAAACGGCTGGCCGGAGGGTATTAGTTAGTCATTTATAGTGAAAAAATTTTCGTTTACGAAAACATTTTTTTTCCGGAGAGAAAAATATTGTTCCTGTCGCTGTGCCTGTTAAATCACCCCGCTTAATTGGAATGCCGTTTTCGGGCCCAGCAACATGTAATAATATTCATTCGTTGGTAAATGCCATTTTGACAGATGTGATACGAAGGCAAGCCCTGTAAATCTCATATTTGTCAAACATGTCCTTTCTCAATTCATACGTTAATATACTATTATTCCGTCCAAGATTTATATTTGAACGATTATGTAGAATAATTTCTTCAGTTGTTTTTCAACCATACTTGATGTATGTATTTATGTGTGAGAGCGACAGAAGGATGTAGTATCATAACAATTCTGTCTAATGATGTCTAATAAATCAAAAGTGAGTGTCCCAATGGGAACTTGTGCCTCAGATATCTCAAAAGTAGTGATGCCAAAATTCCCAATTTGCGTCAATTTAAGCAATGACGAATAATCACATTGAATTTCTCTTCATTTTTACCCTGGTAAAACAGTCCGATTATTTCCGACTGGATGATAAGAAATGAATGTTTCTGTCTTTGCCCGTTAAATTCCGATTGGCTGCTAGATAGAGTTTGGAGTTTGAGAAAATTATGAGAATTAATAGGATCACGGATATGTGACCGCTATTGTCTGATTACTTTCCAAAAAAGTGTTTGATAGATCGCATATTACGCATATAAATATTTAAATGAGCAATAAATATTAAATATTTATATGAGCAATATGGGATCTATCAACCACTTTTTTGGAAAGTAATCGGACGATAACGGCCACATACCCTTGATCCTATTAATTCCCATAATTTTCTCATACTCCAAACTCTATTTACCAGCCAATCGGAATTTAACGGGCAAAGACAGAAACATCATTAACGCCGATTCATTTTTTATCACCCAGTCGGAAATAATCGGACTGTTTTACCAGGGTATCCCTCAGTGGTTCGTGGCTTTTTTTAATCGTTATTTTACATCGCTTCGACCCGGTTAGGGTATGCTACGATGATGATCAAGACTTTAAATGGTCAGATCTCACCATTCTACTCGGCCGAGGCAACGAACTTACCCACTGCGCCAAGCCACCGGGCCTTTGGCTTTTTTTTCACTTGAAATATCCCTCTATGATGTAATAGAAAAGTTTATAAGTTCCCAGTGGTAACATGCAGTAGGGTCATTCTCTTTTCGTGTATCTTTGAAATAGAAATAAAACTGAAAAAAAAAATTTTAATGGCCCTAAAAGCAACCGAGCAATGATTGACCGTCATTTAGCATCTAATTAGACGATTACAAGTCATTTAGTTGTGTTTCTAATGTTGGTTCTGGATGATTGTCATCGACGTCAATTCGCCAAAATTGATCAATGTCCCTTTCTCATCAGTGACCTGCCTATCTGAGAAAGATCGTCATTTGGTATCACTACACAGAAGTATTACTAGAAAATGATCGAGTCGATTTTGTTCATTTCTTATTCAAAACTTGAAATATTTTATTCATCCTACATAGGAGCCATCCTAATGGAAAAAATATAATGTATGTGGACAATAAAGTTGGATAGTTTGTACAAATGAACTAATGTTATTTATTTCATGTATATTATCACTGGATGTTGAGAACTGAACAACCAACTTTCCCGATGAACCAATAGATTTAATCGGATAGTCTATTTGAAAACAAAGAATTCCCGAGATGACGTGAGGATGCAGGAAAACAGTGAAAGTTTCTGATAATTCATTTTCAGTTTCAGATTTTTTCAATCTTCTATGAGAATCTTCTACAGGGTCAAACTCATGCGAAATGTAAGGGTAACTCGAGGGTGTTGTTTGGAGATCAAATGTCCAAGGAAATTTTTCGTTTTTGACGCCTTGTTTGAGTTATCAATTAATAAAGCACAGCCAATCGAGAAGACGAAGAGATGAAGTAATTGTCTGTCCAATCGATTCCGGTCAATTTTATCCTTAAATGTCACATAGAAGCGGAAATATGAATTCATCACGTGTTTGTTCTGATTTTCAGACTCACATCCACTTACATCGCTTTTCGAAGCGATGTAGGCCTTACGCCATGGTGGAATCTCCGGTTTTCCTTACTCCACAATAGTGGTACAGGAACAAAATTTCTTCAGATAGGGGAGGCTGGGGCTAAATGAAACAGCCGTAACACGGATATCTGACGCAATGCAAGTAACTACAATTTTTTTCTTTACTAACTTTTTTTATTATTGCGAGCACTGATGAGAATAATAATGTTTTATTCGTCTTATAATTCAATTGATTAGATTAGGCAGATTACGTTTTTTTTTCATTCGATTGGAATTCAGTATCACATTTTCCTTTTTCCCAATCTGGATCTCCCCCTGTGCTTTCCTCTGGACTTTGGATTTTGTTGCTTCATTTTCTTTTCAATTAATCCATTGACAAAATCTTCCGTCAAAACATTTCAATTATTTTCCATTCTACTGAATAGAAAATTATTATTATAGTCAATACTCCCAATAAAAAAAAGTTAATAAACAACAATATATAAAAAAAATAGTGGACAAAAAAAATTTTTTTTGCTTGAATTGTGTCAAACAGTCGTATTTTCGACAATTTCATTTTGCCCCAATTTCCTTATGCTCCGCTGTTTCATTTTGTGCCACTCTCCCCTGCATTGTGCTAAATGCTATGTCAATCGAATGCCATTATTTTCATGACTTTACATTTTATCAGGGGCGAGATGTGAATTTTTGAGGAGGCGATCATTTGCAACTAATTTCTGATTAAGCCGTCGTTAGGCGCGCATGAGATTTTCTCTCATGCAACGCTAGTCAACTTCTAAGCCGTCTCTGCAGTGCGAGTGAGGCTTCTATCATACCTTAAGATATAATAATAGAACGAGCGCGCCTACTGACGGATTAATAGCTCTTTAACCCATTGTGTGGCACGTCGCTGTTCCCCACTTTTCCCCTTTTTGTAGTAGTATGAGAGCGCTATCATGCTTCTCTTATGGCGCACTAATTACAGACGGATCCTCCACTTTCGTCACACCAATACCTCTCGTGATCGCAGTGCTGCAATGGATTAAGGATGTTCTGAGTCTACGATTTCGTTAGCACTTTTGGTTCCAATACTCCTCTCCCCTCGAGTTACTGTTACGAAACTTCCCTTGAGTTTTGAGAAATCTTGTCAATTTATTCCCTTATAAATTGTTGAAGATTTTGTATCTGTTGTTATTTATTTTTCTTTTTTTTCCTATTGCTGGGTACACAAATCCGATAGTAGATGGGTGGGCGCACAAGGAGACAGCATATTCATTCGCAACTAGCATTTATCATTTTGTTTATTACACAATTTTTCAGATTTCAAATTTTGTTTACCTTTGCTCTTCACTTTTACTCCACAATCGCCTCACACATTGAGTGACTGGAGCACACGGTTTTTTTCGGCATTGGATAATGCTCGAAAAAATTTGTATCCTTTCATTTTTATTTCCCCACTTCCCTGGATTTTCACATTTTAACCAGGATAATTCGTTAGTATTTGAATTGCCTAGAAAAAGTGAACACTCTTCGGTATTGGTTGTTTAGCAAACGTTATCAATTGCAAAATGTGGAAAGACTGAAAAGATATACACATTGGTAGTAAATGATTAATGTTTTTTTTTTGTTAGAATTTTCGCTTCCTTCGTTTTGGTTTTTATTTGAATATTGTCTGGGCATGTCTGCGTGTATAAATCTTCACAATTTTCCGATGCTCCAGTCCATTCAAGTAAATATTTTTGTAGTCCATTCACATAGTGCTTTCGCTCATTTCATTCGGCAAAAAAAAACCATGAGGAGATCACTTTAATTCTTCACTGTTTTACCGAGTTTCTCACTTGAGGGAATAATAATAGAGGCTTCATTCTTTCTTGATAATTTCCCATCATTTATCTTCGTTATTGCGGCATATCGCTACTAATTGCCGAAAAAATGAGCTTTCAGCTAAGCATGCAGATTAATACCAATTCTATTGTATTATTTTTTATATCTTTTTTTCGTCTACAATATTCAATTCTGTCAATTGGTTGATTTACACGCACTCCAGGTCTCCGAATATTTCTGGTCGACTCTTATCTACCTTGCGTGATTCTGAAATTGAATCAATACCAAGGTTTCCTTCACATTCTAGAACTAACAATAATAAAAACTACTCCTACCGGTCGCATTGTTTCCTTTTACCGAGTCAATGACATCAAAAAAAGCTTGGTGGAGACACGCAATGTCAACATTGATTGACTTGTTTTATATTCTGGACACATTTGCAGTTCACTCTAGCCATATTGTCTCGGCCTGAAAAATCGGTGACAAATCTCCTTCTCCCCAACTATAATTCATTTTTTGGGCTAAAAAAGGGTTACTTCATGTCTTGCACGTATTATTGGATTTTTTAGATGGCTATTCCATACGATATGAGACAAAAATTACGTTCTGGACATTGAGCTACAATTTTTTACTCATCCTAATCACTTAATTAAACTAATTCGCAGCGTGTCATTAACATTTTTACGTAATAACATTATTTCAATCTTTTTCATTCGGTTAGTTTTTCGGTTCCTTGATTAATTGTACAATTATATTCACTTCTGATCTGCAATGATCGTTTGTAAACTACAAATAAGTCCTTGATCAATTGAGATCCATGCGAGAGTATAATGATGTATTGAAAACAACCAACTGATCACTGGAAATTAAATGCTCAATCGCATGAATTTCTCTGATCTCATACTTTATGTACAATAAATTGAGAAGTTTATTCTAGCTGTTACTTATAACATGAAAAGGAATGAGGCATTATAAAAAAATCTTCGAAACGATTCACTGGGGGAGAAAATAACTTCTCAAGGACTCGCCAAAATTATGATTTTACTGTGTCAATGAAATAGATTTGATTTTACAACGAAATCTTATTCAGATCTTCCGTGGGCACGCGCAGCATGGCCCAATTCTAATCATTTAATCTGAGTATTAATAAAAAAGATTTCCTCGTTGAGATCTCATATGAGACTTCTTTTTACGTACAAAAAGGACGATTCTCGCGACAAATTTTTCAAAAAACTTTTGGCTTCTCGATAACGCTTCTCTTCAATTTAATTTAAGTTGTCATCTGCAATCATACAAGGAAAGAGAATGGTGAATGGAGAAATCAATAACAGTACGGTTCAACAAAAAATGGGAAAAATAAAGTTACAATAAATTACACGAATTAACAATGAGACGGGGCGCGAGTGTGAGGAAAAAATTATTTGGAGTGTCAAGTTTGTTTTATATCCTTTCAGGACTTGATCTTTAAATTGAAATTAAAATTGTGCTAAAGATCCGTCAAATGATAGTTATGTTAAACATACATAAATCATAAGAGCGCTTCCCAAATATTTTCAAATACCAGATTGTTTGTTCTGATAATTCATTTGATGGTGATTTCTCTTTATTATATTGATGATACCAAACCTTGTAATTCCTTAACACTCGCTATTAATTGCGCGAGTATATCGGCGGGCACTGCAGGAGCGTCGATGTAGATTCAATGAAAATTAAGGATTTTAGTTTATGATGTGTCAATTAGAACATGGAATAAAAAAAGAGGGTGGGGAGGAGATGACGGGTGCATGTGAAATTCACTTGATCTGTAACCATGGATGCTTGAGGCACTCGGCAGCAGTAGCACGCGTAGTTGGATCAAACTCAAGCATTGGAGTTAGAAACTCGGCAAATTCTCGGGCTTCACTCGGTGACCACTCATATTTCTCAGTAAGTACTTCGTACAGGCCCCATGGCTTCAAACCCGTGATGTGTTTGAGTTCCCCCTTTTTAGTAAAAAATGCCTTCGAATACTTGCCGGATAGCGCGATTCTACGAGGAATTTCACCGAGTAGTTCAATTATATGAGCCAAATGATCTTCGTCCCTGAAAAGAATATTTTTATTGAATCATACTTTATATAATTTGAGATATCCATTTTTACGGAAAATCATGGGGTGCTCTCGAAAATTGTAAAAGGTCGCAGACCCTTTTCCAAACTTTAATATCTCATTTTAACATATTCCAAAAGATTCTTCAATTCTCTACACTGAGAAAAATTTTCTAACATGTAAATCATATTTACTTGAGAGAAATAAATTATTTTCAATGGCTTAAATCTCAGAATGTTTGATAAATGAGAATTTATCACTATCGTTGCGCGTTACATCATGAATACATTATATATCGAAAAATTGGAAGTGCATATAAAAAATAATGAAAACAATAAATACTTAAAGATTGATAATCCTTGTACGCGATTTCAGTGAGTTCATTTGCGACAAAATCATACTTGAGTATAAGAATAGTTTAAAGCATGAGACCTTTCTCGGGCCACGTGGGTGGAAGAATTGAGCGATTGAAGAAAAATTACTTGTCTCAAGTAAATATGTTTCAGATATTCGAATTTTCTTTTTTCTCAATGTATGCAATTTCTAAAAACTGCTCCATCAGTTCCCGAGCTTACGGGATCCTTTCATAACAGATGTACCCTCTAGAGGATTTGACAATATCTAAAAATATTCGAAAATTTTCTAGCATTAATGGTCTAAAAGTATTTTTATGCTAATTCTGTTTTATACAAAAAGTAAACTTTCTATAATTTCGAAGACGAAAAGATAAATGAATGAATATTATTATTAGTTAATTAATTATTATGTACCTCGAATAATCAGCACCGCTATGAGGCTCAAAAAGATAATCTCCAGTAGCTAACTCGAAGGCCATACACGCTGTCGACCAGATATCAGCAGATGTATTATATCCAGCACCAAGTAAAACCTCGAGCGATCTGTACTGCCTTGTCTGAATATCCTCGGTGAATTTTTTATGAACCCAACAGGCATTCCCAAGATCAGCAATTTTAACTTCAACTTCACAATCGACAAGTGCAGGATCAAGAGGAGCAACAGAGGGCTTCTTCGATGGTTTCATATCCGGTATATCCAAGTGCAGTTCTTCATTCGATCCTTCATGAATTTCCGGGTCAGATAGAGCGACTCCCTCACTAGAGGCTTTGTCCACTTCACAGGGAGTGACATCTTCATTCTTTGTCTCATCTTCAGCCGACTGATTATCCATTTTATCACTACCAGCTAGTGAATCAACTCCATTAACGTGTGGCGGTGCAGGATCTGAAATATCCGGTGATTCTTTGGAGTCAGTGTTCTCCTCGATACTTTCAGTATTGGGATCCTGGTCAGGACTATTTGTCTCACTCACTCCACCATTTTCATTTGAATTAGGAACATGTTTTGCCTGTTCCTCTATTTCCTGTATCTGCTCCATCTGTTTTTTCAAAAGCTCGTTTTGCCTCTTATGTTTCTTCTTCATTCTTTTCTTCTTATTTTTGGACATCTTTGCATTCGGCGTTGGCTCTTGAAATTCTTTTGGTGCTGTTGATATCAGGGAAACTGGAAGCTTAAGACCAAGTGAATGCAGTTCTGTTGCAACGAATGCCAATTTCTTTATATATGCCTCATCAACGCAAATCAACACATTCTCTGGTTTAATGTCCGTGTGAATGATTTTACATTTATTGTGGAGATAGTCCAAACCCTCTAGGACCTGTCTTATGATTCTCTTGACATTATTACGTGGAATACCACGGTAATTTGATTTTATTATTAATTTAAGCAAATTGTGTCCAAGTACTTCGAATACCATACAGACGTGAAGACCATTGATACCACTTATTTTGAAATCGTTCAGAAGTTGTACTGTTTTGTTGCGTTTTGGATCATTCGGATCTGTATCACGTACATCTTTCAATAATTTGATTTCATCAAGTGCAGTCTCTGTGAAGTGCGATGCTGATTTCACAACCTTTAATGCCACGAACCGTTTATCCTAATTTTGATAAGGATAAGACGCACATTAATATGATAATTTTCCTCTCAGTAAAAGAAAATTGAAGAATGAAGAAAGAAAATGAATAAATGAATTTAGGGAAAATAATGTTTCTTTTAATAATTACCTGAAGGTCCCAACATAGCCACACCGTTGAAAAATGACCCCAGCCCAATTTCCTTGCTACATGATAACGGTTCAGGAAGAGATCACCGATTTTAACAGGGTGATATCCCCCTTTGCAGTAATCACTACTGTCTTCTTGTTCCTCCTCTTCACTGGTGTATACCTCGTCGTCATCCTCGATGGTCTCATTGCTCGAGCTGTGGCTCGGTTCCAACCTAAAATTTTGTAGAAAATTTCTTGAAATCACGAGGAAAAAAATCTTTCACATAAATTCTTCCCGAAAATGCGATCAAACGAGAAGACTGCTATTTTATTTAACGCTATAAATAGATGAATTACCTATTTCCATTGTCAGTGGTAAACGTTCTTTGTCCATCACCCTCCTGTGCACCCTCACCGAGTGTGGAATGACGTGTTGCAGTTTTTGAACATGTTGCACCACTGTTCTCACTATCACCCTGAGTATGATTTTTTCCTTTTCTTTTAGTTGTTTGCTTATAACGTTTTTTCTTGGCCTGAATCGCCAAAACACGGCGATTTACCGATGCTTTGGTGCTCATATTATTTTTGCGTGTCCGGTGACCGCTTTAAACCGTTACGTGTTCACCCTCGAGACACGATTGATTATCAACAAAATCAAGATTTTTTTTAATGCTGCACTTCAATACTGTTTTAATAATCTGAAGAACTTTTTTATTTCAATGGATTTTTTTTATTTTTATTATATTCAGGATTCAAACATTTTTGTTAAAAGACGTTTCGATCAGTTTGGAGTTTATCATCGCTCGGCGGTTGTTTGAGTATGGCCGACAACTTGGAATACTTCGATCAAGGTGAAAATGAAATTCGTGGTAATATCTCTTCGTGTCTAGTCTTCAAAGATTTTAATCGCAAATCCAAAATAGTAGCAATCGATTTTTTTTTCTTTTCAGAGTGTCTCTATAAAATTCATATATGAATCGTGATTATTATTGCTATCGCATGGCGAAGATGGCTCTTGTACCTTGAGGCCAGAATCAAGTAGTGACAAAACACGTATCGAGATGAAATAAAAAAAATCCCGCTTTTTAGATTACAATACCCTTTCCAACCACTTTCAGGCACTTGTTCCCGTTTTATTTCTGCCACTGATTTTTTTTTACACCGTTGTTATAGATTGTGGGGTCCATCCGGCGCGGTTTAGACGGGATTTTAGGTAGATTTTTAGAATACGCCAATGGCGGTGATATACGCCGATACCCGGGAAAGTTCAAATTTACTATTTTTATTTTGCAGTTTTTTTTTGTTTGGGATCAGCAGGATGAAATAGTCAAAACCAGCTTTTGACATTAGGCAATATTTATTTCCATAATTTGCTACATTCAAATTGAATTAAAGTTGTTTATCTATTTGCATTGATAATCTCTAAGAATATTTCTCCTTTCCAGGTATTATTGATTACCTCTGTTAGATGTTTGTATACTCTTATATTAAAATTGAGAGTGCAGAAGCTGAATGCAAACAATGTTTATGAAGCAAATTCTCAATGAAAAATTCACTCCTATTCCATTTTTCCAATTCAGTTTATACCTGTAATAACATGTATGAAAAATCGTATAGGAATATGCCGTATGACATTCTTATAAGGTGAATCTAGATCAAATTCTCCAGATTTGTGGTATATGATACTCGGATACTTTCAATACACAGTTTGTCTGTGGAAATTTCTGTAAGACTTTGATAAGAATTCAAACTCAGAAAATTTTCACAATTTCATGAGTCTGAAATTTTTGTGTATTATTATTATTATTTTTTTTTTTAATTTTATTTTTAACGTCATTTACCGCAAGGGGCTTGCGACTGGCCATCGCTCGAACATTATTATTATTATTATTATTATTATTATTATTATTATTATTATTATTATTATTATTATTATGAAATGATAAAAATTTGTTATGTGAAAATTCGTACAGGAATCTTACAGAAATTTCTACAGATAAATTGTATGTAGAAATTATCCGGACGTCACATACGATAAACCTGTAGAATCGCCTTATAAGAACGTCCTATAGAACTCTATATGACTTTTTCCCATGTAAAGATCCTCATGAACGTACTCAAATACCGACACATCATTTTCTCCATAAAATGCGCTATCGTAAAGAATGGACATTATTTGACATATTTTATGTTTTGCTTTAGTTTTATTTATTAATTTATTGTTTTTGTAGACCTTGTCTACAGAAATTGTAATGCTCATATTGTAAGTACACGATATAATATTTAATTCTGATAAATTGAAATGTACAAATCCAGTTATCCATTGTACAATTCAAACTTGTAAATGTTCAAGGTGTTGTGTGCAATTCGATAGATTTCATATTTAGCATGTGGAATTCAGGAAAAAAAAATCCACCAATCTGAGACTGTTATAAATTGTTTTTTTTTTTCTTAAAATTGCACATACTTGTACTATATATGTCGAATTGCTCGCAGTGGATTAAACCTTTACACGTTTGAATTTTACAATGTGAGTAAATTTCAATTTAGTAGAATTCAATACGTAAATCGCGTCATTAAAATGTAGAGATTATAAAATGCTGTGTTGGTGTTTTAATACGCCCCCTCTTGTTTTTCTTTTCAATATTACTCAATCCATTACTTTTTTACTACATAATTTTTTAATTCATGAAGAGCCCAGTTTTCCACAATATGTCCTGAACGTATGAATTATCAAATCCACATAAATATTGCACTCTGTGTATCAAATATGAATCGAATAATCGAGTGATAACAATCAAAGAATATTACACACTAATATGGCAAAACTGATAAAAGCGCTTTTTGTTTTTTCCTAAACATCAGATATAATTGAGAATTCTTCCTATGGATCAGCAGCATCACAGAAACTCTCGAAATCATCGTGTTGATCTCGATCCGGTGGGTTATTCTTGATGATTCTCTGATCATTTGAGATTCTGCGCGAGGCCGGCCTCGCAATAGGTGGTCAGTGAAGCTGACGAATGTTAAAGCCAGAGAATTGCCAACGTCTTTCCATGTTTGCTCCGATCCCTGACAATTCTTGCTTGAATACTTGAGGGAAACGTTGCATCAAGGCTTCAACCTCATTTGGTCTTATACCAGGTTCCATTTTTTGTAAATACGACCATACGTAATCGACAGAAGCTCCAAAAGGATGGATATGTAGAAATGTGGCTATCAAACCTGGAGAGAAATTACATTGTTAGTTCAAAAATGAAGGAAATATAAACCTTTCCCAATTGTGAAATTGCGCATGTCAATACGCAAATATTAAGAGGCGAATTTCGCCCAGGACATTACTAAATGTGTGAAAAAATTTACGAAAATAGAAAAACGTTACGTATTCTCTACGAAATTCTTGTCAATTTCTATTAGAATTCCAATAGAAACCACTATTAGAACTAAAATCCAATGGAGTTTTCTTGCGTTAATTCTATTGGAACTCCTTTCTTATGAAACCTTTCCGTGCGTTTTTTAATATAGATATTTAATTTAAAAAAGTCAAAACATTTGGATTTTTCGAAATGAATTATTTTCTTCAGATGGCAAAATTGTGATAAAGGCGCTGTTTTTTTCGTACAGAAAAATCATAACCTTTTTCTATAAAATATCTATTAAACAATCAGACGGCAAGGCTGCATAATTTCGAATAGGATCAGCACAAAAAGAAACAAGATTCGTCAATCGAATTTCCACAGAATTCTCTAAGAACTCGTGTGGATTTCTTATGGAGCCCTAAGAGAAATTCTTTTGAAATATGTAGAAAAATTGCCAAGTTTTTCGATGGAATTTTATGTTTTATTCAAACGGTGGGAATAATATCAATAAATATATGTATGCACTTGGGAGATTAAAACATATGGCGAGGAATTATTTACCACAGACCTTAACAAAACAAGATATTCAGAGCTCCGTCTTTCAATAATCCAATAGTTCTTCAAAAATAGTTTTAATCTCCCCTACACTGCCATTTTTATGCCCTGAATCGTGCTAGACATTAATTATTAATGAGAAAAAAACCTATTAGTTTTGCATCCTTTTGAGTGACTTGAACATATCCTGGCACAGCTGCGATAGGCTTGGGAGTTCTTGGCTCCTCATTAACATCATCATCTTTATCTAGCATTATGACTTCACTTTCGGATGATCCCTTGCTCTTGCTCTTTGTAGAATTTAACTTGGCCATCAATTCTCTGATTTTTTGGTCATCCTGAGCATGTTGTTTCCTTGACTGCACCAACTGCTCTTGCATACCCTTCAAAGTCTGTTGCAGCATCTTCATTTGTTTGTCTTTAGCATCCACTTCAAGTTTCGTTTCAGACTTCAATAAATCCACCTACACATTATGGAAAAGACGATAGATTTGACATTAACGTCACTCGAAGCTTACAATATATATCGATAATAGTGAAGATTTTTCATGTCCCTGAAGTTTGCAGACAAAAATCTTCAACAGAGAATATCTGGTGGGGAAATTGAATAATTAGAAAATTTCAAGTTTCAATTTGTCGGGCGTGACAAAATCTAATCGTGATGGTGGCTAAATATGTGAATAAATAAATTACGGGTTGATTTCTTTGAAATTTAACTATGAAAAACCATTGACACGGCATATCTCACCGTGTAGTTATTTTATTGGAAAAAAAACATGGTCACGATTTTCATTCTACGAAATTTCGACGTGATTTTTGTCCTTTTTTTCTAGTCTTATCGGTCAACGTTAAATCCGGCGTAGAACACTAAATTTTTGGCTTCATTATTCATCTAAATGATCCAATCGAAAAAGAAAAAGCATCACGTTTGAAAAAATTATAAATCTTGTCGTGATGTTTCTTGTTTTTTGTAATAAATGTTTCATTAATGATATATGCAATGTTCGGAGTGAGATATGCCGTGTCAATGGTTTTCCATTGTTAAATTTTGAAGAAATCAACCCCTCATTTATTTATTTACATATTCAGCCACCATCACGATTATATTTCGTCACACCCGACAAATTGAAATTTGAAATTTTCTCATTGTTCAATTTCTTCATCAGATATGCTCGGTTGAAGATTTTTGTCTGTAAACTTCAGGGTCATGATTTTTTTAGAAATTCTCACTCTTTAGTTACTGAACTCTCGAAGAATAATATTCATTTGGCTAGAAATGTATGTTACTGGATCTGGCTGCAGCTGAGATAGATCCATATCCGTTACTCAGTGAAAAAATGAGGCAAATTATAATTCAAACATGAAACTTGGTTCTGCACCTGACATTCACCATTTGAAAAGTAAATTCACATGGTTTTATTTGTCGTACAAGCGACTTCTTGAATTTAATTAGGTAATTCTGTCAATAAAATGCGGTGTTAAAGTATGCCTCTCAAAAAATGACAGCTTTTGTTAATGTAATAGCTAGGTACTCCGCGCAATGAAGATAGTGAAGGTTCTCAAATGAAATACGTATCAGGGTTAAATTTCTCCTGAAAAAATTTCTTGTGTAAAATTCCTCTTCCAAAATGTTTCAGAGTTAAAATTTCTTTTACAAAAAATTCTTTCAGAAAATTTCTCAGAAAAAATAATGATTAGTAAGACGCAAGGAAATTCAATTTTCGATGTAAATGCATCCCGTTCAATGAGTAATGTGACGAAATCAAAAGTTTAACAGATTTGCTGTGCTTTGAACATGATTTTTTTAGGGGATGCATTAGTAAAATTGGAAAGTTCTCCACCCCTAGGCTCATGAAGACCAAGGCAGAGGGCCATCCTCGAGCTTGTTTCAATTAATAACTTCTGAAGCCCGGTGTCTATACCACCTATAACCGACGTTCACACGAATGCATGTCTCCTTTCAAAGTTGAATATTTCAGAAAATATACAGCTCCTTTTTTTTAATTTTTACAAGCACTGTTGTTAATACTAATCGCGCGACTTTGATTATTTCTTCTTTGTGTGATTTTTGGGCTATTCGAAGTTACTGAATTTATATAATGTTGTTACTTAATGCACAGCGAGATTAGTGTTAAAAGGGCTCCGTCCTTGAGAGGTTAAATAGTTTTGTGGTATTTAATCTCAATGTTAAATAAACGTTCGGTAGTGTTATGTACCTCATTTTTATATGCCTCCAATTGACATTTCAAACTGTCAGCTTCCTCTTTCAATGCGTGAACCTTGGCAGTGTCATCTGAGTCTGGCTGTGTTCTCGTTCTTTTCCTCAATGGCTCATCTTCGCAATCGGAAACCTCCATTTCTCCTTCACCCTCCATTAGCACCTCTTCCAGCTGAACAGTCTTGATCTCCTGTTATGTGTTTTCTTATTAACTCCCAAACAATCAGTCTTTCAACTGAGAAATCAAATGAATTTCGCAAATGGTTCATTCAAATCTCGAAATTTTCCATGCAAATGATCATTATTGAACGGAATTTTAGTTACAAAATTCAAATAAACTGAATCTTTGCCCCCATCACCGTAGCTCGTTTGGTATGTGAAGAAAGCATTCTGAACGCTAGTTTTGATTGGTGCTTTTGTTCATGCGACTACACACCATATTCCCACAATGGTGACGATTGTATGTTCCGTTTATGCATCATTAATTATCTTCCTTTTCGAGTAAAAATGTATGCCAACAATTTCACTCTAGACTTACCTGCCCTCAGGACTATTAAAAGCTTCATTTTCTGTCTCACGGTTGTCTGAGTATAATCAAATGAATAAAAAAAAGCTCTTGAAAAACAACGCTGGCCTTTCGTTTTTTTGGCAATGTTCTCTTTTGGTCGTTTTTGTTTTTCGACAGGTGGCGTTAAAAATACATACCGAAGACTGTTTCTTCCACATCTCGATGTTTTTCCTCTGTGCCTTGGTGAAATGATCCCAAACCTTCTTGTGACTGGCCGCCGTGAATACACGTTCGATCTGACTGACTGTTGAAGTTGACGCGGATGTTGCATGTTGCATACAAAACACAAATGAAACACAAATCCTATGTTGTACTTCCCACTCTCCACAACATTGCTTTCTTTACTTCCACTCATTTACTCCTCAATCAATTTTTTTTTCAACTCTTTTCTTTGCCATTCCCTATTTTCATACTTTTTGGTGGTTGTGACCGGTCTGCATTGCTATCTCGGTTTTCTCTCTGGTTTTAACTAATGAATAATTCTTGAAATAAATTTTTTATACTTTTTTGGTGCCCACATCGTCCTGTCAATTGGTTTTATCGTCTCTGCTTTTCTGTTACATTCCTTAGGATTAAGTTTACCCATCATGATTATGAATTACGAGTATTAAGGGTGTATTTCTCCTTTCGAGAATTTGAGTGAAAAACTATAATGATAACTTGACTGAAAAAAGTGATAAATATTTTCGATTCCTTTTCACTGTGAGAGCCCATGACACTCGGCATTCATAATCATCATTACCAAATGCATAAGAAATGGCCCAACACCTTCAGATCCTTAGCATTGCCAAACATGCGATTTCCTCAGGTCTACACCCTCAAAGAATTTTTTAATGAAAAACATATACATAGTCTCCGAGGAAAACTCGCGTGAACCAGACAGTCTGTAAGCCCCACATGTTGATCCCACGAATTGGGAATGATTGAGCAACTTACCAGCAATAAATTGTACGCGGCAACTTTTGGTACTGATTTACTGATTATCCGGAAGAAGAGGCGTTGAGAAAGAAATTTAATGATAAGATTGCTGGATTTTTTACTTACATTGTATAAGAAGTCCTTGTATGCGACCTTTCATGAGTTCTTTTGCTCTCTGGAGTTCTTCCTCGTATGATGCTCGTTCTGTTAATAGCCTCCGAACGTGAGAATTCGTAGACTGAATCATCGAATAAAATGTATTGGCGTTACGTTTTGTACAGTCTCCACGTTCCAACCATGTCACTACAATCTAAACAAATTCAAAATCATTCAATTCAAGATTTTTTTTAATGCAAAAAAAATTTTGTTTAGTTTTAGTTGTTGTATTAATGATACTAGATATCTATGGGATTAAAAAATTTAACAAGCGTGAAATGCTCAACTCAATTGATTTTGTCACCAATTTTCCATCACATAATTCTAAATCTTAGGAAATGGGACCCTAAATTTCAGTGATTGAATGTCTAAAGTTTAGGACAATTCCAGGCAGTGTCAGCAATCCTTAAAAAATTGTGACATATAAAACAACAATGTCAATAATTCTGTGAATGAAAAAGTTTTTCATTCGCATTGAAATATGATGGATAACTCTTGCGGTGATTGTATCAACTTGTTTTACTGACCTGAACAGCTTTCATAAAGGTATCATCTTGTTTAATTTTTTCGCAGATATTGGAAGCTTCGTAATCAGTGTAATGGACAACTGGTGGTGGACTAGACTGCATTCTTTGTCTTTCTTCTTCTACTTGCTCTCTATGCCGCTGAATACGTTGTAATTGCCGTTGTTTACACTCCCATTCATACTGATCGTCTCTCGCCTTAACAAGAGGAATACAATTTTAAATGTGTTCCAGTCATAAATTCGATTTTTTCAAAATTCATGCACTACTCACGTAGATATGTGCATAGTCAACGTAAAGTCTTCCGGTATTAGCAGTCTCGACTCCTGATCCGATTCTGACTCTATATCCCGAAAGGAAGATTGCTGAATCGACACTAGATTCAGCTGCAAATCTTATGTGGCAGAAATTTTTCTTCGATAAACGGAGAGTTGTGATCTCTCCGCATCTTTCGAATATCTCTTGGATCATTGCCTCGCTGATATTTTCAGGCAATCCTGAATAGAAAAAAAAACATGAGGAGGATACCTACAATCTGTATGATTTTGATTCATTAAACAGATTGTTGTTGCCTTTCAAGTTGAACATAAAAACCTATTTTTTTCGGTCTATTGAAAAAAAGATTTTTCTCAAAGATCTTCTTGAAAATAAAAAAAAAATTAACTACATGTTCAAAGGGATAGTGGGGAAAAAACATTACATAACAAACATTTAGTGAAACAAAGGGATTTTTTCACATTTTTTTTATAAACAATTTTATTTGGTTTAAGGAAAAGACAATCATACGCAATGCTAAACTTCTAAAAAAATGCATGATATAGCACGTATATACAGTAACTTTCATTTTCATGTTCGTAAGCACTTTTCCCGTAGTTATAGAACTGTGTTTTTTTCATGAATACTGATTTTATTGCACAGCGGTTCCGTCAAAAAATTATTAACTCTGCAAATAAACACTGCATGGAAAAAGTGGAAAGATACTTTTTGGCGAAGAGGGGTGTGACATTATGAGTTTTACCTGGAGGTAAAACTCAGTGAATGGTACAGTCCTTTTCCTTCGGCTATTACCGTCAGTGAGAGGAATCTCCTTTTCACTACACCTTTTCACGTATTCCTGCACTGTAATCCTTTTGTATGGTCACTTAATCCTCAGCTAACATCGGCGGTGAGCTCATGGGGGATTCGCTCATTCGTAGGGATGTTAGGAAAGGTAGGAAGGGATATTACTTGGTGATATTCTCAATAAACGCTCGCGTATTTATCGGTGAAAGTATGGTATATTAACTGATGGTTTAAAATACACGACTGTTTTAATTATGGGTTGGTATACGCGTTATTAAGAGACTCGACTAGGGACTTCGACTCGATTTTGGCTGAAGGCCTGAGCTAGAGGTCCGCTCGACTCTACTCCTGATCGTACTCTGCCCTTGTAGTCTTTGTAAAACGCTCAAGACCTAAAATTGCAGAGCAAGCAGTCTCACGGTCCCGAAACACTAAGACAATTAAGTGTCATCATTGACACACAACTAGAACAGTCAAACAGCTTCTTTCCCGAGAAGCTGGACTCAGATAGCACCGTGAGAGTGCTGAGCTCTGCTCCTGCACGATGAGAAAGAAATCATATTTACATAGCCCTGGAGTCTCCAAAAATTATGATTGTACAATCAAAAAAACGTCAATAAAGCTGAACATTTTCAAATCGCGATTTTGAATAATATTGGGAAATAAACCCAATGGGGAGGAAATTGCCAATTAATAATTTGATGTATCTAATGGCTGTTAGATCGTCATTTGTCACAGTAGTCAATAGCTGTCAGATCGTTAGTTACCATGATAAATTATTCATTCATCATGTCCTCTCTATCGGACTTATTTCTTAATCTTTATTAAAAATGCTCGTTGAAAATATTCAGCTTTTTTTCAACGTTTTTTTTCATTGTACAATCATAATTTTTGGAGACTCCAGGGCTATGTAAAACTGAGTAGCAATTGCAGATCATTGCAGATTATCAAAATTAAAAAAATTACCAAGATCACGTTCGAAAGATAATCCACCCGGGCGTTAAATTTAAAAATCATGGAGATGACCATTATTACGACTAAAAAAAAGTAAAACAGTTCAGATACCTCCAACAAAAATAGTTCTACATCCAGGCGGCCGTTCTCTAGTAGTTGGTGGTGGTGCATTAGGATTTGGAGGAATCAGCGTACAACTTTTGAGATGAACAATCTCTTTAGTAGTCTGTGGAGTAGAAGGAGGTGGTGGTGGTATTCCACTACCCATAAGTTGTGCAGCAATGTCAGTGACGATAGTATCAGGAGGAATAATTTGTGGACCGAGCATGCTACCATCATGAGGCATCATCCCTATTCCCATTGGTCCATAGCCATGTCCCATATGCTGTAGACTCATTTCTCCAAGCATTGGTCCCATAGCACCCATCGGACTCATTCCCATAATTGAGTAATCCACTCCCATACCCCATACACCAGAAGTTTGATCAATCTGTGATACGTTGGCAGTACTAGTGGTAACTGTCGGTGTTATGGGTGTTACATCATTATTATTGTGATTACTATTCGCTGAACTCGCTTTTTCCTCGACTCTTCTGTCGTCACCTCTTCTTTCTCTATCGTTTCTGTCATCTTTTCTTTCTCTATCCCTTCGGTCGATCCTTTCGCTCCTAGATCTTCTACTATTGTCTCGAGTGTCTCTCAAGTCTCGGGTGTCACGAGTTTCACGATCTCTTCTGACATCATTTTTATCACTCCTGCGATCCGTTGGCTCTTCTGTACTTTCACGAACTGCGGGGGGCTGATTTTTATTCGTACTGAATTCAAGGGGAGAATCGTTCATACCAGGCAGCGGCAGCGGAGGTGGTAATGGAGGAAAACCTTGGCTAGCCAGTTCCATGAATCCTTGATGACTGGCGAGGGGACCGAGGGGACCCATGGGACCCATTCCTTAAATTTTTCAATAATCAATAATATTCCATTTTTTCAGAGCACTATGGCAGCTATACTTCAGCACTGACACGCATTTTCTCGACAAAATAAGCGATTACACACAATGTAGTCACTCAATTTTTAGACACATCCGATATTTTGCATTAAGACCTGCGGAAGAACAATTTAGTGTTGACTTGGAACTCAGTAGCGGGCTCGAAAAGTAAGAGAAATGAAAGCAGAAAATGTCCAACTGCCTTGAAATTAAGTCCGACGTTTTGATCTTTTTGTGCAGGCCGATCCTCGGGACCTGAGTTATTGTTAGTCAAGTATACGTGATCGTGGTGGCAGGTTATACCTGCCCACAAACACGGACTGAGTGATATAATAGTTATTATTATAATGTAAAATTGACAGTACATTAGTCGTAGTAATAAATGCCCCCGAGAATGTCTCTACACAGACGGATCAAAACGTCGGCCTTAGTCTCACCCTAGCTGAACTTTTTGTGTTTTTGTTTCTATGACTGTTCAAGTCTGCCAATTCATCTAAAAATTTAACACCTTTTCTACAACAGGTATTGTACTCCTCACATTCTCATTACATGAAACACGTCATGAATTGTACTAAATTGAAATGTAATGACCCAACTACACACTGTACAATCTGAAATTTACATTGTATGATTCAACTTGTAAATGTTCAATTTGTTGGGTGCAAGTCGAAACGAATACTTTGAGCATATGATATTGAAGAAAAACGAAACTCATCAATCCGGACTCGAGTTTTATGGATTTTGGTGTTTTTTTGAATGCCACATACTTCATTGAATTATACACATCGAATTACGCATCAAGAATTAAACATTCACCAGTTTCAATTGGGCAATGTGTAATTGAAATGATACATTCAATCCAGTAGAAATAACTTTGTATTCCATGCAATTGGAATATTCCTACATATGTGGGAATTTCAATTTTTGTAAACACGGATTCAATAAATAACTCCACTTGTGTCAAAAAAACGATGATACTCCGTTGTGTGTGATGGCTCATTTTATCGAAGTAATGCCTTATCGATGTTAGAGTATGCTCAACTGTAAATGATCATTGTTTTCAAGTTTTATCATCTTGCAATAATAATAATATATAATACAATAACCAAAATTGCAAACATAATTCTCTGTCGCAAGAATCTTTAGTCTAACTTGGACGAATTATCATCATTAGAAGGAAGTAACGTGGAATATAGAATATATATTTAGAACAATTACACTAATCATTCTCAAAGTTTAAATATTGAAATCATGGTAATATTTTTATTTTTTTCTGCAATTTTTTTAGGTTAGAATAAGATTCGCTTACCTATTGGTGCCATAGCAGGCATTCCCGGGAAATTATAGGCCATTTTCTAAATATGCACTGCAAATTTAATTCTTTAGTCCCAAGCCTTGTAATGAGCAACCAAAAAAATTTCCCTGATAGAATTTTCAACCACTGAAGATAGACAACTCAGGGCCGTCTCGGCCGTTTCTCTGATGCAAAATGGCCAAGATGGCACCTTTCAAGTTCAGTACAGACGTTCAGTTCACTGCAATACATTGAATTTCCATTTTTAACGCGTTTCAACAAGTTGTGTTAGTTTTCTATGATTTTATTTGTAATTGGTCAACAATGAAAACAAATTCCAACACCCGAATCATTGGGGCTCGAGTGGTGCTTGTTCCCTACAGAGAAGAGCATGTTGAAAAGTAGGTTTTCATCTCCAATTTTTCGCTTCGCACGTTTATTCTCTTATGTATAATATTAATTTCGATTTTCTTTCCGATTTTTTATTATTTTTACATGAAAAAAAGAAGAGAAGATGAAAAGACACGTTTAATCGATAAAAGTCTTATTATAGTCCGAGTATTTTCGACTGTTTCCACTGCGATCCAGTTCTCAATAACAAACAAAATAATGAAACAAGAAAAACCTAATCGGAAATATTTCTATGATTTCTTCTGTGCAATTTTTCCAACGTGTTTTAATAATCACTTTGTTAATAGTATATTTCGTCACTATTTCGTTTGATGATCGGAATTTATGTTTTCGGGGGTGGAGAATCCGAATTTCTCGGTGTTTTTGCGATCCCAGTGGGCAATTGTTACTGATGAACAATTTTACCGCAATTTTTGATGAATAAATAATTTTTCATGCAAACCATGAAACATACGGAAAATATTTTAAATGAAAATTGTTCGTCTTTTCAATGCAAACAAAACAGCTTTCGATTTATCGGAATCGGCTCAGTGGTTCGCGGGCTATCCGCTAATTAGTGAGCGTTCTTAATGAACAAATGATTTTTTATGAAAATGATAAGACATCGGAAAAAGTTTCGAATAAAAGTTGTTCATCATTTTCATATGAACAAAACAGCTTTTGATTTATCGAAATCGGCCCAGTGGTTCGCGGGCTATCCGCTAATTAGTGGACCTTCTTAATGAACAAATGATTTTTCATGAGAACTGTGAGAGAATTCGGAAAACGTTTTCAAATAAAAATTGTTTGTCTTATATTCACGGATAGACTGGCTTTTTATTTATCAAAATCGGCCCAGTAGTTTGCGCTATATCGGCTAATTAGTGCGCGCGTCTGGGCGGATTTGTGAATAAATATTCTTGTGAATAATTCTATACGATTTCTACAGGTTTGATACTATACGACCCACTGCTACTCCATAGAAATATTTCGTATGAAGTTGCGACATTTCTCTACGTTTTTCTCTGGGGCGTTTAGACAGCTTTCGTATGAAAACAAAAATTTGTGTAAAAATTTACGTATACAAATAATTCGTATAGAAAATATTCGTATAGACATATCCGAATATCATATACGGAAAGTCTATAGAATTTCTATACGCAATCTGTATACAAAATTTCTCTACGATTATTTCATACGTGTTGTTTTCCAAAATCAACGGAACAAAGAGAGTCTTCCCACGTCACAATCAACTGTTTCGAAGTTCTTCCAAATCACATTTTTCGCAGAGGCCAATGCCTAACATTACAATCATAGTTATAGGAGAACATACTAATGATGCTTCATTCGGAATCTTAAAACAAATATTGACTTGATAATTTATTTAAGATACCATGAGTGGATGAAATCTCCAGAACTTCAACACCTAACAGGGTCAGAGCCTTTGACGCTTGAAGAAGAATATGAGATGCAAAAATCGTGGGGAGAAGACGAAAATAGTAAGAATGGAAACACTTTAATTTCTTCAAAGAGTAGGTAATTCTCCTTTTTTCAGAGTGCACTTTCATCGTTCTCGACGCTGAGATTTATTCCAAAACCAACGACGAAATAGTCTCAATGATCGGTGACACTAATTTGTACTTCAATGACCCCGATGATATTCATGCATCTGAATGTGAGATAATGGTAGCGGAGGAGACAGCAAGAGGTCGAAAAATGGGGTGGGAGGCAATAATCTTGATGTTGAGATACGGTAACTAATTTAGATTTTTTTGGAAGGCTTAGACAAGATGGAAATATTCATTTTGCCGAATCGTACATATATATGTATATTGAAATGTAAAAAAAGGATAATTATTATTCTCTTTCATCATATTTTTCCAACATTGGTTGATACATAAATGGGACTCCAGACGTTAATTTTCTACTCTACATTATGGAATATGATGATGCTTTGAAAATGCAAGAGTTACTCCCTGATATATGAATATTTTCTCCGCCCTGGATGATTTAAGAATTTATTCACAGATTTGCTGATATATTCAAAATACTCTCCTCGCCAGTGCCAGAAAATTATCGTGTTTGCCCTTCATGATCATTTTCACTTGAGAAAGAAAGTCATAGTTTTTCTACTAAAAAGAGCAAGAACTGCACGTCGGATGCACAAATCGTACTGCACAAATCGTCGGATTAACAAAAACTTGAAATCATTCGTTTCAGGAAAAATTAGAGTATCTACAGTAATTTTCCCAAAACGATAAAAGTAAAACTTTGCGGTGCCATCTACCACCGAGTTTTACCCCCTTTTTCACTCATTTTTGTTCTGTTTATGAAAAGTAATTTATCGAAAAAAATTTTGTTTCCTCTGGAATCATTTCTAGACAGTTATGCTTCTGAGAACTTTTTGGTTCCATTCTCGAAGATTTTTTTTAACGAGTTATCGCCATTCAAAGTGCGTACCCTTCAATTCTGAATCCGACAGTAGGGTTAAATTTACCTTTCGCGCAGTGAAAGTCGTATTTTATAGAACGTAGTTAAAACCATAGGAGGTGGAGTAAAGAACCTTTATATTCGCCTGGTTGTCAAGCACACTCACCCACCCACGAGGATAACTTTTTTATTTTTATAAATCAAGGATGTCCCTGCTTATTCTTATTAGGGGTGGAAGTTCTGAAAGTATCCAAATATTCGGCGAAAATCAAAATGGATAACGAAAAAAGCATCAGGATGTTCCAGAAACTTAAGTTTACGGAGGTGAATTGGAACATTTTCATAAGATGTGATTACATTGAGAAAAAATGTCCTAATATGTAGACTATATTTACTTGAGAGAAGTAAATTATTTTCATGGATTTCAATGTCTTAAATCTCAAAATGTTTTCGTACTCCCGGCACTCAAATAAATTCTCATTCATCTCTATTGTTCTGCGTTAGACATTGGAAACATTGGAAGGGCTTTAAGTAATTTAAGGGTATTTGGTAATTTACAAAGGAAAAAAAGGGAAAAATAACGTAGTAAAAAAAAAGTAAACAGCAGGCTGCGAGGATAATTTTATCCAAAGGATTTTATAATGCGCAGAAACTAATTGATTTTTGAGTAGATATTCCAGAAATTTTCGACAAAATCATACTTGAGTAGAAGAATATTTGAAAGCATGAGAGCAATTTCTCGGGCCACGGAAGTTCAGATGTCTGGCAGAATTAAGCGATTGAAGAAAAATTACTTGTCTCGAGTAAAATATGCTTTAGATACTAGAAATTTTTTTCTTAGTGTATAACAATTGTGCTCGATAAAAAAATCTGCAATTTAACGGTAACAAATGTTTCAGGCCAGTAGAAGTGAAGTTTTCCAAGAAATTACACTTTTACGGAAAGTAAACGAAGAATGGAGTGAATGGCTTGTGTTTGAAACTTCCGGTGCATGCAGGGAAGATCAATACTGTTCGCACAAGTTGTAGAATAACGTCACCAATGTGCAAAACAATACTATGCTCATTCCAATGACCTTGGCTCGCAGGTGTAATTCATCTGAAATATGTTATTGATTTGTTCAATTGTTGGAAATACTAGCATCTAATACAAATTAAAAAAATGAAGAACGAATTCTCATAATAAAATCATGCCGAAATGCTAGAAATGATCCCGAACTCTCCAATGTTGCTGTCGGGAGTGCTCGAGAAATTCCGTAATCCTGCACTTCCCGCCATCGAGAGCGCAGTTCTCTCGTTGCGATATCATATCAGTTGTTTCGTCGAGGCTCGAGGCGCAACATTACAAAGATGTACCACGCTACAGGTCAGATAATTGTTTTCTCTCTACTGAATTTTTCTTCAGAAGAATCACGGAATGGGCCCATTGAAAAAAAATTTTCACTCGTCCTCTTATCAGCTTCAAGGTTATTGAAATCCATTGTGGCATATTATATAGAGTAAATTGGATATTATTGAACATGATTGCCGCTAAGTGTTGGCCGCTGGTACCCGCAGTCATTTTCAATAATAGTGGATTGAACTACCGGAACCTTAATGAAATATTAGACTAAAGTATCATGGATGTTTTTTTTTAATTAAAAATTTGATAACGAATCTCTCTCCATTCCCGTGCAACGCTGTCAGTAGAATTGACGCAATGCGGTTGAAAGGCGGATATTAGCTTTCTCTCCCTTATCTTTTCAATACCTGTTGAATCGATCCACTGACAATATGTATGTAAAATAGAATGCAAAAATTAAATGCTTCGAAACGTAATCAAACAGATAAGACAACAAGATATTCATAACATGTATTCAATGTGAAAGAATCAATCATTCGTTCGTTGATAATGAATTGGTAACGCATATTGCTGCTAAAAAAGCCCGTGCTTCGAGGGCTGAACCTAAACATTTTATATTTTTTGTCTGAACCTCTAAACCTCTCCTAAAGGAATTATGTAGATTCCAGGACATAAATAAAATTCTCTTGTTAATCAATCATTCTCCGAGCCCAACAAACATGCTCATTTCATATTGAAGTGTCATTCATATCTCCGTACAAATTCGTTCATGGTTACATTGACGAATTTGTACGGAGATATGAATGACACTTCAATATGAAATGAGAATGTTTGTTGGGCTCTGAGAATGATTGATTAATAAGAGAATTTTATTTATATTCATTAATTATATATATATGTATGTATATACATTATTTATATATATATATATATATATGAGGTATTCCATGCCAAATGAGTCAACGGCTAACCCTCACCCTCTTGAAAATTGATGGCGATTTTTTCTACGATTAGGGGGCTTGAAAAAATATCTCAAACTTTTTCAGATTTTTTTGACAGCCCAGTTCGGAAATATGATTTTTTTCAAATTGTTCCGTTTTTTTTACAATAACTCGAGTTCTACTCATCCGATTTCGATTTATTAGGGGGCAAAATCTTCCATTTTTCAGCACCTATGAGAATGTTTTTTTTTTAATTTTTTCCAATCTTTAGATGCTCAAAATAACGAATTTTCGAAAAAAAGTTGAAAAACTTTAATTTTGCCAATTACGTCAAACGAAAATTTTGAGCCGTCATACATGTTGGGTTCCATCCAGGATCAATTGACAAAAAAAAATTTTCTGTTTAAAATAGTGAAAATTTGGTGAAAACACCTTAAAACAATTTGAAAAAAAAATATCTCCGAACTGGGCTGTCAAAAAATCTTTAAAAATTTGAGAGATAGTTTTTCAAGCCCCCCAATCGTAGAAAAAATCGCCATCAATTTTCAAGAGGGTGAGGGTCAGCCGTTGACTCATTTGGCATGGAATACCTCATATATACATATATATATTTGACAAATTAATAACATTTTCTGTTGCTATTCGTAGGCAAAGTAGTGAGGTGAGAAATAATCAATTCATGTTGTACCATCTGGGATGGTTATCACCATTCGGAATGTCGTTATCCAAAAACATTCTCAATTTTGTGAAGAAACCATTGATTTTCAACTCTCTCATCTATGGATCCTTTTATACAAGTGCTGAATTCCTTCAACAGACGTATAAACTACAAGAGCGAAAAAAAGAAACCGTAAGTTAAATTATAAAGTACGTATTTAATTTTTTCTCGAACTGTGGGAAATTGCCATTTGTTTCCCCTGGACGATTTGATCAATTTTTCCATAAGAGCCACGTCAAAACGCAAGGCCAAAAAAGTCGATCTCACGGATTTTCTCGCCGATTTTTTTCCTTAAAGTGGGTCTCAATGCGAACATTAAAAAAAAAATCCATTGGAAAATATCGATAATTACGGGAGTTGTGATTTTTTAAAAATTATTTTCTCTTTTTAAATCAATAAACTTACGTGATTTCCTTCCAAGAGAAATAAATAGTCTTCCTTTTCGCTCATTCATATTTTTCGCCACACAAAATGCGTGTCGGATAAAACGAATATTTTCCAAGAACAAGATACATTGGGCACAGAGTAGTGTAGAATAACAACTAAATCTGTTTTCGACAAAAATTTTCATCTCAGAATACACTTTAAATATTGAGCACGAGATTTTTTATTCTTAGTAATATTTGCGCTATTCTTTAGTTTAAGCAGAACTTGTTCGAGAATAGGTTTTTTCTTTCCCTCAGAGTAGAACCCAAAGCCCCTTGATTTACATGCAGGTGTCTATCATAGGGATGAAATAGCCTCAATTGAGGTATGATCCCCAATATTACGTCCCTGCGAAATATAATCGATATTTATCAATTCGAGGGTGTAGAACACAAATATGTTGGCTATTTTTGCATCCAGTTGGGCAAAACCATTGTTATTATCAATTTAATTGGTTTAATTGCCATACCGCGTAATTTGTTTAAACTATCGAAAACAATTTTCAACAAAAAATATATCTTTCCTGATAATGAACACAGTTATTCATATAACATATAACAGTTTTTGTTATGTGATTTTTTCGTTTCGCTATCGTAGATTTAAAAAAATTGGAGGGTTGGAACGAAACAGCCGGCGTGGTAACTCTTATTGTACTCCAGAGTGTTTATAGCCACGAACCCGATTGAAATAGGACAAAATGTTTACTTAAGAAAAATTAAAAATATTTGTCAATAAATTTGTCATAAAATTACTTTTTCGACATTTTTCTTTATTTCCAGTATTGAAGGATAATCGGGCGAGCCCGGAGGGTTAGAAAAAAAAAACAGCTATTTTTCTCTTTTATTTTTTACGTATTCTTTAAATGATGGAAAAGGTGATGCCATCTCGAAAGCGTGGGGTGCTGCGGGCAACCTGAGTATGATGAGATATGACCCTTGAAAGATACAATCCTCGTGAGGTATGACTCTTGCGACATGACTTTCGCGAGTTACGGCCATTGTAAGGTCATAAATTTCTCATCTTAGATAAGATCGCGGAGGGAGAGGGGGCCACAAAATCTTACTATATATCGTACATAGTGAAGGTACAAAAGAGGTAAAAATCGACATCTTACGTAATATATGGCAGTCCTTTATAATATCCCCCTGAACCCTCTTGCCCCCTGACTTAATTTAAGGCAAAAAATCCCGTGCAACTTCAAATTGAACCAATTTTTTCTGCAAATCAATTAGTCATCAACGGCCAGAGCATTGACTGTCACTGAGAGCACGGTTCCACTGGTTGTCATCGGATCGCAAAGTAATTCGAGAGTGGCTTCGAATGAAAGAGGAAAAGGAATACATAAAACGATAGATAAAGATGGCTATAACTGGTCTGTTCTGCAAAGATACGTTGTCTATGGGTTTTTTTTGGCAGGTCCAATACTCCATAAATGGTAAAATGAATTTAAATGAATGATTATTGCCGCACGTTGCCTAATGTTTTGCTGCTTGGTGTCACTATTCATTCACTACTAACTCCACTCACTCTTGAAATTAAGCACAAAATAAGAGCATTCCTATCGAAATGCAACCTTATCTCATTTTAGTGATCAGTGTTGGATTTAATTGAACTCATACAAGAGGATGACATTTACCAGATAAAGCGATTATGGGCACGCTGTTCCTTAAATCATCCGATGTCATTGGTGAGCTGACTCCGATCACAAATAAAATCAAAATCCCAAATTCTATCGTCTCTGTTCACTGCGCCGGCTTTGTTTGATGCACCTGAGGTTTTTGTCTTAGTCCTTACATCAACAAAAACTGATAATGATAGTTTTCATGAGTTTATAATCGATTAGAATCAGCAACCCTGAGAAAATTTCAAACGTCCTGAGATCCAATTTGAGTTTCCTGCATCTGATCTCCATGTTCATTTCATGATATTGTAATCAAAGTAATCATATCTCGTCCATCGATATGGTATTGATTGAATTGTGAAACGTATTTCTGCTGAGTCCAATTAATTTGTAAATCATTTTCTAAAGAGAGAAGTCATTTTACTCTTTTCTACAGGTACTTGTGGCTGGACAGTTTTTACGTTGGAATAGCTGGTACAACTTTAATGAAGAAATTATTCTGCGATCAGTTCCTTCTCACTCCACCTTTACTTGTGCTATTTTTCAGTAGTATGATGTTTTTCTTTGTTTTACATGGCATAATAAAGGTATCGGCATTTGTTCTGATATTAAATTCAATTGAATTTCTTGTTTCAATGTTAGGTATGAGCTTAATGGAGGGGAAAGAGGATATCCTTGAAGAGTGTAGAGCAAAATTCTTAAAAACATTCCAGGTAACGAAGAGAGCACCTCTACTAAAAAATGAAATGAATCAAAAATTGATAAATTAATAGATATTGTTACTTTCTTCATAGACTTCTTGCCTTTACTGGTTGCCAATGCAATTTGTTAATTTCCTAATGGTTCCTGCGAAATTTCGCGTTGTCTTCGTCAGTATTGCCGCCTTTCTCTGGGTAAACATATTATGCCATCTCAAGAGAACGCCTGTCTCCAGCAATGAACAATAATACTCCAAGGGATTTCTGTGAAATAAATTTCTCCAACTACGAAAGATTATAATAAAAATATTTTTTCTTCCATTTCTGCTGGTTTCGATGAATTATTTGACAATCGATCAAGTACCCTTTACGACGTGTTATTGAACAATGTAATTTTTTCCTCATCGTTGGGTTTTGAAATTAAGATGCTTGCTTCCAATACAGAGATAACGAAAAATCATGCAATGCAAAGAAATAAAATCACATTCTTCTTTTAATGACAAAACAGTTTTCTTTATTAATAATGACATTCACTTGTTTTATTCCATTTTTGGATTCTTATGCATTCATTAATTTCATCAAATCCATGTGATGATTGATATTTGGTATACGTGGTACATCACCTACGTTTTAAATACTGTTTGTGAGGATCAAGTCGTTCTAAATAAACAAGAAAATTTCATGGAAAAGTTCTCAAAAGATGATTTTTTTAATAACTGATAATTATTTTAAAATTAGTTGACTCATGCTCAATTGTCATATGTTTTGTCAAGATGTAAAAAAATTAATTCACCAATCATTCATAATTTTTTTCTTTTTCATTTCATCGTATTTTCGTTAAGCAGTTAAAATCTTTATGACTTTCTGTGGATTCAAAAATATACATATACTTTCTTAAAAATGTAATTTAATGTGGAGACGGGACAGTTGATCCTATGTTTACACATTATCCAAACTGAAATGATGGCAATCCCTCCATTTTTCAATTATCTCTTTGCATTTCACAATAGGGCCTCATGCGTAGACTCATAGCAATTGTTATCAGTCGATAAAGCTCGATTGGTTCTTTTATTTTTTCAACTTTTAAATAAGTAAATTCTTCCTATTTGGAAATTCAACTGTGCTATTTTAAAAATTAATCTTCATGTGTTTCATTTATTCTTGAATCGGTTTTCTCCCAAAATTATCAAATTTTTTTCATCATTTTTTATGATGAAACCATTCAACTTCTTAGTTTGTAAAAAACGGTTTAAGGACTCAAATAGTGGTCATACAAGGATCGACTCTCTACCGAAGTGTGAAAGACAATTGTGTTTGCAATGCGGACGTGTACCACTTTTGAAAATAAGTTCCTTTGCTTCAAGACTTAAAACAAATGATACGTTCAATATCATATTGAGAGCTCCATTAGTCACAATTCCAATCGTTGTGATTGATTAATTTAATTTATTCAGTCTAACCTAAGAGTGATGTCCAATATCGCATGTTTTTTTAAATAAAAACAGCGTATATAAATTGGTTCAGTATTATCATTCATTCGTGTCAAAGCAATTTTTCTTCCGAAAAAATAATTTGATTATTTAATAGTAGAGTAGTTCTTGGCAAACGACGTATGATCGATAGATCTATGAAGAAATAACCGATAAAAAAAATAACTGAGTCAGTCGTTCGTCAAATGTTATTCCCAGTCTTGAATAATTTCATTTCTTTTTTTACGTGAAGAAAATTCACGTATACAAAATGAACTGCGTGCGATATTATAACCACTCGACGGTGTTTGTGCGCGATTACACTCACTAACTTTTATCCCCTAACGTTTCACGTCATTGATATCTCCATGTTAATTTACAATTCACCTAAATTTCTTTTTCACCTATCAGATGATCCATTCTTTTAGTGGAAAAATCATGATAATCTCCTAAGAGTTATCCAGCCCTATCTCGTTGAGAATATGTTCATTGTTCCACTAGCTGTGCGTTTTCTGACTAATCTTGCCGCCACTGAAATAATGAGAACATTGTCAGATTTTCCTCTGATTATTGATTGGTCAAAGTATCTGAACTAAGTTTATGCAAACTTGTTTGAGGGGATGATATTCTCTTCCAAATTATTCTATGAAAATTAGTAAACACTCGTAAACGGATAGAATGAAGGATATAAAGAAATCACATGGCAACGCCATCTAATTAACTAAATAGAGAAATCGTAAATATTGTGGTAATTTCCAGACCGTTGGGGAACTCTAAACAAAAAATCAACACTTCAAACATCATGGATAAATAGAACATTTGAGCAGAACATACCGGTTGCGTCTTGAGGCGTTAAAGGCTTATCAATGACTTTTTGTATTACGTTCATCCATTGAGTTCGATCATCCTCACTCTGAGCTGATAATAGGAAACTTCTGTCTGGAGTTTCTAGAGTGAAAGAAAAGCCTTGATCTTTAGCACCTGGTGGAACTCCTATTTTGAGTGCGAAACCTTCAGAATTGTGACCAATAAAAATTTCCCCTTTTGGATGTGCATCCTGAAACAATGTCAGAAAATGAGACACACTAGTGACAGAAATGAGTGACCTCTTATTTCCGGTTAAAGAAATTTACCATAGCATCATCGTGATACATAAGTTTTCTCCCATCTAACGTAAACCATCTTTTTTTATAACCATCTGAATGTCTCGGGCCAGTTTTCCACAAAAATCCTTCCTTAGGAAAATCTCGAGTCAATTGTGACAGTAGTTCATTTTCCGATGCACCTGGATAAGCCACTTGAAGTCTGTGAAGTTTAGCACATCTTATTGCGAGATACCAATTCGTTATTACTTCTGGTTCTTCGTGATAAACGTAGATATGCCTAGTCGAACCATCTTTCATAAATGATATTTGGAGACTGTTTTGGTGGCCGGTTTTTGGTGGTGCAAATGCTACATTCAACTCCGATATCCTCAATACAGCCTTTGGATCTTTATTTTCTTTAACGTGATATTTCAAGGTATCATCTGCTTCAGAGAGAACAAATTTCCGAGGATGATAACGCGCATCCTCTTTGCCACGTTTCATCAAGAAACCTTCCATAAATCCTGAAACGTATTGGTTCTGTTTTTCAGGGTGGCAAAACTCTTCCCGTTGGTATTTCGCTCGAATCCATTGCTCGACAAGAACCCTTTAACATTTTTTAATGTATCGAGATGAGTTCAGTACAAAACTGTGGTGTTACAAAATAACGAAAAATAGAAATTATGGAAAGATTTGTACATCTAGTATATCTATGTCCTCTTTGTTTCTTAATGTAAATCTCGTGTCAGAGGATAAAGAATGCTATGAAGCTTGAAGAAATTATATTTTTATAAAATGCCTACATGTATGTACGAGTCTGCATATGATTAGGTGTGTATGTTCATAACTAGTTGCCATTCAGTTATGATCATACACATAACAAATTAACTGGTTCGATATAAATTGCCTTACCGTGAGCTTTTGAATTTAATTTGAATATCTTAATTATTTACAACGAGCATCCATAATTTGTGGGCGTCGGCACGAAAAGGGCCCAATTTGTCGATATGGAGTTATGAATACTCTGATAATATTGATAACATTCCGCACATTTTAAGGTTAAAATTACCTCGATAGCACGAAAAATGACGGAAGCTTACTGCCCACGGAATCGGTAGAGAAAGAGCTGAAAAAAATGATAAGGCATTCAGGAAACATCTAATACTAGTTGTCTCTTAATTATTATTTCTACAAATTCCGTTGGCAGTGAGTTTCCGAATGACTTTCAAAGTTTTTCAATGTAAGGGAAAGCAGGGCAGAAAGGAACTGAGAAATATGCGGAAAATGGGAGTATTTACATACTTTACAGACTTATTCGGTACTATCGTTTTTCTAAATTCATCATTATTGGAACCACGTTGCTATTAGTGAATTAAAACCCCTTTTAACCCCTCAACGTCATATAATATTATGTACGCTCACGTTCATGAACATGGCTTTCAAACCAGTACCCCCTTTATGAGTTGTAATTTTTCTTCAACTATTAAGATACTTCCGCAGTAGTCATATGGGAATAGAAGGAAATGTGTTACAGGGTTGAAATTTTGAGAATATATTCTTTCAATAAATTAGAAAGTTGTCCCGAAAGTTCCAACACGATTTACCACATTGATTTTTGTAGAGAAAAAAATTAAAATTGTCATTTGTACAGAGCTTTATGAGACACATTTCAATGGGGAATGACGACCATGGACAATAATGCTAAGAATCCAAATACTTGATTTATCGCATCGTACATGTTTCCAAAATACTTTCCTGCAATTTCATTATTCATGACCACAGGAATCATGAGTTGTCATTCAAAATGTGCGTCAAAATCATTATGTTTTTGGGGGTTATACATTGGAGGATAGGACGTAAAAACGAGGTTAGAGTGCACAATCTTTCTTCCCACTCCTATGTTTTTTGAGCTTAATGCGGAAGTACGTTAAATCGAGGTATTAAAATTAAATTCATGAATACATGGTGATATATTGATATCAAGCTCTATCAGAGTTCAGCGTTACGCAGATTTCGCGATGAAGGCGCAACTTGTATGAGCCCAGAAAGCCAATAGATTGTCACTCAAATTATAGCTTCCCATTTTACTATTTTACAGGAATAAATAATTTTACTATTTTACAGGAATAAATAAAAGAAAATCATCTACTACTGTAAAATATGAACGTTGATTAGCGTTAAATAATAGTTTGAAAAATCTTTTAGAAATAATAGAACCTTTTCCACAAGGAAACGGTAAAATTTTGTACTGATTTTTCTTACTGTGGTGCGTCCTGATTTGGTCTGCGATAACAAGGTGGTACTCTTTCTTCATAATAGAGTTTTGCAGCATTATTGCCTACTTCCCTGACCCTTGTCACTTGTGAGTCCTCCCACCTGTCCAATTTTAAGTGCTTCACTTTTGATATGTGCGCACCCATGGAACGATGAACACCAGCACACCGCGTACACAAAAATACTCCAATATTGTACGATGCCCATTCTGGATCTGCAATCATTATATATGATACAATACTTCATTCCATTTCACAGGGATAAAAAACAACTCTAACAGATGAACGAAAGATTTCGACCCTGAATTTTACAATTCTCAATCACATTCTCATGATGTCAATCCTCGAAAAGTAGTATATGTAAGTGAAACAATGAATGGAAGAAAGTCGTATTTTGACACCACGCAATCTTACAAGCAGATTTTGAGAATGATCGTTAGACGCCCACAACAAATGACAGCTTTGAAAAGCTGATTCTGAATTATGACAAGAGTGGAATAACGTGGAGTGAGTAAGAATGCCTGAGTACATTACTCCCCCCGTACTACGCACGATGAATTTTCATTGTCAATTTTCTCAACAAGAGGCAATGAAAAAAAAGTCAATTGAATAATATGCACAATGAAATAATGATCAATTAGAAAACAAACTTTTAGCTCCACAATCAGCACACTCGTTATTTCCAGGCTTTTTTAGTAGTTCTGCCAACAACTTCTCGTTTGCATCGGCCATTTTAAAACACACTGAAACCATTCTCTACCCACACATTCAATTCCCAACACATCTACATAAATCAGTTGGTAAAATCGTTCGCTTCTTGTATGTATAACGCCATCTGCCATTATCAGAACGTATAGTTTCTCTCATTTTACGAGAAAAAAAACATTTTCTAAGAGAAAATAATTGTATTGGATAAAAAAAGAGAACATGCCGGTTCATGGGTTAGACTGAAGGTAATTATCATTTCATAAAATTATAATCGTAAATGAATATTTTTGCAATTAAATTTATAAAAGGTATTTTGAAATGACATTTTGAAGATTTGCTATATTATGAAGTGTTTATCAGTAGTTTATAAGTAAGTTCAGTTTGATTGACCCTTTCCCTCGCACTTACTGCATCATTTCATTTTGTATGCATTCCAATAGTCTTTGAGGGGTGACGCAGCGATTTACACTGCAACGTTTGTGAAGCCAGAATAAAAATGTCAAGTATGGAGGAGACAATGAATCGAGAACGTACCCAAGAAGATTTCGTTAAAGATCTAAATTTTAGTGATGTTGATCCTGAAGATCCACTTACCAAGGCAGCACTCAGTGATCCTATTGAAGATGAGTGGATGGACATACTTGGAAATGGCCAGTTAAAGAAAAAAACTCTTATCAAAGGAAAGAAGAACACACGTCCGCAGCGAAATGATATTTGTACTATTAATATTGTTGGAAAATTAGAGAATGGCAAGGAAGTTGAATGTTTCATCGATGTTGCGATACAGTTAGGAGATGTTGAGTTGATCCAGGTAAAAAATCATCTCTTTTGCACATTTTTCCAACATATTTACTGTTTGTACATTATGCATGTTAAGCAGTCTTTTTACATATAATTTTGTTATCAGAATTTTCTATTGGACGTTTTCTGACCTATCGCTACATTTTTCGCACGTTGACACGTATGAAAGAATTTATGGATGTTTATTCATTTTCAGAAAATCGAAATTTTCCTAATAATTGAGAAAAATTAGTTGCAGTAACGTTGACGACATGCAATTAAATGGACAAATTTTTTCTCATACGTGGGCTCCCATGGGATTTATTTTCAAATTGATAATTCACTTACTGAAAAACAAAAAAAAAGAATGAAAATAGAGAGTCAAACGGAAGAGACAAACGTGATTGGCGCAAGGGTCTAATGAGAGCGATAAATAGAGTAATCGCAAGGGTCAAACGGGAGAGTTCAGATGAGTAATCTCACGGGTCTAATGGGAATTACTCTATTCATTGCTCCCAATAGACCCTTGACATTACTCATCTCAATGCTTCGGTTTGTCCCTGCGAATATTCTATTGATCGCTCTCATTAGACCTTTGCGATAACTACGTTTGCCTCGCTCGTTTTACCCGTGGGATTACTCTATTCTTCGCTCTCATTAGACCCTTGCGGTAATCATGGTTTATTCCTCACGTCTGATCCTTCCGATTACTCTATTCATCGCTCTCATTAGACCCTTGCGATAACTACATTTACCTCTTTCGTCGGACCCTTGTAATCACCCCATCCTCCTGAATAAATGTTGGCCCAGCAACAAGGCCATGGAACACCTAAGATTTAGGGCCATGAAATTGGTGACCATGGACCTCCAAATTGCGTTCAGAATTTCATGGCCATGCTCATGGCCGCACCATCACGAGTGCCATAAAAGCTCTTGCCGTGTTATTTTTCGAATAGGCCAGTTAAACAATCGGATATTATAGCCTGCCATTGCAAAAATTCGACGGTCGATGTGAACTGAATAATTCGACGAATGACCCCTCAACAAGCCCTTAAGTTGTACTCGTTCTCGAAATTGTTAAAAAACAATAAAAAATGCAAAACTGTAAAAAAATTCCAAAAAAATCGTACCGTGTCACCGTTTTTCGTAAACGTTGCCGAAATGATCATAGATACGAATAAAATGCATAATACTTAAATTATAGAGCACAAAATTTTCAACAAACAAGTCAGTGAGCGCACTTCTCAATCTTCAATAGTTTAAATGAGAGAAACGCTAGAAAATCGGCAATAAAAATGCCTCATTTCACTTTGAGTCTGAAAGTTCAATTTTAGTTGCAAAAATGTTTTTTCACTCGTAGAACTAATTTAAAAATCCCAATTTTTTTACAAAGAGTTCAAAAAAGATACTGAAAGTGGAAAAAAAAATTTCTTTATTTTTAAAATTTTTTATTGCACTTGCAAGATTTTGGCAGTGCAATTTTCGGGGGTCTCTGAGTTGCGGGGCTCCTAGAAATACTGCATTGTCAACAAGTTATATGAAAAAAAAGGGGACTTTTTTTTATTATTTAACAATGTACGCAAAAACAATGCAAATTCGAGCGAGCAAAAGAAAGATAAAAAATGTAAAGGAATGTCTGAAGAAAATGCAGGTGCAGTCCAAGGGTTTTCCATAAAATTTTTTCATACATTGACATATACTTTTTGAAACTGATTATCCTATATACTTCTTAATACACCTGCTTTCATTGAAAAATTGGATGTTTAGCTATGGGAAGACCGAAGAGATTAAATTTTCATTGCATCAAAGATTGTTAATGGTATCAAAATTCTCGAATAAATATCTATTCTAAAAATCAATTCTAAATATTTGAGAAAATAATAGTTTCTTCAAAGTAGTTAATGCATTTCTAGGGTCTAGATTTGGCTATAGCACTGATGGACGTTGGAGAGGCAGCAGAAATTGTAATAGCCCCAAGATTTGCCTATGGGGACATTGGGAAAGAGCCGGACATCCCTCCTGGAGCCACACTATATTACAATGTTAATCTAAAAGCCGTAAAAATGGAACCTGAAATCGAAGAGATGGGCTTCACACAGAGAAAAGAGTTTGGGTAGCTTACATTTTATTATCATACTTTATATAATTTAAAATGTTCGTTTCTTCGAAAAATCATAAAATATCCTAGAAAGTTATAGAACGGTCTAGATCGTTAAAGAATTTCCCATCAAATTCATGCATCATCTGTATAATTATAATAAATATTCATTTTCCGGAGAAGGTTCCAGGAATTTTACAAGATTTGATGATTTTTTTCCCATCAGCATATGTCAAAGAATTTAGGAAATTTCGAAGAACTTGGCGATTGATTTCAAAGTTTACGGGTAACATGCAAAAAATTGAATTGCCGTGAGGCGGGCCACACTAGTATTATAAAATGAAAATTCATCCTCAATTAATTATCAAGCGGTGTTCTGATTTCAGCAACAGAAAACGTGAACGTGGTAACTGGTGGTTTGCCAGGGACGAGCCTACTTTGGCGATTCAGTGTTACCGAAGGGCATTAGATTTTCTCCAACCCTCAGGAGACGACCATAAAAAGAAACCCGAAGATGTTATAACTGATTCTGAATTACAAATTCTTCTTGAAGAGAGAACGAAAGTCTACAATAATCTTGCAGCCGCACAAATAAAGACCGAAGCTTACGAAGCCGCACTTGAAAGTGTCGACAATGTTTTGAGAGCTAATCCGAAGAATGTGAAGGCATTGTTCAGAAAAGGTAATGTAGTCGAAGAAAATTCAAGGTTAATTGTTGAAAATTCCATAATAAATAATGATAAAGTTTATAATATCTTTATTGATCAACTTCCACTTATTTTGGTAGGACGAATTCTTCATAAAAAAGGTGAGCACGCGAACGCAATATCCGTCCTTCAGAGTGCAGCGAAGCTTGACCCGGATTCCAAAGAAATTATTCGTGAATTATCCATACTAAAGGATAAGAGTGCGAGAGATACTTTACACGAGAAAAATCTCTATCGTAAAATGTTGGGAAACCCCAAAGAATCCATGCAATCTTCCAAGAAAACTGTTTCCGCATCAAACAGTACGGGAAGACTCGCTTGGAGTCTCATCGGTGGTACCATTGCTGCAATCGCTGGTGTTATTGTGTACAGATTGACATTTTAATGAAAAAATCACTGATTTACATTACCATTTATATAATAATGATAATATAATTGATAAGAAAAAAATAAGATCAAAGATATCTAGTAACGTACTGTGGGAAATACGTCTGTTACTGATCAATTTTTGGAAAGAATTTTTGAATAATACAGTCAACATTCCAAATGCGATCGTCTCTCCTCCTTTTCCCTTCATCTCCTACATAAACAAAACTTATCTCAATCATAAATTCAATTTTACGATAGTCAAGATCAAAGGTCACAGCTTAAAATTAGACCTAAAAACATGTAAGACTTGAACAAGAAAATCATTTAAAAATCAAAAGACAAAATTGAAGAATTACTTCGTGCATGGAAAATTCTCTTTCAACGTTTTCCAATGAAATACGAGTCAATAATTGGTACGAGACAAGTAAATAATGAGCTGCAACGGTTAAAAGACAATAATGAGGCACTGAAGAGGGGGATAATAGCGTGGACTGATCGACACTGTGCGGCTAGTACGTATTGAGATTCGTAGTTGGAATGTGCTGGTTCAAAGTGTATATCTTCATCGAAAAATAAATAAGAAAATTAGTGTCTTGATTCAATGAGTGTAACTTGATTTTTTTCAAGACTTTTTCTGTTAAATTGAATGGCTGTGAGTGTTTGAACTCGTGGTTGAATAGTTTTTAATCTCATCATGATACCTAGGGGCTTCAGTCAGTACCTATGCCTCTTAGCAATGCTTCTAGTCTTTAGTGGGAGTGAAATTGGTGCAGTTGACAGGTCATTATCATAATTATCAACTTTGAAATTTCATCTCATTGCTTTTATCATCATTCGTGAATTTCATCAAATTTTTAGGGGATATATCTTCACAGCGCCCAAGAAATTCCTTGCTGGCGAGACAGAGAGCGGCTGTTTATCACTCCATAACTTGGAACCACCGGCTCACGTGTTATTAGAGCTATTATCGCCGGCATCAGTCAATGATGAAGAGGTTTTGGCCTCTACGAGCACGCTCCTTGATTCTGGTAAGTCGATGTTTGGGTTTTGTTCGCGATTCTCAGAGTATAATACACACTCACACTCACAACACTTGGGTGATAGTAGTAAGATCTTTGACCTTAGCAGAGAAGATAAAATATTTCTAGGTATATTCACAGGGAAATTGCTGAAAGGGTGGAGGGCTTTGTACAATAATTGATAACTTATTTACTTAATCAAAATGAGAATAATATCATGCTTTGTAGAAAAAAGGTGGATACTTTAATCATCCCAGGTGAACTTGGCCTGTTAAAGATTGATCTCAAATTACAAAATTGATTCTATGCATTATAGTTTGTCATGGAAACATGAATTTTAATTTCTCAGAAAAGGAAAATTGAATGGAGAAGTTTCTGTTTTAATTCACAAGATTCGATACAAATGGTTGACACTGTTAAATTAATATGATTTGGTCATACTTTAGAAGCAAATCGATATATTTTTATATATAAGTCGCAGAATGTTGGAACTTCAGGAGAAATTCCATTCAATTCATTCATATTCTCATTTTCTGAAAGAATTTTCCAATGTTTTTATTCATGTGAAAGATTAAATAATAATTGTTAGCTTCAAAATTCTTCAGAAGGGATTCTTTTAAAGCTGATTAATTCTGAAGATAATGATTTCGATAGAAAGAAAATTTTTCGTGTTCTCTAAGCAGTGCTGAAAAATTGGTACAGTACAAGATGTATTAATTTTTTGTCGCCGCTTTTTTTCCGCCACATGTCATAAAATGTGCTCTTATCAGTCAATTATTTTCCTGATTCACTATTTTTGATACCCTTACATGAATAAATTTGTAATCGTTTACTATCGGGTCATCCCTACTTGTCACAAATCATAAATTGAAATTGTCACTTCCTGTGATACAATGAAAAGGGTGAGCGTCAAGCCAATGACAATTTAATAGCTTGTAATGCGTGAAGGGGACACAAATTCTGACTGCGTCATGGAAAACAGTGCATTCCACGCAAATATTTCGGATTGAAAACGACGGGAAAAAATACCATGAAGTATAATGTAGGAAAGCCAATTATTTCAGTATAAAAATGAAAACTGGAATTATGGACATGACCGAGATCGAAAATTAAAAACATAAACCTTGTCAGAAAATCCGTCAAATGATGAATGAGCAGAAATTTTCATATAAATTTTGTTACTAATATGAAATGACAAGATTTCTCAGGCTCGAACGCGTCCAACTAGTCTTACCATTCTTGCAAATGTTCACCATTAGGTGTCGAGACATGTTTGGAATTGGCTGTACCAGATCGTGTGCAGATGACATATACGATGGCAAGGTTGAGATTAAAGATCAGGTTCGATAAGTATCCAGAATATCACGTCAATACAGAAAAGGAAGTTTATATTGAGTATGACTCGGTTATAATGTTTGCTGAAACGGATAAGCCGGTTTACAAGCCTGGACAGGATGTTAATATTCGTCTTCTTGCTTTAACGCACGATTTGAAACCTTGGAAGCGTCAGGTGAGTGAATAATGATTCATCAAAAATTCATGTCTTCTTGGGCATAATTGAAAACAAGCAAATATTTGTCATATATGGCCCATGGAACTAGTTATTTAATTTTTTACGCCCCTGCATGGAAAGTTTGTACTTTGCTGCTTGATAAGCAGCAAAGGGCGGAAAGTCATGTTTCCCCGCCCGAGATGCACATGCTATTTTTTAACACGTCTGCAAAGAAAAGTTTGTATTTTGTTTTCTGATGAGCGGAAGGGAAGTGAATACTTTCCGCCTGAGAAAACAACTTTCCACCCCAGGGCGGAAAGTACTCACGTACCAGGGAGCAAAGTACGAACTTTCCGTGCAGAGATGTAAAAAAATAGCATTCGCACCTCGCGCGGGGAAAATATGACTTTCCGCCCTTAGTGCACAATATACTATTTTCATCCCGACATAAGGGAATTGTAGGGGAAATAATTTCTAGACTCTTTCGTTCCGTCAGTAAATATTGGAAATTCCTTATTCTAAAATATTTGTCAAAATATTGTCAAATATTTTATCAAAAATTTTTTTATGGCATAAAATTATTGAATAATTAAAAATGGAATTCGATGGGGGCCAATAACATTTTGCTCTAAATTTATACGGGGTATACATCACACTTTTCTTCATGGTTTGGCTTCTCTTGTGGTACGTTTACACCTTGTTTTGAAAAAAAAAATAATGCCATAGATATCACATTAAAATGTTTCATCCATAATTCTTTTCAGATTCCCAAAGTTTGGATCGAAAATCCTTCGGAAGTGCGAGTTGCACAATGGACAAACCTCAGTACAGACCGCGGAATAGTTCAACTTCTGTTCCCCCTCTCCCCAGAACCGAGTCCGGGTACTTGGAGAATTAAAGTAGAAAAGAAAAAATCTCATCCCCAGCTGACCCACACCTCGACCTTCGAGGTACGCAAGTATGTTCTTCCCCGTTTCCAAGTAACTATAAAGGGCCCAAGTTATATACTGGCAGATGCTGACAATGCCACGTGGAGCATTTGTGCTAGATACAGCTACGGTGAACCAGTTCGTGGATCTTTGAGGCTTAAATCTAGCCCTCAAACTCCAAGTTGGAGGAGAAAACACAACTTTCCAGCTATCAATTATGAAACTAGAATTGAGTCTCCAGATGGATGCGCCGAGCCTTTCACAATTACAAGTTCTGGAATGGGTCTTCCACATTGGGAAGTGGCCCCCAATAGTATTGTTTTAACTGCAAATCTAACAGAAGATGGTACAGAAGTTGTGGAAACAGCCACAAGTCGTACAGTTGTTGTCCACCAAGCTCTGAAACTCGAATTCTTGCCCCATACTCCTAAATACTTCAAACTAGGCCTTCCATACCACGGGAAATTGAGAGTTCTGAAGCAAGACGAAACTCCAGCACCTGGAGAAAAAATTCAACTCTGCCTCAGAGTTCGAGGCAAGGACGAATGGGTGAGAGTCGTCGTCGAGTGTCGAAATTTCACATCATCTCCTCTTGGTTTTGTAAACTTTATTGTACCTTCTCAGCATAAAAACATCGTTCTCCTCAGCTTCGTAGCTACTGGAATAGAATACTCAACAAAATACTACTCTCCCGATAAACGTTGGAGGGTTTTTATGGATCAACCATCAGCATATATCGACGTTGGTGCCTGGTACTCCCCTTCGGATAGTTATCTGGCTGTCGCACGTGGTGATCAGCCGATCGTTTGTGGAGAAAAGTATCCATTCAACGTTATGTACACGATGCCAAATGAGATGAACGGCTCTCGAAATGACTCAGTTGCTTTTCACTACTCGATCAATTCCAAGGGAGATCTATTGATTTTCGGGCATGTTAGGCATAAACCCCATCGAGATTCTGTTTTAAATTATTCAGATTTCAAAAATGTTCTTGGAGCCGTCGAAACCACCACAACTCCAGCTTCCAGTAACTACCATCAATCACATCATCACTCCAATGTAACTAGGAATGAACCTATGGCTCACACTGTTCATCGATTTCCGTTGAGTGTCAAAGTTACTCCAAGTATGGCACCCATTTCCGAATTACTTCTGTATTATGTGAGACCCGATGGGGAAACTGTGGCTACTACCTATACTATTGAAGTTGGTCATTGTTTTGAAAATCGAGTCAAAACCCATTGGCAAGAGGATACACAGTCGCCTGGAGAAGCGGCACGATATCATGTGGAAGCTGCACCATGGTCGCTGTGTGGAATTTCCGTTGTCGACCAATCAACAAGCTATTTGTCGGATATTAAAAAGAGCCTCGTTGATGCTGATGAAGCATTTGAACAGGCCAAGAGATTTCATTTGAATCGTGATACACCGATCTTATATCAAAGTGTTTGGAGTCACTGTAAAAGTGAGTATTTAATACTTTCATATTTACAATTTCGGGCTAATAATTGAATACACTTGGAGTATCTACATTTCTTCTTGTGTATATAATATCTTTTTATTTTTATTTTTGAAAGAAGGATTGATTGTTTCAAATATTACAGGACACATTAAAATATTCCATAGAAAATCGTACGTGTTTCTGTCACGAAATTCTCCTGACTCCACAGATGAATAAATTTTCACAGAAAAACTTGTGCACTTGTGTGGAGAAATTCCTATGGAAAATTTTCAATAGAAATTGAATCGGATTTTCCAGCGAATATGCTAGGTTTATCTATGATATATTTTCATGTGATGTATTTTCAATCAATTATTTGCAGGGAAATTGCTATATTTTTAATCGAAATTGGCATTTTTTAATCGAAGAGGAAACCATCAAATTCCCAGAAAAAAACATGAAATATTTTGTCTTCTTTCATACGCAGAAACCAATCAACCCGAAACAAGTATTGAGGAGATTGATCCGCTCCCTTCTCCTGCAGTGGAAGTCCCCCCAGTTTGGGACTTGCGAGCAGCTCCGAAACAACCTTGGAATCGCCAGCTTCACAGAGAGGGTCGTCAAAAACGCAGTGTCATCCATAATGGTGGAGTCAATTATGTTGACGCAATGCAGGCTTTCGATGATTTTGGGGTAATTGTAATGAGTGATTTGATTCTTGAATCGCGTCCATGTCCCCAAAATCAGTGGATTAGGTCTAGGGAGAATATTGATTTCGAAATGATGCGAACGAGAATGGATGAGCCAGATAGAATGTGGGGAACAGTGCGAATGATGCCTCAAGCTTTCCCCTTGTTGAATTTTGCGGTAGTGGATTCATCAGCTCCAGGTCCAGATCTTGGCTATGCTGATCAACTGCCGGATCATATTTTGAAAGCTCCAAGATCATACTTCCCAGAGACGTGGCTTTGGGACCTTGTTGCAACCGGTAAGGAAGGTCGTGCTGTCGTTAAACGAAACCTCCCGCATACTATCACCAATTGGATTGGTCATACCATCTGTATCTCCTCGAATTATGGCCTTGGAATCGCTCAACCCGTTCAAATCAACGCTTTTCAACCGTTCTTTCTGGACTACAGTATCCCTTATAGCGTTAAACGAGGAGAATTACTCCGCATGAGAGTTTCCCTCTTTAATTATATGCAACATAATTTACCTGTGAAAATCCAATTGGTGAATGCCCCTGGATTTGACCTCCATCTCTCTAATTCTACAGGGAAATACTGCGTGGAGGCACGAAAAAGTGTAGTACACGAATATGTCCTCCGACCTCGAGTTATTGGTGAAATCAATGTTACTGTCTCCGCAGCAGTTGATCCAGACTTTGACAAACCTTGTGGTCCAAACACCGTAGTCTTCACTCAAGATGCTATTGTGAAACCGATTTTAGTTCTACCGGAAGGATTTCCCATCGAAACAACAAAATCGGCATTCGTTTGCCCTAAAGACTTCAGTGATGATTCAAGTATTTCTTGGAATCTCGATCTGCCGGATGACTTTGTAGCAGACAGTGTGAGAGCATATGTTTCTCTCGTTGGAGATCTCCTGGGCCCTGCTTTGGAAAACTTGGATAATCTGGTGAGATTACCTTTTGGTTGTGGTGAACAGAATCTGATTCTATTTGCTCCAAATATCCAAGCAATTGCGTATTTGGACGCGACAAGAAGGAGCTCAGTAAGTCCAGAGTTGAGAAAAAAAGCAATCAGAAATATGGAAAAGGGTTATCAACGAGAACTAAATTACCGACATCCAGATGGTTCATATTCTGCATTCGGACCTCACAGCTCCGAGAGCGGCGGATCAATGTGGCTCACAGCGTTTGTTGTCAAATCATTCGCTCAGGCGAGAAATTACATTCACATAGACGAAAGGGATTTGAAGTTATCTGTAAAGTGGATCATCAAGAAACAGTTGGAGAATGGTTGTTTTCCTCTGATTGGTCGAGTCTTCCACAAAGATATGAAAGGAGGTCTTCAGGATGAAAATCAATCCTTTCCAGCTGCGTTGACAGCCTACGTTTTGGTATCACTACTGGAAAGTGGAAAAAGTCTTCCACCTTCGATCATCAGCAATGCGTTGTTTTGCTTAGAGAAGGGAATGCCTGATGAAGCTGACGGTAATCCTTACACTGCAGCATTAGCAACCTATGCTCTAACACTTTTGGAACATCCCAACGCTAATGCCAGTATGAAGTCTTTATTATCAAGATCAACACGTCTTCACGATCTCATGTGGTGGGAGGACAAGAATAAACCATCCATGGGTTTGAGTATTGAAATGACAGCTTATGCTGTACTCTCATTAGTAAAACTCGGTGGAGAAGCAAATATGGCATTGGCTCTAAAAGCAGTCCGGTGGATGTCAAAGCAGAGAAATGCAGAAGGTGGATTCACCTCAACCCAGGACACTGTTCTTGGTCTTGAGGCACTTGCTAAGTATGCAGCAGCTATGTCCAGCAACTACACCGACTTGTCTGTACTTGTAACTGCTGGAGATGTCGCTAAAGTTGTCAGAATCCATGAAGATAATCGAATGGTACTCGTTCAGGTTCGCTTACCAGTACTCCCAACATTAGTGGAAATCTTTGCGGAAGGCGAAGGATGTGTCCTCGTTCAGACTAACTTGAAGTACAATGTCGCCAGAGCCACTGGGTCACAGGCTTTCGATTTGGTTGTTAATACTGAGCCCGTTGCTTCTGGGGATGAGTGTTCAATGCAGAAAATCAGTGTTTGTGTTAGATACAAAATGGCTGATGAGGAGAGTAATATGGCTCTGTTGGAGATCGGAATGATCAGTGGATTCATACCAGACAAAGGGACTCTCCATGCGCTACTCGAAGAGCCTTCTACTAGAGTCAAACGATTTGAAGAAGAGCGAGATTCCGTTACAATGTATTTCGACAAGTTGACTGGCGAAAGAACTTGTATATCATTCTTAGTTACCCGCGAAAACATAGTTGAAAAGGCTGAACCAGCAATTATCAAATTATATGATTACTATCGTCAAGAATTGACTTTTGTGAAAAGTTATACATTTGCAAAAACATGTGGTATACGTGATGTGGACATTGAAGGATTAGATTCACAACCCAATGATCCGGAACCAACGCCACTGTTCAATCTCGAGGTTCCGATAGAGAAAGAAATAACATCTCTTCAAAGATCAGCCAAGGATCTCCCGCAAGATGCAATCTTAGCACAAACAGCAGATGAAGCAGGAGATAAGGCCAAACAAACTGCTAACGAAACTAGCTATCCATCTCTTCCTCCTCCAGCAGTGAAAAAATTAATGACAATCTTACATGAAGTTTTACAAAAAAATACAACACAGACATTAAACTCTTCGACAGTTGAGAGAATTCCTATGACATTCGCAACATCAACCACAACTGAATCCATAGAATCCATTGATGAAGTTGATTTAGTAAAACACATCGAACCTGGAAGTGGTTTAGAACCTGAGCAATCGGCTGGGCAGTTCTTCGATAATCCATCATTTGTAGTGATAGATCACGAGTTGAATACCCCAGACGGTATTGAGGGACCTCCACCTGTCTACGTGAAACCACCTTCCAATTTTCAGTTACATCAAGAAGACAGAGAGCATCCCAAGTTTTTCACACCCCAAAATGAAACGGAAAATAATCGATCTGGTAACCTGAATGAAGATTTTAATAATTCACCCCTGAATCAATCAGTAGTTAGTACCAGTTGTCCACTCTGTGGTGACAAATTGCCATTAGATATTAAAGACCTTTACTGCAAGTCATCAGCAGCAGTCAAAGTAGCAATCAGAAGACTTCGAAAGGCGAGACTGTTATTGGATTTGCGCTCTGAACCTCAACCCAAGCGTTTGAGATTCATGATCGAACTGAGTATGAATGAAAACTGCACATGTCCAGCTTTGGACAAGCCTGGAAGTCTTGCCTTGATATTTGCAACTGGAAACTCTACTTCGCCAATTACAGATTCAGTTGCGTACGATCATAATCGTCTTGGAGGTATCGGGGAGTATGTTAAAAAACCTCTTGATGGTATGGTGTCGATTTACACACTTCCAAACACTGGATATTCATCATCACAAATTATTGAAGCGCGAGAATTCTGTCCAACTTCTCCAAATACATGATGTGAAGACTAAAGTCTGATTGTACACTTTAAAGTTTAAACATTTTGTAATATTCTCAATTATTACCAAAGAGACGTTTCTGTTAGAAATTAATTTCTTTCACCATTTATCTCCATTGGAATCCAATAACTTCATTATTATGGTTATATTATAATTATCACTACTACTATCACTATTATTATTATTATTATTATTATTATTATTTTCGTGATTTATGAACAATCATACATCTACCTTTTATAGGTTTTTATTTTATTCAATTTTTTGACAATAACTGCTACGCGAATAAACGTCTAACAACTAATCACTGCAACTCGCTCGTCAATTATTATTTTGTCACAATTTGTTTTATTATCTTTATTATCGCTACCGTTGACCAATGCAACAGCTTGCTAGATTTTATTACCATAAAATTGCAGAAAGAAAGATATATCAGTATTTTTATTCCCATTTTTTTCTTTGAATACATCAATTGAATCAACACCAAATATCTATACGCTTTTCACCCTTCATGAATTAACTTTGAATATACGATGTGAAAATCTCCAAGTCAACAAAAGCTTATGGATGTATGAGAGGTGGCAATTCATTTAAATGGTAAAAGTGACATTGGAGTTATTGATATTATTATTAATCATCCATTTCCGCCTCTAATATTATCAATTATCCTCTTATGTTGATGCAAAAGCTTCTGTATTTTTAAGGAAATAAAGATTATTCCAACTCAATCAGCGACAATGTTTCGTGATGGAGAAAAATGAATTGCGATAATATTTTTTTAACGTTACAATATTACAAGATGTTTCATAATGATTCGTTGATTTTCTGAATGAATACGGCATCTCGTAAGGATTTCACTTGGCTTTTCACTGGGGATTGTTGGGTTCCGAATTACTTTCACATACATCCAAAGTTGATAAAACGATAATTCAATAACTTAAATGCAATGGAAAAAAAACCTGTACCTATGAAAATAAAGGAAGGTAAGATCTGGCAGTTTCAGAGCGGAATATAATGATTACATCAAAGCGGAATGAAATTGAAAGATGAAGGTCGTCAATGGAACTAGTTAAAAAAAATTGATGTTTTAAATTGGATCGATCTCTATACATAGAAACTAGATTTAGCTTTTGTTGATGAGGGACTCTACAGAGCTTTTAAACTAATTTTTTAATAGATTTGTGGTGCTGAGCGATCGTTTATAGGGCCACTGGTGCGTAATGAAGTGCCTCGTCTTATTTGATCCATTAGTGAACTGCGTACTTGATGGGGATCGATTATCGGTACTCTGTTGGCCATTATTCGTCTAACACTTGCTGATCTATTTGTAGTATTTGATCTCCCTTGCTGTATCTGTAGTATTTGAGGCGGGTGCTGTTGGGTTTGCTGCGCCTGTTGCTGTTGGGCTGCTAATTTTGCATTTAAAGTCTCTAAAAATCCAACTGGTGTCCTTGGACTCTGGGTAGTTTCTAAGTTGATATGTTTTCGGGCTGATTTAGGACTGCTGTTTGAATTGACATTCATATTTGTATTTATTAATTTTGAACTGAGTACTGCCATGAAACCTTGGCCTACTCCACCTGGTCCTTGATACTGTGCAGACGATATCGATGATGATGATGATTCCACACTGGTTGTCGATACTCTTCGACATGAACTCGAACGTTCGACAAATGTAGAATGTGTTATTTGGTTGAATGCTCCTTGGGGCTGTGTTGGCGGTTGATTGGTAGTCTTTCGAAGGAATGAAGGACTTGCTGGAGTATGACGAAGCTCTGTTAGTGTTCGTACCGTTTCCGACACAGATATCGATCTGGAAATAGATGACGATTTTTTATTATCAAGTGCTATTTGCACGTTTATCTATGGATGTGTAATGGTGCAAAGGTAAATATTTATGGACAAAAAAGTGGTACTGATATATTATAAGATGTTTCATGTATCAAAGGCCTTAAAGATGCCTAAGAAAGAGATGAGCCTCCCCTATATTTAAATTAATTTTAATAATTCATTGCCTTTAGAAGGAAGGTGCAGAAAAAGGGAGGTCCCGATCATCTACCTGGTCAACCATATTATTATATTGCGTTGTACCAAAAAGTTTAAATTCACAAACTGGCAACCTGGTCCCAACTTGATGGGAAGGGTGGAGACCCATTGTAACCATTGGAAGCTGGAGACTGTGTTGGGTTGTCGTGTGATGGATTGTTTGTGTGATGAATTGTCGGGTGATGGTTAGAGGTGTAACCATGAGAGTTCATCCGAATAATATCCCTAGCATAAAGGCAAGGATGGAGTACCTTCCGTTTCTCTATGAGAAATATCCAATTACACAGAATTTGGAACATCGAAGATGTGCTACTCTATTATTTCTTTATGCTTACCGCTGTGGAGTAGGACTGGGAATGGGTGAGTTTGCTTCCAGAAGAAATGCAGGAGGTGGTGGAAGATTTTCAGTCTCATCAGATGTGGTGGTAGTTTCTACACGCTGTTCCCCAGTAACGAGAACAGTAGCAGCAAGTAATCCGCCACTTGCTCCAATCATGGATCCTGTTGTACTCGAATAATTACCACTAATAATTGTTGAAGTTCTACGTGCTGGTGGCGGAGGTCTAGTTTGTTGAATGGAGCCTCTTCGCGGCATCGTACAAGAGCCACCAGGCACAACAGGAGTGTCACAAAGACTTGGAACTGCTTGAAAGGTCGGCAGTGTTGATTGACTACTATAGCCACTGCTTGACTCCAAACTCGATTCGGACGTTGTGCTGCCTATTTCTTTTTCAGGTGCTACTGTGTCAGTCTGAGAATAATATAATTAAATTTCGAAATCGCAAGAACGCAACAACTTTTTTATCGTTTTTGCAATTCATGAGTTTTTTTTTCATGTTCACATGAATTTTAATCCCACCAACCCTAGTTAATTATTCGGAAATGAAATACATAGTATGTACAGAATTGGTTCTCTATTTTCAAGTTTGGAGTCATCCAGTTATCCAGCAATTCGATAATAAGAACTCGTGTTTAAAAAAACAAGTGTGTTTATTTCATTAGAAATGTTGGTTTCTCCCATCAGTATGAAAAACTACAGAATTTTCCTGGAAAATGGAAAATTAGATTGTCGAAAATTGGATGAACAACTTGAAGTTTTTTTTAGGCCGTGACTATTCGCACCATTGCGTGATTCACTCCCGTACACTCCATACACTCCACGCATCCGTGAAGTTTGTGTGTTTCACGCAGCCGAATTTTCATACTGCTGTGTATTTCACGCAGTTGAAGTTTCATACTACTGTGTTTCACGCAGTTGTATTTTTATACACCTGCGTGTTTCACGCAGTTGCATATTGATACGCCTGTCTGTGTGTGTGTTTTTTTTGGCTCAAATGAAAGAGGGGCTCGAAAAATGGTGTGCAGAAGTTTTTAAAGATGACAATTGTCTCTAAAGATGATGTCTGTTTTCAATTGAAAAGCGCAATTGTGACAACATTGTCCAGTGGGGTCTAGGAGTCTNACTCCACGCATCCGTGAAGTTTGTGTGTTTCACGCAGCCGAATTTTCATACTGCTGTGTTTCACGCAGTTGTATTTTTATACACCTGCGTGTTTCACGCAGTTGCATATTGATACGCCTGTCTGTGTGTGTGTTTTTTTTGGCTCAAATGAAAGAGGGGCTCGAAAAATGGTGTGCAGAAGTTTTTAAAGATGACAATTGTCTCTAAAGATGATGTCTGTTTTCAATTGAAAAGCGCAATTGTGACAACATAGTCCAGTGGGGTCTAGGAGTCTACCCTGGTACAAAACCATCTTTAGAGGCCCTAGCAAGCCATTTCCCAAAAAAAAACATTCATATCTTGAGCCCAAAAAAACATTCATATCTTGCCTGACATCGCTGCTACAAACTCGTGTCTACAACTCGGGCCTTCAATTGAAAACCCCAGTTGAAGACCCGACTTGTAGCAAAGATGTCAGACAAGATATGAATGTTTTTTTGAGCTCAAACGAAAGAGCGGGTCGAGAAATGGCGTGCTAGGACCTCTAAAGATGGTTTTGAACGAGGGGAGCCTCCTAGACCCCAATAATCTATATATACTCCTAGACCCCATTGTCCTCCTAGACAATGATGTCACAACCCTGCTGTTCAATTGAAAACAGACATCATCTTTAGAGACATTTGCCATGTTTAGAGGCTCTAGCACGTCATTTCTCGACCCGCTCTTTCATTTGAGCCCAAAAAAACATTCATATCTTGTCTGACATCGCTGTTACAAACTCGGGCCTTCAAGTGAAAACCCGAGTTGAAGACCCGAGATTGTAGCAAAGATGTCAGACAAGATATGAATGTTTTTTTGGGCTCAAACGAAAGAGCGGGTCGAGAAATGGCGTACTAGGACCTCTCAAGATGGTTTTGTACCAGGGTAGAGTCCTAGACCCCACTGGACAATGTTGTCCCAATTGCGCTTTTCAATTGAAAACAGACATCATCTTTAGAGACAGATTAGGTTTTAAGGCTCTATCTCTCATAGTTTCCGAGATAATCGCGAAAAACGGAAATGCCAAAAAAAATTAATTTAATTCATCTTGTATAGAGTGTGGGAAGTGGAAAAACGCAATTCTGACCCGTCCATCTGCCTATACGGAACCCAAATTTTCTCAGGAATCGAATGGAATAGGTTTCAAGGCTCTATCTCTCATAGTTTCCGAGATAATCGCGAAAAAC
>NW_021680374.1:1005102-1028290 GCF_001412515.2 Diachasma alloeum
CCCACACCCGCGTCGGGCCTTCGTGACGAAAAATAGTATATGCCATTCGGGCGATAGCGTTGGTTTGTGAGCGCCCTCAATGTGGGCGCCGCTTATCGCCCTCATGACATAATGTACTATAATTCATCTTGTATACGGCCTAGGAAGTGGAAAAACGCAATTCTGAGCCGTCCACTTGCCTATAGGGGACCCAAATTCGGTTTTAAGGCTCTATCTCTCATAGTTTCCGAGATAATCGCGAAAAACGGAAATGCCAAAAAAAATTAATTTAATTCATCTTGTATAGAGTGTGGGAAGTGGAAAAACGCAATTCTGACCCGTCCATCTGTCTATACGGAACCCAAATTTTCTCAGGAATCGAATGGAATAGGTTTCAAGGCTCTATCTCTCATAGTTTCCGAGATAATCGCGAAAAACGGAAATGCCAAAAAAAATTAATTTAATTCATCTTGTACAGGGTGTGGGAAGTGGAAAACCGCAATTCTGACCCGTCCATCTACCTATACGGAACCCAAATTTTCTCAGGAATCGAATGGAATAGGTTTCAAGGCTCTATCGCTCATAGTTTCCGAGATAATCGCGAAAAACGGAAATGCCAAAAAAAATTAATTTAATTCATCTTGTACAGGGGGTGGGAAGTGGAAAACCGCAATTCTGACCCGTCCATCTGCCTATACCGAACCCAAATTTTCTCAGGAATCGAATAGAATAGGTTTTAAGGCTACTGTGTGTTTCCCGCAGTTGTATTTTTATACCCCTGCGTGAAACACACAGTAGTATAAAAATACAACTGCGTGAAACACACAGTAGTATGAAACTTCAACTGTGTGAAAATTCGGCTGCGTGAAACACACAAACTTCACGCATGCGTGGAGTGTATGGAGTGTACGGGAGTGATTCACGCAATGGTGCGAATAGTCACGGCCTTTTTTTTATAGTATACTTGTCGGAAAAGTTCACCTGTCGGGGCGGTTTAGGGTGCCTGCGGAAAAGTATAGCTTTATGCTCTTGTAACACATTATACTATTTCATTCTCAGTCTCTAAATCCCGCGGAAGTTTTATCACTTCAAGTGATATATGATTATTGAAAAATCAAAGCTTGCAACGTAAATTTGCATTTTCTTCTTTAATAAAGTTTTTCCCTTAACTGCCGTGACGATTCAAGAAATAAGATCCATCTTTTAATAAATACAAACTTACCCGCGATCCTGAATTTTGCAGTAGATTAATGAATTTAAAAAGTGACTCCTCACCTTTTCATTTGTATTGCTGCTTGACGTTTGTGCTCTGGATATCGAGCCAGAGGTGGCTGCAGGTCCAGCTGCTGGTAGTTGCATCTCTTGAGCACGATTAGCTGCCAAGTTAGCCAGTTCGTGCATATTTACGTACATGGGTTGCTGTTGATGATTTCCCAAATCTTAAGAACATCAATCATTTATGAATGTTTAAACTTCCACGAGTGATTTCCATCTCCTTAGAGTAGAATAAAATTTACCGAGAGTACGAGAATACATGACAATAATCGCCGAGACAAATTTGTGAATGAAGAAATTCGATTCAAAGTATTTGGTTGTTTCATGATTTTTTCATTTTTTTTCAACACAGAGCGAGGGAATCATTATATTATCAATCGAAATAAAATACTGCAAACCTTTCATCAAATGCGCAGGTAATGGTAGCTTTGGTTTCCCCCGATTTGTTGCAGTTCCCTCATTTTTTCCTCCCGTAACGGTAGGTCTTTCTAAACTGGAGCATCGGCTCGGAATCGGTGGCCTCAGGTTGCCAGCACTATTTTTACGCATTTGTACACGTGCTAACTGGGGATTTGAGGGTGGTGATGAGACTGGTGATGCAGGCTGGCTATGGCAACATCCAGAATCGGGTGCTTGGAATGTATAAACACTCAGTGCAGGTCTCTGATGTCCTTTTTCGTATGCTGACGAGATTGTGTGGGGTCTTTCGTTCACTGCTGACGGTTGAACTTGCCTTTCGAGAGCTGCCGTCTCTTGGAGATCGGGCCAGGTCGCATTTGTCGAGGATTTCGTTGGACAGTTATTTTGATTACTATGGGAAGACACATTGGATACCTGCGAATGAAAAAAAAATGGGTGGAAAAGCTTCAGAATAAAATTTTTATGCAACAACTCTGTGCTCAAGTGAAATACGGTTCTTCTTATTTGAAGAACATTATTCAACCACTACTAGGAGAAAAACATGCCAAAGACCCCAAAGATGTATGCAAAAGATGTCTTCTTTTTCGTTTTTTCTTACTCCAAGAATAGAAAAAAATGAGGAATCACTGTATATGATAGTATGATCATCCTACTTAGCCGCAGAATTTTTGTTAATTGGTTTTTCAAGTCATAAAATCGATAAAAAGCGAAAGATAGGCCGTATCCATTAGCTAGCCTCTGTAATTACCTGATACTCAGAAATAGGTTGCCTATAAAGCGTATCCTGTGAAGTAAATCCAGAATCACGTGAACATCCACTCGACAAGTGTCTAAGTGTCGTTGTCCCCGTATCTGCGATGCTGAAGGGTCTCGTACCAATTGGCTACAACGATTATACAACATCGACTACCAAAAAACATTCATAACGAAAAAGTAATAAGAAAAAAAACTCGAAATCAGGCAAAGGGCAATGCACAGAAACAACATGGAATATGGGATAAAAAAACTACAATTGGTTAATGAAAAAAATGCAGTTCGCTCAATTTCATAGAGTGCTTTCTCTCTCCCTCGCTTTTTTTTTTTCAAAATTACCTGGGACATTGATCTGTGCCATTGATGGGTGCATGAATTTGGATGATTTTTGCATGAACCACTTGAGCTGCTATTTAGCGAACTTATTGAGCACATCGAACTTTTTCTAGACCCGAGTGACAATGATGGGCTTGATGGTGGCGTTGCTAATGCCCACTGTGTCATTTCTCTCCCCTTTAAATCGGTGATAACTTGTTCAGAGGCTGCTGGCAAATCGTGAGGTGATGCTACATGCCGTTCCAGCTGATCAGAAACCTCTTGCAAGTGAGTCAGCTCCATCAACATCGATATTTCTTCATCCAGCACTGGTCTCAGAAATTTAGCAAACTGGCAGAATCGTCCACGTTCTTCTAACAGTGCGGCACGCACAGCTTTGCGTTCAGTTTCTTCTAAACTCAAGCGTTTCTCGTGAACACTCGCCTCTGACGACTCGAGTAATCTGTTTAATTCCGAATCATCAATACGGTTACCTTGGGCTTGTAAAGTTGCTGTTTGACTATGCCCATGACTCTGCACAATGGCCTTCCTTGCTTTTTTCTTTTGCAGTCTTAGTGTGTCGGTTGAACGCTTCTTCAACTCGGACTTGGCTCTTTTGTACTCTTTAGAATGCTCTTTATCCAGATTTATTAGGGTTTTTTTCCAGTCTTCCAGTTTCTCTTGAAGGGGCATCACGAGTCGGTCCATAATTGCGCTAAACATCAAACATTTATTTTTCTCATTAACCATTTGTTAAGTCTATAATTTTTTAATATGAAATACATGAAAATGAAACACGTTACAAAAAGTACGATTAAAATTACGAACAAATGCCTATTTAGTAGAAATACAATTGCACTGGAGGGCAAAATAATACAGTTTCGAAAAGTTATCGAAATTAAGTTGATGCACTGCTTGAAATATTGATTTTCTTCCATATGAATTTAAACGAAAATTGACACCAAGTTTATCACTCAATTTGTTTCGAAGTAGATCAAAATGGAAAAGTTAAAAAATAAGCTCAAGTTTAATAAAGACTCGAGACGATGAATAGTTATGTGATGAGATTAATATGATATATTATCAGTACCATGTGAAAGATTTCATCCTTGTTTCAACAGCCTTATGACGCAGACATATCCTCGTCAAGGCGGTGCCAATTTCTTTAGTCGCACCTTTGGCGTTGGTCGCAGCATCAGCAATCTTTTGGAACGCCTCGAGATAGGCTGATACTGCTAGAATAGCTGCTCTCAGACAAGCATGAAGTTTTGTTGCTTTTGATATTAAATCTTCCCACAGTGGTGTTCCATTCTGGAATTCAAATTGCTCTTTAAATTTGAGGAAATGTCAATGAAATCGAACAGTAAATGCCATACTTTCACAACAAGACAACAAATTTCAAAGAACAACGTGCAAGATGAATGTCATAAAAGCATTGTCCTTTAAATGGATAAAAATACACAATGATTACCTTCATATCCGCAATAATTTGATTGAAAAGCCCGCCCAGGGCGCTGCACTCTCTCTCCACATTGGCGTCCATCTTCCTGAATATTGTTCTCCTCTTCTGTCAAAATTATGTGTATCTTCAAACTCCTTTATCACCAGGTATTAATGATCTTTTCTGCCTCTGGAATACACTCATTCGACGTTCGAGTACATAGTAGTAGGTCGTCAGTTGGTTCAAAAAATCGAGGAAACTACGTGTTCCTTCGATACTTCATGCTGCAAATTTACGCAGTAAATTCTTTCACGATAGCATTGAAGAGCATGGCTGATTTTACGCTCTGTTTTGCTCCCCTCGTAATGTGAATTTCTAACACTGAATTAGATGGTCAGAAGACGCCTCTCATCAACACTGGCGCGTTCTCTTCCGTCTTTACACACCGCAAGTTACCTCTTGTGTCTCCCATGAAACCTACTTAATTCTCACCTCCGTTCACGTTTGTTCTCTAAATCCTGTCAAGTTGGTTAATAAATCACAGTAACAAATCACATGTATCTAATGTTTGAACACTTAGTTGATGAAAATGTGTGGGGGAAAGAAAGACACAAATGATGAGTTATACGTCAGATCCAATCACAAATGACAGAGGTAGAGAGGTACTACTGGTAGTATACTACTTGCAACCAAAGAACGCTTTGGGCGGTTACCCCCACTCCATGCAATCCCCAAATGGACCTACTTTCCCCGCCACACTATAAGCCGAGATCATTCTTTGGTTTTAAGCAGTACAAACTTATTCGTCTCCTTTCGATCCCCACCATTTTTTCTCCACGCTTGTGTGTATAATATGGACTATTTCACTCGCTTCTATCCTCGTATTATATGTATCTCCCACCATTTTGTACTTAAGTAATGCCATTCGCGTGTCAATGTACTCAAGCAGATTCTGGTACACACATGTATACTGTTTGAAACCGGAGAACGCAATTGCATTGCAGTAGTGGTGGGAGACGCGTATTGCCGTGAGAATTAGATAGAGTGGGGGTTTCAGTGTGAAGACATTTCCCCGTCATTGCAAGCATCATATATACTATATACTGTAGTGCCGACAACATAAGCCAGAAGCCACGCTCCTTTTATCCTCAACGCAGCAGCAGATGCGCTCCGTAATTTTGAAGAGTGTTTAGTGGACTACTTACACCTGCCTTGACTTTTCTCCCTCGCTCTCATATCATACATATGAAAGTATAATCAGATTTGGTGAAAGGAGAATTTTTAATTAATTGTGGTACAGTTTTTGAAATGAAGAAAATAAGGAGGTTATTATTAGAGCGGAGGATATAGATTTTCACGAATTGCATAAAGAGAAAATAATGGAGAAATGGGAACATTTCAAAAGTTCGGGATTTCCTTTTCAAAGGATTATTTTTATTAATTTTTAATGACACCATAGAAAAAAATTGAGGATTAATTAATAACTTGCCGATCCGAAGGGAGGAAAAAATTAACAGCACATTACCATTGTGTATAATTTTCTTGTCCCTTTTATTTTCAATAGAATCCCTCCGTACATAATATCTAATATTGCATTCCGTGTTCAGAAAATAATATCAACAGTTTCATCAGAGTCCCGATGATTGAGAGCGGCCCTTTTCACATGGTTCATTTCTGTATAGTCAACAATGTAAAATTAATGGTGTGGAGTCAATTTGAATTCCCACTCAGTTTCGCGCCCAATTATTGCACTCCAATTATTCTCTCATCATTTCTCATGTCACAAAATACTTGTAGTCCTTTTCCATGTCCACAATTATACTGGTACATTGCAAAATTTTTCGTCGTAATTTATGCGTGTGTCTAATTTGNTTTATTTTCAATAGAATCCCTCCGTACATAATATCTAATATTGCATTCCGTGTTCAGAAAATAATATCAACAGTTTCATCAGAGTCCCGATGATTGAGAGCGGCCCTTTTCACATGGTTCATTTCTGTATAGTCAACAATGTAAAATTAATGGTGTGGAGTCAATTTGAATTCCCACTCAGTTTCGCGCCCAATTATTGCACTCCAATTATTCTCTCATCATTTCTCATGTCACAAAATACTTGTAGTCCTTTTCCATGTCCACAATTATACTGGTACATTGCAAAATTTTTCGTCGTAATTTATGCGTGTGTCTAATTTGATGGTTTACATTATCTGTTCTGTGACATGACTCATGTTCAGTTGACTTGAGTACAGTCGTCGGTAAGCCCCCCTTTTCGGAGAGACGTGACAGGAGTTGGATAGTGGAATTGCCATTAGCCGGAATAGTAGGTGGCGACTGGCATCACTGGTAGGTAATTAATTGCGTGGGAATTGAATCAAAATTGAGTTAAAGTTATCGCATGATAATTATAATCCATCAAAGCGTCAGAATGCACTTGTGGGCATTTTCAGGTACCTGGGAAGATTGCAGATTTCCTCAGGAGTTGAATGCAATTGGATTGAGGACGCCAACTCTTTTAGCTTTCGAGGAATTCTCAGAAAGGCAAAACTTATGTGATTTTCAGCTAAAAATTATAAGCAAAACGAAACAATTTGTCAGACGGTGGAGATAAATTTATTGCAATAACATGTTGAACTTTAATTCGATTTTTAGCATCGGGTAGTCCTGACAATAAAAATAAACTAATGACAAATTTCAGCTAAAAATTAATGTGGCTTTTAGCTGGAAAGCGTCCTCTGAGCACTCCCAGGTGTCTCAAATTAATCTCGATCTTAAATTTCCTCACGAAGTAAATGCAATTGGAATTGAAACGCTAGCTCCTCTAGTTTTCTAGAAATCCCGAAAAAACAAAGTGATCGTGGAGTCACTCCAGTAATTTCAGATTAATCATGCAATATTGTATATGGAATTGTCAAGCCAACAAGCATCATCGCATCCGTCACAGAAAAACTCAATTCCGTCATCAATTCACAGCCCCGCGTTATCTTTCGCTATTCATAATCTATCGATGATAAAGCCAATATCATCGCACATCGTGACTGGAATGACACACAATCTGTGTGACTCAATCTAACGAGGGAAATTCTTCAGCAGTGAAAAATCCCGAGTCGCCCTCTCCCCCACCTTCCGCCACTCCCGGACGTCCGAGTTATATGGCCATCCATTAGCCGGAATAAACGAGTTCCGAAACTGGGGCACTGCCTTAATTAATTAATACCTAAACGAAAAATCCCACAGTGCAGATAAAACTGTCGAATGACATCACCCTTATGCAACTCCACCTCAAGCAGAAGTGATTCAACTCTCCTATTTTTTTTTCATTCAAAAGTTATCACGAAAATTATTCGTTACTCTTTCAATTTTTTGTCAAGAAGCTGAAGTTATTTTTCATTTTGATCGCTTATTTTTCAAATATTTTTTCATCATCGGGCTTTGACCCGCGCTCGCTCTATTAATTCTTCGCCACTTTTTTTCCACTCGTTTTCCTCGTGGAAAGTGAAACTTAAAAAAGCGGAAAAAATGTCGAAGGTTCGATGAATTGTATTTATCCGGACATTGACGTTTTGATCATATGTTGACATTTTTTAAAGCTTGTGATCCATTGACCATTTTTCAATTATAAATTTAAAAATTCTAAATAGTAAAAAATAAATAATAAAATGATAAATCATAATAAAGTAAATAAATAATTCTGTCATTTTTAAACTATAAATTGAAATTCTGTCATTTTTGAACTATAATTTCCTTGGCTGAAATTATCCAAGTGTTTTTATTGATTTCTTAATGTAACCAATTTTTTATGTAAACAGCAAAAAAATACTACGCGAAATACTTGGAAAATTCATGTAGACGAATTCCTCCGAAAAAACTCCCAATCCAAGTTCTCCGCACCGTTTCCAACTAAAAAATAAAAAAAAATAAAGAACATAAAAATCGAGTTCAAAAATTTAAAAAAATTCCTGTCGACGAGTTTCCCCCGAAACCTCCGAATCCAAACCCTGTTCTCCGCACCATTTCCAACAAAAAAATTAAAAAATAAGGGAGAGTAGGGTAAAACACCCCTTTTGACTTTTCTGTGATACTCACAACTGTGGAATAAATTCATTAATTGAGATCAGTCTAGACTCATTCTAAAGGGGAAGAAGTGTCGTTTCCATGGAAAAAATTATTCCATTTCATTTCAAATTAAATGAGTTATCAACATTTTTGAAAAAGTCAAAAGGGGCCATTTTACCCCACTCTCCCTTATAAAACCCAGAAAAATGGAGTTGAAAAATCTAAAAAAATTCCTGTCGACGAGTTCCCCCCGAAACCTCCGAACCCAAGCCCCGTTCTCCGCGCCACGTCCAATTAAAAATCCAAAAACCCCCGCAGTAATAGCAATCAAGCCCCATCCAAACCCCGAGCCCTCAAACCCGAATTCCCGAGCCCTCTCCTCCGCAGCGACCTCCCCGTCCGACTCGTCCCTCTCTCCCGAGCACATTTACACGTTGAAAAGACCTCCCTCAGGGTCTGCCCCTCCGCCGACGTTGCATTCCACACCATAATCCTCCGAAACACCGGAGCGAAGGAAAAAAAACGACATCTCAGCGCCCACAGACCGGGGGGAGTGAGCGCGAGTGCATCAGCCCTCTCGCTCCATCCGTCCCCCCACTCCTCCGCCCCCGGGACTCCAGCGTCAGACAGAGGGCTCCCGTCGGCCGCTCCTTGGTCTCTCCGTGTCTCGTGTACCGCGATACCCTCCGAATTCCGCCAGATTATAATTTATCCACCTTTTGTGGCTGATTTTACTGGCCTGCACACCTGAACTCCCCGAACAAGTGATTCACAGACAAGTGTTTAGTGCATCGAATCGTTTGTTTGACGACGATGCAGGCGATAAAGTGCGTCGTTGTTGGTGACGGGTGAGTAAAAAATACAATGTAATGTGGAGTGTTTATTGGGTATCGTCAACAGGGCGGGGAATTGGGGGTTCTGATACGTCGAGTGCTCCTCATTATTCCTCTCACACATTTCTTTGCTCATAATTACCAATTTTTCGAGGGCTTTTCCTCCTCTGCGTGGGTGCACAGCGGGTGTGGTGCTGTCTTTCGCGCCCTCGTCGTGTTTTTTTCTCGAGTTTAATGACTCCATCATGACAGAATGCCCCAGGAATACCCCTATTTAATCATCTGTGATTGTTGTTGTCCTCGAATTGGCAATTGTGAAATTGTTCAATCGGTCTTGTTTGTTTTCTGGGGCCCAGAGCTGTCGGTAAGACGTGCCTGCTGATCAGTTACACCACCAATGCCTTCCCCGGGGAGTACATACCCACTGTCTTCGATAACTACTCGGCCAATGTTATGGTCGATGGCAAACCTATTAATCTAGGATTGTGGGACACAGCCGGACAGGAGGACTACGACAGGCTCAGGCCACTGTCCTATCCTCAGACCGATGTCTTTCTCATCTGCTTTTCACTGGTGAATCCGGCGAGCTTTGAGAATGTACGGGCCAAGTGGTATCCCGAGGTGCGTCATCACTGTCCAGCCACGCCGATTATACTCGTGGGCACCAAGCTCGATCTGCGTGAGGATAAGGAGACCATTGAGAAACTCAAAGACAAAAAACTTGCGCCTATAACCTATCCACAGGTATGGGGACTCTGCCTGAGTTTTTTTAAGGGGAAACGGAACCCTTAAGTTTATATGAATCTTTGGAATTGTGTTTTCTCCTGCAATTATTATTTCTTATTCATTAAACTAGTTCATTCCCTGGTAACACAGTCCGATTATTTCAGACTGGGTGATAGAAAATGAAATCTTTAATATTTATTGCTCATTTAAATATTTATATGCGTAATATGAGATTTATCAACCACTTTTTCGGAAAGTAATCGGACGATAACGGCCACATACCCTTGTTCTCATTAATTCTCATAATTTTCTCTAACTCCAAACTCTACCTACCAGCCAATCGGTATTTAACGGGCAAAGACAGAAACATCATTAACGCCAATTTATTTTTTATCACCCAGTCGGAAATAATCGCACTGTTTTATCAGGGTTGACTCAACAATGCGATAATCGAGTCGATAAAGTAATTTCATAGACAGAAATTAATAATTGTAGGAGAAAACACAATTCTAAGATTTGATGACAACGGGGTTCCGTCTCCCCTTTTGCTGCTGTGACAAAAACAGCTTTAGGTAGGGTAAGCTACCCCGTAGATGGACACTGTCCCTATAGATGGACGAGCTACTTTTGGATAGGAAATTGCGCAAAAAAATACTGAAATGTGAATTGTTGCTTTGAATTTTCACTAACTGTTGGGATTGTTAACCCCTGGGCGACGATTTTTTTTCGATCAATTTTTTTTTTCAATTGCTAAAAAACAAACGTCCATCTACTGGGCGGTTTTCTTAGGCGTCCGTCTACTGGGCAGGTTACCCTATGTCGAGATACTTCTGACTTGAAAATTCTCGAGTGCAAAATATCTTGCATGAAGAAGATAAAAATTTTTGTGGAATTTTGTACTTGTCCTGAAGACGAGGACAATTTCTTGATGACAAGAAAACGATTTCTCAAACTAAGTAGAATTGAAGTCATTCATTTGGTGGGTTTTAGACTCAATTCTCAAATATCTTAATGCAAAAACCACTTTAATTGAGTTGAGAAAGCTTGAGAAAGATTGAGACCATTCTGCGATTTGAATGAACCAGGTCTCCATTTCAAACTCAAATTATTCATCACAAAAGTTTGACACTGACGATAATTTTTGTATTCAGCATAAAATCTTTATTCATTTATTCAATTTTTTTAGATTTTTAGGTTTTCTACACAAGACTGTGTTACTTTCCCATTCTTACACCAGAATGTTTTTATTCACATCAACTTTCGCTTAGAATTTATTTCCGATTTGCATCTTCAAAATTTAAGCTATATTTACACGACTTTAAAAAAATACCTTTAAAATGAAGAAAATCCCTTGAATTAATTTCTGACGAATTTCGGAGAGAATTGGTGTTCCAGTACTCCAATATTCTATCTCTCCTTGTCACTCGAAGGTTTAGAAAATATGCTCGAGCCATAAATGTGCAAAAACATTGAATAAATTGTTAAATCGTTTAATCACCGTTTGCACTCCTCCCACAATTTAGCTCACTTAATTCTCACGAAGATGCCATCCCATCAATTAACATCACACTGTCTTTCCAGGGATTGGCAATGGCCAAAGAAATTGGAGCAGTAAAGTATCTGGAGTGCTCAGCCCTGACGCAAAAGGGCCTGAAGACAGTGTTCGACGAGGCGATACGCGCGGTATTATGTCCAGTACTACAGGCAAAACCAAAGCGCAAGTGTTGCCTCCTATAATATTAATTTTATCAACGACGCCTGATCGACCCTCGAGCGTGTGTCACCTGTCGTCCCGAGAGAAGTTGAATTAGCGTGGATCAAGTGAAAAATTATCTATTGTTTTTCCCTCCTTCTCCTCTCTATTACTGTAGGGAATATTAAAGTGGCAGGAGTTGATTATCAGCGCACAAAATACCGAGTGTACAGTGAAGGAAAAAAAAAATAATGAAAGGGAGAGAGAGCTTATCAAATGTATTTATGGAGAACTAAATACGAACGAAAATTATGTGGAATGTGTGTGGAACCGCATTTTTTAAAAAATCCGTGGTTTCCGTACAGTGGAACATTCAATGTACAACGTTATTTTTTTCTATTTAAATAACATTTTTCCTTGCATTATTATGAATCACGATCGAGGTGAGTCAAGGAAACTCAGCGTCGATGGAATAAATTTAAAATCAAGGGAAATTTGAATCGCTAAAAGTTGAAATGTTTTTTTTTAAGGGACTCGTCAGAGTCGAGAGAATTTGAACCAATCGTGTACAGGGGAGGAAAGAAATAAACTAGAGAATATATGAAATGAAATAATTTTCTCATCTCGTTGACAATAATTGCTGGGACAATGTGATTGTCGCTGCTGTTATTGGGGACTCGATGCACAATACAAAATGGTTTAGACGTAATGAACATAAACGAAAGAGAAATAGTTATTACGAGAAATTATGATAATTATATGCAAACCATGCTCTAGAGTCGTGCAAGTTTTAGGTGTTGAAGGCGGTGAGACGAGGGACTGAGGGGTTTAGGCGAGTGCATTCTTTGGTGCTCTCTCGATCCGTATTTATTGGCTTCGTTAGGGAATCCGGATTTCGCTGCTCTCGCACAACTTGCGGTTTTTGTAATTGCAGGGGGAATTGAGGGATGTGATGAGTTGATTGTTTTTGTTGTGTAATTATTTCGGGAGGGAGGGGGCTTGGAGGGAAATGGTTGAGGAACTTTTTGGTGAGAATATAATTTCCTGCAGAAAATGTCTTGTGATATTTTTTGATAATGCCATTTGTTACTGAGATAATTGCATATGAATTTGTGAGGAATTGATGAAGTGAAATGACTCGATTTTTTTTTGGTTTTTGTAATTGTACAATTATTCCAGAAATGAGGGGTTTTAGAAAAAAATGTCATAGGAACTTTTTGCAGGGAATTTAATTTGCAAAAAAATGTTTCTCGTGACTTTTTGTCCTAAAATCACTCGTCATCAAGATAATTGCATTCTAATTTAACAAGAAATTCACTCCTAAAACATGACTCGATTTTTATTCCCTTGTAATTGTGCAATTATCTCAAAAACTAGCGGTTTTAAGATGAAATATCATAAGTCATTTTTTGTAGAGAATTGAATTTCCAACAAAAAATGTCCTCTGACACTTTTCCCTCGGCCCATTAATTCTCGAGATAATCGCACATTTATTCAGACGTGTAAATCAACTCTTCACGACTCACCATTCCACAACTGAATCATAGATTCCAGAACAAAAAAATCACTCTCATCCGTACCTCGCCTACGAAGAATATAAACTAAAAACTATTAACTAGTTGAAGTGATGAGAAAGGTGAGTGAGTTGCACCGAAATGACGTATTAACAATAGGCCAATAAAATCCGAAAAAACCAGAGAATTAAAGTTTTTTATTTGGATTCATCCTCGGTGTGACTAGGTAAAGTATGAATGTTACGAACGCGTGGGTTATACAACAAAATAAATAAAACGTAAAAAAATAGATGCAAGTGAGCGAGTGATGAAATAGCAAATAATTGTAAATAACTGCTGGAGTTCAAACTCATTCCTATTACTGTCATCATCGCGTCGTATGTGTAAGCTACTAATCGAAACTAAATCGACAAAAGGGAGAAAAAACGTTACTTGTTTTTTATATATATATTTGAGTATATACGAAAAATAATGGAAAAGACAAAAATACGAGATGAAAATTATGGGAAAACTTGTCGAGTGGCCGAGTTGTGCTTTTTGTCGACAAATTATGAGGGGAAATTTATTTTTTAACGGATTCGTTGGTAAATATCGTTTTTAACAAATGAAATGAGGGATTTCACAGTCGCGAAATTTCATTCTCCAACTAGAGCGTTCATATACATTTTTTTATTGAGGGGAGACTTGCAAGTTTTCGCAGCCACAGGACTTTGTATTGAGAATTGTCGTGTTTTGTGCATGCATAATCTGGGAAATATTGAGAAAAAGTCAGTTCTTATTGCTAGTGTACTCTATTTTTTTATAACAGAATTTTTATTTTGGTGACAATGACTGAAAAATTACGAGATTTTTCGCATTTTGAGAGAAAACAGCAGATGATTTCCTTTATTTTCGTTGTTTTATTCTACTCTTGTGAGTTTTTCAATTACAAAGCATTGGATCAAGAATTTTATGAATAAAAATTTAGAAATACCAAGAAAAATTGTGGTTTGCGTCCTTTTGTTTATGATATTCAATTTTTTTTAGGAGATTGAGAGTTATTTCGGGTTTTATGAGACTTGAAGAATTTATTTGAGGTCTGATTGATTAAAATAATGATTTCTTGCAAGAAAAAATGAGGAAAAGTCATTTATTATTGCCAATAAACTCAATTTTTTAATTTTTATTTTGGGAAAACGAAAGAAAAATTGTATATTTATTTGCATGCGTAGATGATTTCCTTTATTGCCATCATTTTGTTCTGCCCTTGTGAATTTTTTAAAATTACAAACTCTTAGATCAAGAATTTTATGAATAAAAGTGTAGAAATGTCAAGAAAAAAATCTAGTTTGCTTCCTACTTTTATAACATTCATTTTTTATGAGACTGAGAGTTATTTATGTTTCTCTCAGGCTAATAATGATTCATCTCAATAAAAAATGATTAAATATCGAAAATGTAACTCGTAATTTCAAAAAATTCAGTACAATCAATAGTTTTTTACGGATTTCTCTCCATTACTTCCCATTTTCTGCACGCATAGATGAATAAACATTACGAAAATTTCCAATGAAAAACCCTGTGACATCAAGAACTCAAAGAGAGTCTCAAAAAACTCACCCCTAGCTGATTTCAAAGATCAATTATTTTCGCGTGGAATTTTTATCGTTGAATAAATTGAAGTTCAAGCTAAAAATTTCATGCCAAAATCTCAATTATTCCGATGAAATCGAACCATTGAGCTTTGTTATCACATAAACCCAGATCGGATTAATGACTTATCAACAGCCTGAAAGTGTTTGCAATCAGATAAATGAAGGACAAATTTTTAAATAATCAATTTTAATGGGAACAGATTCAATGAGCACGATAACAACTGGGATTAAACTCGAGCCATCGAAAGCATGGAATTATTATAGATATTGTAACTAAATTTGCTTTATTAAATGGGTGTTTACTAAAACAATGTGACTTATATCTCTTCTCCCACGATAACGAGCCTCAGGCTGCTGTATCAAAAAACGTTTTTATCAATGACGTCACTTGTTCCGGTGTGTATTTTATGTATTTGGCTGGGTTCTTTGTGAACGGAGTATTTCTGTATTTGTTGTAAAATACGGAGTACTGGGGGACGAGGGAGTGCTGCAACTCTCGGCGAAGTGTCTCACGAAGACGCGCGTCAGGTACTGAGTAGGTGCGCTGGTTCTTCGCAGACTCCTCGAACTCGCGGGAAAATCCGGAGAAACGCTCCTTCAGGGACTTCACTGCGAGCTCTGGACAATCATAAATAATGCCTTGATATTTAGGTTGAGAAATTATATGATCTCATTCGATTGTAAAGCGATTCATTCTCATTCAAATGAGAGAGAATGAAGTAATTTTTATTTTAAGAGATTAGTTTTTGAAAAAAAAATATGTCACGAATGAACAAAAAATGTGGGAACGTTTATAAATCGGAATAAATCAGTCTATAATCTAATTCGATCATAAACTGATGTATTCTCGTTTAAATGAGAATGAATGAAACAATTTTTACTTTAATATAGCAGTTTTTGTAAAAAATATTTCATGAATGATAAAAAAATGTGGGAACATTTTCTTGAGACGATGTTTAGAGAAATTTTCATAGAATTTTGAAAATCAAATGAGTTAATTTGATTATAAGTCGATGTATTCCCAGTTTCAACAGGTAAGTTTTAGGAAAATTTAGAAAAAACATATTTTTTGTAGAAATGAGAATTATAACCCAAATTTTCATGAAAATTTGAGAACGCAATGAGTTAATTCAATTAAAAACCAATTCATTTCCTTTTCAGGAAGAAAGTGACGAGTCAATTTCAATTCTTAACGAATCAGCTCGTCGAAAATATCTCACAAATGGGAAAATTTTATGAGAATCTTTTTTTAAGCCATTTATTGCCAAAGAAAACAAATCTATAAAAAGATTCCCATGAAAATTTCGTTGGAATCCAAATAAATTCATAAAAAAATGATTCTTGAATTGAGTTGACCCATTCCATTCTCCCATTTCACAATGAAATTGTACTTTGAGGTATTAAAATGTTCCATTTGCATACCAGGTTCATCACCAGAATGTTCGAGATAGGCCCTTGCTTTAGCAAAAGTCGCCGAAACATAATTAGTCTTGTCTTTGACGAGAAGATCCTGGTAAGTTTGTGCAGCAGTGGATTCCGCCAACAGTAGCAGTTCCAACAGAGTACTGTTGCGGAGTTTCTCCACAACATAATTATGATTATTTAGTTTGAATAAGGCTCGTAACGCTGGATCTGAGTAAGAAGTGTCACTCTTGCTGACGAGAGCGAGGTTCAGTTGGGCGAGGACTTTCTCTGAAAATGAGTAAAATTTAATTTCAGGCACTCATTCATCGATTCAATAATCAATGATTAATTGATTAAACTCTAGTAGAATTAGAGTAGAATTTTTGCTTACTAAATACTAATTGTACAGTTTTACGTACTTTGCATACACTAGCCAAAAAATACTTCCACGAGTGACACCCCAATGGATTTTCTCATTATTTAATAACAGTAGAATAGTAATAATAGCCTAATTAACATTATTATTGACACTCACTGATGTAGACACCGAGGAGAACTCTGTGGGTGTTCTCTGTTTGTTTAGCGCTGGAAGTTGATATCGACTCGACTTCATTGTTCCGGCGTAAGACAATCCCCGCTGTTTCAGCATTTTCGGATAACTGCTCGAGAAACACAAGGACGTTGCTTGTGGATTCAGCTACTGTTCCGTCTTTGGGTAGTGCAGCTCCAGACTCATTTCTGACACTCTCTGCAAAATCTTCTAAAGCTTTTGCTCCCTATTTAAGAGAGAATGAACTTTTTAACATTTCAATATTTCTAGTTTCTCTAAATACTCCGTTTTTTTTAACACTTCTTTCCCACGCATAAACAATGGAAATTGGGAAATCAATTTTTATAAATTATTTATGGTAAAGGTCATAATTTTTTGAATTTGGTTCGATTATTTTATAAATCTTCCAAAGTGGATTTTCCACCTTTTTTCTTTCTAATATCTTGACTATTTTTAGCTGTTTAGGGTAAAGAATCGAATTCGATATTGATAAAGAAGTAATTGTAAAATGACGAAACATCTTGACAAGAATTTCAACGAAAGAAAAAAGGGAATAATGAGGCAATTTGGAATAATGTGACATTGTGGATTAATTATATGAGAAAAAAAATTGAAATTTCATGAGGCAGCAAAAATTTAATAAATTAATAAAATTGGTTAATTTATTAAAATGGATAAAATAAAATAAATCATTAAAAAACTAATGTTATTAATTTATTAAATTTATAATAATAAAATTGCACACTAAAACCGTAAGTATTCAGCCCCAAATTACCCTGAATTTCCAACGAATTGAATTCAGTAGCGAAGCGGTAAAACGGTTTAAGTCGATTTTGACTACTGGTCAGTTTTCAATGAGTATCTCGGAATCTAAGGGAGATAGAACATTTTTTGTTAAAACCTTTTGTGTAGATCGAATTGAGCGCTACGAAAAAGTTAATTACGAAAATTTCGCTATCGTTCTCATATTCGGAGATATTCCTCAAAAACGAAGCTGAGAGCTAAGTCGACTTAAATCGTTTTACCGCTTCGCTACTGAATTGAAGACTGTATTTCCTTGACTTTAACTAATTCTCATGAACCAATTAATCAAAAATCTACAGTTTCCATTCCCCCAACTCACCGTCGTATTCAGAGTGTTCAAAACCGACGCAAACTTCGATCTCAGGGCATAATCGCAGCCCTCGACAGTCCTCTCAAAATCCGGCTTGAGTTCCCCGAGATGCTTCAGAATGGGAAAAACCACGAGAACAGCTGAGAAGTCCCTCCTAGTGATGCACCTCTTGGCCCTCGTGGCGATGCTCTCCCCGTCGTGTGCGACGAGGTCCATGGCGTCTCTGACGGTGGCCTCCAGGACCTGGGGCTGCAGCAGAGTCGGGATGATCCTTGCGACGAGGCTCCTCTCGGCCTGCATGAGCCTGTGCAGTCCCGCTGTCAGCAACAGGTAGTTCTCCATCTCCTGTTCGTCGGGCGCAGCATCCTCAGGAGCGCAATTCGAGGGGAGCGAGGGCAACGGCTTCCTGGAGGAGGGGAACGCCAGGCCAATCCCAGTGGACTGCGACGCTCTCATCAGCATCTTGCTGGCTTTCTTCTCGATCGCGTGCTGAAGGCGCTTGGAAGTTCTTCGGCTGGTGGCTTCAGCCCCGGATGCAATGGAATGCCGATGGGCGAACTTGGACCTGGGGATGGGAAGGCAAAATCAAAGCTTTGGAGACTTCGTGATAATCGTGATGCAAAGGGACAGTCGATTGCAGGAATCGTCAGTGATTATATCCTTTCGTCGTTTGTGGAAAAATCAGGAATGGAAATGAGATGAAAAATATTCCCTGAAAATTGTTAATTAATGTGGAATTGCGAGAAATTAACTGAAAAATAGAATAGAATTGGTTGTATAATTTCTTATGAATTCTATAAAGTTTCAATTACAGTAGAGTGAATCAGATTTCTTATTTGAGTAAATTCTGCATAAATGTTTTTCATGAACTAAATGAGAGTTTTAAAATCATAGTCATTTTTTAAATTGAAATGCAGAATTACCGTAATTGTTTGGATTTATTAAGTCTATGGGAGAATTACCATTTGACTATTTCTTTCGATTTTCGAAATCGTCAGTAATTATATCCTTTCGTCGTTCGTGGAAAAATCAGGAATGGAAATGAGATGAAAAATATCCCATGAAAATTATTAATTAATTATCACATGAAAATTGTTAATTAATTTGGAATTACGAGAAATTAACTGAAAAATAGAATAGTTGAGAATTGTTTGTATAATTTCTTATGAATTCTATAAAGTTGTAATTACAGTAGAGTGAATCAGATTTCTTATTTGTTTAAATTCTGCATAAATGTTGTTCATGAACTAAATGAGAGTTTTAAAATCATAGTGATTTTTTAAATCGATATGCAGAATTATCGTAATTATTGAATTTATTAAGTCTGTGGGAGAATTGCCATTTGACTATTTCTTTCGATTTTCGGAATCGTCAGTAATTATTTCCTATCGTCATTTGTGGTGGGACACGGTCTTCTGTCATTTAATTTCAACGATTTTCCCAGAACTCAGAACAATTATTCATAACTCAGAAACGAATTGACCAAACGAGCTCAGTTTAGTCTCGTCACAAAGGGAAAGAATAGCTCTTAGTATTGAGAAAAAAATTACCAAAGTTTATCAACATTTCAAGCCCTCATTAACATTTAAAAAAAAAAGTCAAGTGTCCGTTTTACCCCAACCTCCCCTAGTATGAATACAGCCATATAAACAAAACCCATTACAATTTGCCCATAAAAAAAGACTGAAAAAACGAATTTATTCTCGTCCCCCTTCCCCCCAATATTGTCCCATTCTCTCCGACTGCACATGATGAATAATCTCCTCGCCCTGAGGAGATATCCCTCGGACCCTCACCTGGGCATGGGGCTCCCCGCGTGAGTGCTCCCGCCCGAGGCGGAGCGTTGGTGCTCCTTCAGCAGCTGCAGCGATCGCAGAACGATTGCCGACCTCACCGAGGAGTAGATGTTCGCGTGCCTCCGGTGGCCCCTCTCATCGAGCCACATGGCGATCTTCACCAGGTCCCCCAGGGCGCTCTCAGGCAGTTGATTGAGGGACTGTGGGGCGTCCTCCCCACTCGTGTCCTCGTCCGAGCCGATGAGATCGAGCAGAATTATCGGCAGAATGGGCTTGCTCTGCCTCGCCAGGATGTCGTGGAATTCCGAGCACAGCGAGTCCAATCCCACGTTGAACAGCGTCGAGATGTTCTCCAGCTCCACCGAGCTCGGATTGTTCTTCTGGAAGTACCTCTCCGCGTTGTAGAGGCGGTTCATGGCGTCGAGGAAGCCGTCGAGGCCGCCGGCCCCGCTGGGGCCGCTTCTCACCGCCCCCTCGACCTCCTGGCACACCCCGTAGTAGCCGATCGCGTGGTCCAGGGCGTTCAGCGTCCGCTCTATGTTGTGCTGCTGCGACTGGAGGTTTCCGGTCTCGTTGTACACAGGGAGGATCGTCCGCCGGAGGGTCGCCAGCCGCTGCTCCAGGGAGCCGAGGATCGCTACCATACCGCTGGTGAGCTTTTTGCTCCGGTCCTCGGCCCCCCGGAGGGCCTCTATCGCCCCCATTTCACCCTCGAGCTTGCATTCTATCTCGAAGCGACGCTCCGAGGTGTCGCCCCTTATCGTCTGCATCTTCGCCGGCAACTGCGGGCATTCGGAGGACCTCAGCTATCTTTATCTCGTTTTTATTGGGTTTAACCCGCTTAAGGGTGCCATGTGAATTTGAAAAAAGATTCAAAAAAAATTTTTTCTTTCCCTCAACATTTTTTTTAACATCAAAGATACTAGTTCCATTTTGCTATATTAGCCAAAAAAATTAAAGAATTTTCCTTGGATATGAAAAAATACGATTTTCGCCAAATTATTAATTTGCGATTTCCTCCCTATTGGATTTGTTTCCCAATATTATTCAAAAACGCTCTTTGAAAATGTTCCGCTTTTTTTCAACGTTTTTTTGATTGCACAATCATAATTTTTGGAGACTCCAGGGCTATGTAAAACTGAACAGCAATTGGAGATCAGTTCAGATTATCAAACTAAAAAAACTACCAAAAACGCGTTCGAAAGGTAGCCCACCCGCCCTTGCTCAAAAATTCTCCTAAAACATGAATTCCATACCCTAGAAATCAAAATTTCACACCTCTGTAGAAAAATAACGAATAAAAAACATAACATTCATCATCAGAGAATGAATAACCCCTAGAAGCTGCTTGAAATCCCCCAAAATCTCCGAAACCGAACCCCAAAAATTGCAACTCACCAACAACTCCTTCAAACAATCCCTATCGACCCCTCAAAATCACTCAAAACTATCCCTCACTTTGACATTCCCATCACCCACAGCACCACAACCTCCCAAATCATAACCCTATGACCGCTGACAAGAACCCCCCACCCCCCCCCTAAAAGCCCCCTAGCGGCGCCGCAATCCTAGACGAACTCATGAAAACCGCCTTTCGGTCCTCGCCATTTCAAAATCCCCCGTCTCCCATTGGCCCCACCCTGCCCCGCTCCCCTACATCCGTCGCAAACCCTCGCCCCTATTGGTCCCTCGCTCATCGCGACAACCTTACAACGCACTCTCAAACCCCCTCCCCTAACATTTCCCCCGGATTCTTACGTCGATACCCAACGACCGCTCATCGCAATACCCCTCGAAAAAAAAACCCGACGCTTCAAATAAAAATTCCCAAACATTCCTCAACACACAGTGCATCCCAATCCCAGCTGCCCCCCAAAAACCAGTACCACCTTTAGAGGGTCTCGAAGGGGTTTGGGGGGAGGGGGCATAGGGGCGCCGGAGGGAGGGGGAAGATGGTCACTGGGTGAGTTGAGGCAAAAGACAGTCGTTCCTCCGATGTCATTCCGTTTTTTCCGGTCCACAAAGTTGGAGTCGTGACGCTGTAAGTCCAACACTCGTGTATAGTGCATTGAAATCGCTAACGGCAGCTCTAGGTGCAGGGGGCGTCGCGATAGGGGGGAGGGTCGGCAGGTCCGGTCGGGGAGGGGGAATTAGAATGAAAGGGAAAACGGAGAGCGCGAGTGTCGAGAAAAAGACGAGACTCGCCGAATCGACGTTGAAGCGGAAAAATAGAGAAACTGGTGGGGATAGGGGGCCGCGGGGGGCCAGAGGGGAGGAACGTTGAGCAGGGGAGGGGAGAAAACAAGAGGAATCGGCGGGCAAGAGCGTCAGGAGTGTTTCAGCAGGACTGAACGGGCTCGAAAATACGTTTGTATATCGTAACCGCGTCATGCTTGTTCAAAATTACGGCCACCAACGAGGATTATCCAGTTAATGGTGTGTGATGATGGGAATACTGGTGGAATACGGTATATGTACGTTATTACGTGGTTTAACTTTGTTGAAGTGGTTTGGGTGTGACGATTTTAATATCTGCGCTGCAGTCTCGCATATTTTTTTTTGTTGGGGTTTTTCGTCGGTTCTAGGGGCGCGGGGGGAAGGGCGGGGGGCACAGGGGGTCTGTATTTTTGATAATATTTTTAGTGCAGTTGTAGGGGAGGTGATGCTCGTGGTGTAGACGCGAAGTGGTCTCGTGTTGGAGTGATCTATGGTCTCTTTATGTCGTTCAGTGAATATTCGCGATTTACTGTGGAGTGAGGGAACTAGTGAATTGTGTCGGGTGTCCAGTGACAAAGGGATTCTCCATGAATTGAAGTGATGTGTCCATTATTTGGGATTCATGGCGATGGGGAGGACGACGCGATTGGGATTGTGAGGGAATTCTTTCTTCATTTTTTTTTTCTCTCGCTTTCGTTGGGTTTCTTTTTTCTTGATTTTTTGCCGCCGCCATTTCCGCTAGTCACACAACCGACAGCGCTCAGTGCGGGTCAAACGCGTGGTTTTTGAAACCGAGTGAGTGGTTTACGAGGGACGAGGGAGAGTGCTGGGATTTTTGGGAGAATTGCCGGGGGATTTCTGGCGAGGGGTTGACCGGGGTAGGTCTTGCTGTCGTTGAACTCGGTTATTTGTTCGGTTTTTGTGAGTGTCGTCGCCATCTCGCCGCGCCCCTCTCGCCCTCCCATGGCTCAACGTCGGCGCGAGAGAGGCTTCTCCTCTCTCCGTCCTCGTCTCGGTGTGTTCAGTATACGTGGAAGTACAATCGTCGGATGTGCGGGGCTGTTTCGGTGGGGGGAAAGGCCCCGGGGGTGATCGGGGACCTTTTCGGAGGTTTTGGGAATTAGGTAAGAGGATTGCCCTCACGCGTCATTATGCAACGGACGCCCGGCCGCGTGTGATGGGCCGACGGGCGAGGGGGTGGGGATCGAGGGGCTTACGTGAGCACCTGGGGAGCTTCGCCGAGAGGTGCATTCGTGGGGAAGATGCGGAGAAGTCGCGAGGGATCACGTGGTGATGCGTCAGTCGAGGGGATCTCGGGGAGGCGCGGTGGGGGCTGTCCGGCTTGTCTACGGCGACGCCCTCGAGGAGCCGGTTGTTTTGTTTCAGGCATTTTAGACGTGTCGGGGCTTGCGGGGGGATTTCGAGAGAAATTCGCGAAATCGGGGGGAATGGCCGATTGTGATTTGGGGGG
>NW_021680374.1:1028332-1074972 GCF_001412515.2 Diachasma alloeum
TGGGATAAACAAGTGGATTGTGGGGTTTTTGAGGATGTCCGAGGACTTTGGGGTTTTTTCTGCAGTGGAATGATTTTCTTATTTTGTTGTCGAACTTTGGAGGTTCATTGAGACCCATTTGACCACAAATTTCCGGACATTTTATAATTATTTTATTGTTTGAACATTTTAAAAGTGTGATGAGAAAATTAGAAAGTTTACTTTTGGAGGAAGATTGATGACATTGTTTGGAAATTTATAAAAATTCAGTAGCGAAGTGGTAAAAGGCGATAAGTGCATTTTTTTTCGAAATTCATAATACTGTTATTTGAAAATTAATATTTCAATGTGATTCACGCAAATTTTTTTTTAATGTAGGGGAGGTTGGGGTAAAACGGACACTTGACTTTTTTAAACTGTTAATGAGGGGTTGAAATATTGGTAATATTTAATAATTTTTTTTTCAATACAAAGAACAATTCTTTCCCTTTGTGGCCAGCCTAAACTGAGCTCAATTGATAAATTTGCTTCTGAGTTATGAATAATTTAAAAAACGTCCAAAGTGTCCATTTTACCCCACCCTCCCCTATTCATCTCCTTTTAATTCGCTACTGAATTATTTATAAACAGTCAATTTTCCGCTATAAAAATCATTCTTTTGCAGTCGTAACAAATTTGCTTATATTCATAATTTTACCAGAAATGGATTTTAATATCTGAAAAAAGAAGACTTCCCAAAGTTTAAGCAATTTCAATTATTTATTTATAAAAAACGAATATTAAAAAATAATAAATTTCTGTAGAATGTTATTTGAATGACTGAATTTTCGTGATTTTTTTTCACATTTTTCTTCCGCATTTTAAATAACAAATTTGATGATGGAAAATGGTTGAATCTATAGTAAAGTCTGCACCAAACTAAAAGAAACTTGGATATCCTTAAAGGGCGTTGGGACCATCTTCCGGGTGAAGGATTTGGGTAAATCACTCTCATTTTTAAGCCTGATACCTTTGCATAGCGTTGAGACTACGGAAAGTCGTCGATTTTCTCTCCGGGCAGGTCTAGCTATTAAAAATAAAAAATACTTAATTTTACATTTTTTAAATTTTCGGTTCTTGCGTTGTCGTTTCATGAGTTTGGGAATTCAAATTTTGCGGAGGGATTTAAAGAGAAATTGGGGAAATCGTCTGGGAATGTTGAATACCGATTTTCGTGACGTGGGATTGGGAGAGAGGCTCGAGGTGCTCATTAATTCTGATTTTTGTCTCGTCTTTATACTCGTGGGGACGTTTTTATTTCGAAAATATGGGATAAACAGTAGAATATACCCCATTAGCCACTCAAACAATCTCATAATTTATATCGACCACAACAAACCGAAATATTCAAAACGAAGTGAATGAAATCCTCTTAAAATCGACAGCCAAACGCAGTCCACCTAATCACCGTCTTCACGCTTCTCCAGATAAACCCGAGGACACCTCCAGCTGAGCTTCACTAGTCTCTAAATTCCCCATCAACGCAACGTTTATCCCGCTCTCCAGATCCAAAGTTAAACGATTTAAAATTAAGGTTCGTATCGCCTCCATTAGTCCTCCCAAACCGACGAATAATTTCACTCAATTTATTAATTCTTCTTTAATATCACAAAAGTTTTTCTTTATTTTACATCCGCATCAGCCTTTCTCTCCCTCCGTTCTCTACATATCCATATAAATCAGTATTCAAGTAAAACGATTCAAGTCGACTCAGCTCTCAGCTGAGTTCTCGAGGAATATCTCCGAATCTGGGGATACAGTAAAATTTTCGTGAAGACCTTTTTTGCAGAGCAAATTGAGAGCTACGAAAAAGGTTACAACAAAAATTTTGCTATCTGCCTTAGATTTCAAGATATCCATTGAAAACTGGACAATAGAGGAGTTTGTAGTAAAATGGACCCTTGACTTTTTTTAAATGTTAACGACGGCTTGAGATGTTGATGAAATTTAATAATTTCTTTTCACTACAAACAACAGTTCCTTCCCTTCATGATGAGCCTAAACTGAGCTCACTTAATAAATTAGTTTCTGAGTTATGAATAATTCAGTAGTGAAGTGGTAAAGCGGTTTAAGTCGTCTCATCTCTTAGTTGAGTTTTTGAAGAATATCTCCTAATCTAAAGGAGATAATAGAATTTTCATAATGACCTTTTTTCTAGAGAAAATTGAGTACTACAAAAAAGGTCTTGATAAAAATTTAGCTATCTCCCTCAAGTTCCGAGATATTCACTAAAAACTGGCCAATAGTCAAAATCGACTTAAACCGCTTTACCACTTCGTTACTGCATACATAACTGAACAATAATACTGTCTCATACTTTAACTCTTTTGCTAATTCACAAGCAGACGACTAATTCCAGTCATTCGTCCGTCCACAGAAATGCTCAACTGAGTCAGCCCAGCCCAACGATGTCTCTCACCCACCCAGCCTCGTCAAACCGATAGCCATAATCGAAAAATTCGAAGCAAAGTGCAAAAACCGGAGGAAAATCTAACAATCACCAGGACATAACGCGGCAGGGTCTTCCCCACACTTGCTGAGCCTGTGATGGATGAATGGGAGTGAGTAGGGCGCCTGAGCAGCAAAGGCGCGCAGTAGGTTGCAGCTGGTTGCCTCTGGATGTCGAGGCAGTGTCACCGTCAACGTCAGTGGCAGTGATGGCCCCTGCTCTGACGGAAGGTGGTCCTCAAAAGCCCTCCGACATACTTCCATTACCATCTGGTGGTTTTCTATCCCCAGATAAGGCTGCGCAGGTCTGTAATAATCGCGCTGTACTAGCTAAATTCGTGGTAACAGCCAACGTACAGCCATCAAAAATTGATGAACAGTGCCTGCGCGGCATATCCAAGGATTTAATACGCGATGTTATCAATTCAAACTACGATAATGGCATTGATTGTCTCACAAAGCACTGTGTACTTGACAGTGATGACTTGATATCCAGTGATTTTGAAAAGGACATTGATATACTCAGAGTTGAGGAGGATAATTTTGATAAACATCACGTTGACTTGGATGTTGTTAAACGTCCCTGTCACAAGGATAACAAAGTGTCTGAGGTTAGTGACGCTATAATGAGCGAGACATCTGTTGGTGATAACGACGAGATGGGATTTATCAAGACTGGTGATATTGTACCTATTGTTGGGCCCATTATCAATGCTGAGGAGAAGGTCATTGACGACAGTATCATGGAGATCAATCCTGACATTGGTGATAATGTTGTGGGTGATATACCCCAGAATGTTGACGATATACTCGATGTTATACAGTCGATTGAGGGGGAGCAGATCAGTGGTGGGGGCAGTGGGAGCTCTGGGACACCTGGAATGTTCAACATGACGCAGGGCTTCTCGTCGCTGCCTGATCTGCTCAATGACGTTGATGTCGATGTTATGGGCTTGGTGAATGATAATATTGGCATTAATCTGGGGCATTTGAGTATTCCTGAGGCCGAGGAGTCGGTGGAGGCCCAGAGGGAGCACCTCCTGGGGGGCAAGCAGGAGAGTGTCGAGCACAAGAGCTTCGAGCAGGACAGGAGGACTGCTTTCTTGATGAGGAGACTGAGGAAACTCCAGGCCAGAACCATTGGGAGGCACATTGCTGAGGAGAGCACTGGGGTACTCGAGCTCGCTCATCACAGTGTTAAGAAGTACTTTCTGCAGGAGATTCAGAACATCAGTGGGGCCAAGGGAACGCCCAGGAGTCTACCCCAAATACCTGAGGATTTGAATTCTTTTATCAAGAGTCTGGAGAAATCCTGTGCTGCACAGAGTAATACTGTTACTGCACACTGCAACAGGCAGAAGAATTACTGCAGGTACTTTGGGGCTGGCTCCAGGGATGTGGGCATTGCTGGGACATCTGGGGGGAGTAGACACTCGCCTTTTAGTTCGGCTCATGTGAAACTCAATAGTGAACAAGTGGAAAATGTTGCTGGATCTCTTGCTACGCAGTTGCACACTGTGGAGGGACATCTTGACTCGGATTGCACTGCCTCCAGCAGTGGCGGTGAGAGCTGTGATGAGATGCAGAATTATAATAATCTTCATCAACAACAATTGCCTATGTAAGTTTTTTAGAGGGGGAGGGGGTTGAATGCAGCAGAATAGATTTTTCATCCTGTTTGAGGATATCCGAGTATCTTTTACTGTGGATTTACCCATTTTCATTCCATCTTCATTCAAATTTGTTAATTAAATCGCGTGAGAAAAATTTGAAAAAAATCGTGAATATTCAGTGTCATTCGAATTACATTTTGCACGCAATTATTATTTTTTTTTAACATGTGTTGTTTATAAATAAATAATTGAGATTGATTTTTAGGCATAAAATCGAAAGATTAAGTAATAAAATTACTAAAATGTCCGGAAACTCGGGGTCAAATGGGGCTCAAATGAAAGCTTGACTACGAAAATAAAAAAGCTTTCACTGAAGAAAGAATATCAAACCATTTGGATATCCTTAATAGGTCGTTATCTCCATAACGAATGGATCTAGGAGAAAATCTCGAGAGACACTTTTTGCTGGAAATTCCTCTTGACATTTTCCATCAAACCACTTGTTACTGAGATGAATGGACAATGGAATCTTTTTATTCTACTGTTTTCTTTATTTATCTTAATGGAATCTGATGTTTCATTACTTCCACGTGGTCGCAGAGTGGGCAAATAGATTTGCTCATTCTCAGTAATGTTGCATCATCATCGCAACTCGGTCACTAACCCTTTTGCTTACCCAGTGGGTGAGAAGATCAAAAACTTTTGTAGAATTTCAATTATTGGCACAAGGTTTTTGATTTTTGGGAGGTTATTACACTGACATTTGGGGGGTAGAGGAGTCATGGTATTTTTGGGGGCGCACAGATCAATATTTGGCTAGGTGATCCAATTACACGTGGAGATAACATTCGGTATTTAGTTTCTGTCGAAATTCCGTTTGTTTTTTGGTTTTAATGTTTTGAGCCATTCTGGGCGGATGACGCATTTATATTCAACGTTTTAATGACGTTGTGAACTGTTCAGGCGACGTCGCAGGGGAATAGGCGCAATTGCAAGCTTTAATGGGTTGATTTTTTTAAGATGATGATGAGAATACAGTTTAGGGGGCAATTTTATAAGTCTTGTATGTTTGATGATTATTGCATATTTTGATTCATTTTTTACACTTTAGACTTTTCCTTGACAGAAAATATAGAGAATCCAAGTCACAGCGGGGGGGGGGGGCAAAATGGACATTTGACGTTTTTTCGATGGGATGAGTGTACAATACTATTTCATTACCAATTTGCGACGTATCGTTGATTATTTAGGCTTGCTCAGGCTCTTAAAAATTATAATGTATCCCAAAATCTTATAATTCACGTCTAATCGATTCATAAACGTAATTCATTTTGTTGGAATGTTAATGGCGTATTGAATTTTTAATGGAATTGGATAAGTCTGTTGTCCATGGAGAGATCGAATTTTTCTTCTTCTTCGTGATGAGTTCAGGCTGAGTTCAAGTGATAAATTTCTTTCTGAGTTGTGAATATTGAAAAAAAGTTGACTACATTTTGCAGCTCCACTTTTCCGCACTTATTAATCATGAAAATCTGCTACAATTTGAATTCAGGAAAACATGAAAGCCTCAGGGGCTGATTAAAACTGGATGCATTATTCACATAATTCTGGAGTAGTCACGGGTTCGTTTGATTGTAATTGCACATCATTATGAAACTTGGAATCTATGTTGGAGGGACTGCGACTGCAAGATATCGATTTTCACCCTCGTCAATGTCGACGTTGTACAATATTAACATGAATGTTTAAGACTGATATTTCAACCTAAAAGTCTAATTCAACGCTTCATAAGTAGGAGTAGATACTTCAGTGATAATATTTAACTTCGTAATTATACTAAAAGCTTTTCTTCATTTTTAACCAATGCAGCAGTTTCAATAATCATTTTTAATTGTTTGAAGCCTTCGTCGCCTCAAAAATCGATTAAACTTCCCTTTTTTTTCATTTCATCGTCCCGAGGATAATCATTAATTTTAAAAGCAATTCCTCGCTCAAATTTTTTAGAAACCCAACGAAAGAGAGAAAGAAAAATTGTCGTCTCGAATAAATTTTCATTAAAAAAATACCATGTTTTTATCGGTGAGAAAAAAATCTACTTTTGTGTCATAAGAATCCGATTTCTGAAACACGTAAAATTGAACTAATTCATCAATTCTAGAATATTTAAAGCAAAAACCTTTAATTGATCTGAGAACTCGTTTCCTTGATCTGAAGAAATTGTCCTCATCCTTCGGACAAGTATAAAATTTCTTGGCGTAAGATTTTATTTTTACTGTGAGATATAGTGCGCTTGGTAATTTTCAAGCCACGAATTTCTCGATATAAGTAAAAAAGTACTTCTCAAAAGCCACTTGTTTACTCAGCGCAATTATCGAAAAATTGTTCGAGTCCATTTTCATTCCAAAAGCCCAATATTTTCATCTCCAAAAATAAAAACTCCTCCATTTCCGTCATACTACACGTCCTCTCTCAAACAGATCTAAAAGAGCAGGCTGGAAGTACGCCCAGGATCGTGCAGGCGTGGCATCCCGATGGACGTGGCTGCAGGCGCAGATATCAGACCTGGAGTACAAAATTCGCCAGCACAACGAGCTGCAGCGCCAGATGCGCCTGGCGAAGGGTCTGACCTACCTGGACAACTCCGAGACAGTGAACGGTTACAGTGGCGTCCTGCCAGGCTCCACGAGCCGCCACAGTACCGATGCTGAAGGTCCAACGACCCCGCCAGCGAGTCGAACCCGTCCCTTCCTCTGGGACGTCTACAGAAAGCGAAAGCTGCTGAGGCTCGAGGGCCTGCACGAGTACTCGAAGCGCGCAGCAAGACCCTCGACCCTGCGCTGCGATTGCGACGGAACCCTAGCCTCCTGCGCCATTTGCACAGGCAGACGTGACCCAATGCAGCCCCAGGAGCCCTTCGAACTGCTCTCAGTGCCCGAGAGAATTGCCCTGGTCGATCCCTGTTACCACCCAGTGCTCTCGTTCCCCGAGGACATCACCCACAGCATTCACTTCGAGGCGATAATGAAGACCATCGATTGGCAGCAGAAAATCATTCGTTCCAATGCCCGAAGTGCCAGAATGAAGGACAAGGAGCCCTCGGAGAGACGAAGCAAAGCCAAGTTACCAGAACATCGGACCAAGTACACAGCCACAACGAGAATCAAAAAGGCGTCGTCGACGTTACTCTCGGCGAGGATCAAGAGGAAGATGTTGAAGGGCAAGAGGGAGGCCACGGGCCAGGGCAAGGGCATTCAGGGCATCAGCAGGAAGAGGACACCCAAACTCTCACATCCTGAGGACGATGACGATGTCAGTGCCCAGTCCAGCTCCAGTAAACACTCGTCACCAGTGCCTTCACCATCCCAACATCCCACTGCCACTGCTGAGAAAGTTCCAACCAAGGAGAGAAACTCAAATTCACAGCCCAGACTCAGACGTAATTCCTATGACATCGATAATATTGTTATACCGTACAGTGTTGCGGCTTCTGCTAGACTCGAGAAGCTACAGTATAAGGAAATTTTAACACCAAAGTGAGTGGGAGTTACTTGAGTTGTTTTTTTAATCGCTGATTCAGGGGGAATGGGGGCGTATAGAGTGCTTTTAATTACTGATAATTTTTCAACTTTTTTGTTTCATTTTGAAGGCCTCATTGTGAGGCTTAAAATGATCTCTGACTTGCTGAAATCGTATCGTTAGATCAGGGGATACTGAAAATTGAAGAAATTGAATAAGTTTAATTTTTAATTCATCGAACTTTTAAATTAGATGGAATTAGAGGGAATTTAAATTAAATGGAATATTTTCAGTCTTCAATATCTTGAGATTGGCTGAGTGAAACTCGACAACTTTTTTTTTGTTTTCAAGGGATTATTATAAGGTTTAAAATGAGTTCTAACTTGTCGAAATTGTATGGTTCATTCAGAAGATATCAAAGTTTCATGTTGACTCATCTCATTTGACCTTAAACCGCTGGAATATCGAATGAATGATCTTGCACTTCTGCACCACCTTTTTTGGTAATCTCCTTTCTCTTTTAACGATTCAAAAATTTGTGTTCTCCAGGTGGAGGATATGTGGAGACCTAGCTAAAACGGATGTGAAGAACGGTGTGATGCACAGGCCTAGTCAAGACAGTGATGTAAGGCTCATTTCAATGACTGATCGTTAATTATCGTTGGTTTACGTAATCCCTGGCGCATGCTATTATTGAATTTCTGCTCCTTTCAGTTCGAGGATATGTCGGAGGAGACGATTATGCTGAGGCACGAGAGGAGCGAGCGGGAGGAGAGCAAACGCTTCAAGAGTTTGCTCAACAAACTGCCCAACAATCGAATTCGTCATAATCGTCGGGCAGACAGTAGAGCAGACAGCGGCGCAAATACTCCAGGTATTGAAGAACACTGCAATGAAAAACAAGTTGATCTGGTGATTTTTTTCAAAAATGAGAATGCGTACAAGGATTTTAAGCGAAAAACTGAATAATTGAAATATCTCGAAAATTTTTAGGGCTTCAGGCGAATATTTTAAAGGAAAAAAATTGAAATCGGTTGGGCACAAGCATGGGAAACTATATTTCTATTGTAAAAGGTGTAATGCCATAGAAAAGGAAAATAAGTCATTCATTGATTCATATCTCATATCTCATATTTTCGAGATATTTGCGAAAAACGATTTAGAAACAAATGGCAATTTCTGAAAAATGGCTGGGTCGGTTCAACTGAACTTGAGCGCAGAATTAGTCCTCATTAATGCCTATAATCTGACAAAATTACAGATTTTTTGGAATAATTTTAGTTCTCTATTCCTTCGATCTTCTAAAAGTTGACCAGTAAATTTGATATTTTTACGTTTCAGACAATTCTACATGATTTCCATGCAAAATTAGAGAATCTAAAAATATGCTGTATAAACCTTGAGGTTTCGTGCTAAAAAATAAATAAAAAGAATGCGAAAATGAACGATTTCAAGGCAAAAAAGAGGGAATGGCTTGGAAAATTTCATCACTGAATAGTGCTTGGGTACTCGTGATTTTGAATTGATGAATTTTTTTAGATCCAATGTCACCACATGCCAGTGATTTCGGTGGTGATGTGACATCGCCGATTACCTCCCCTCCGGCTACACCTTCTGGAGCACAAGACGCTGAACATCACAATACGATGGAACATCGCAACTCTACCCTGCAGAATGCCATTCGACGAAGAACCAATTCCTCGTCGATGAGGGCTGCTAAGGAAGATGCTGCGAGCTCCATTCACGAAGACGAAAATGAAGTGAGTTTGCATTCATGTATTTATTAGAATTCGAGATTTTGAGGAATGATTGCACGCAAATTGGAAGACATAAAATCACTCATCAGAATAATTTTATGTTTAATAAGTAAATGCAAGATATTGATATTCTTTGATTAATTCTTGAATTATCTCAGACCTGTTCTAGTCTAGAGCAAATGATTTTTTCCATACAGCAGTAAAAAATAAAAAATGGAATTTCTTAAAAAAATGAAATGAAATTAATTAAATTTCTTAAATTTCTTTTGTTCTAATAAAAAACGTATTTTCATTTCTCCTAAAACAACCCGTTGTGGAGATAATTACACATTCAAGAATAAAAATAACATGATAAAATCTAACAAGTAAAATTTAACATCTTGTTCATTGATTCATCTTGACAATGAATAGGTTTAAGGGAAAAGTTGTTAGAGCCTGTTTAAAAAATAAAGAACAGTCTCGACATTTTCCCCTCGAACCACTCGTTATCCAGTCATTCACGTTAAACGCGTCTATCTTCCCTTTGAATCAGGTTACACCCTACGAGCCCCGGATATTCCCCCTCCCAGAGGAGCTGTACGATAAGATGCTCGAAGCAATGCCGGCCGGCCACTGGCAGAACACATCGTCAGCTCTGGCCCCTCCAGAGGAGGAGAAGATTGATGAGGTAACAAATTTGTTGTCAGTTTTTTCGAGAGTAGAATGGAGAAAATTGAAAAAAAATCTAATCGTCCGTTGAAGAGTAATCGTCGGGCAAAATTTTATTTACACACATACACACACATAAAAAAACATGTCTTCAAAATTTGTTCAAAATTTTTCTAAGCGCCAAGAAATGGCGAAAAATCATGGAAATTCCACATTCAATTTTCGGGGTCATTACTATAACTACCCGATAGATCGGAAAGTTAACAATGAAATTCTAGAAAAAATATGGAGAAATCAGATCCTGGACGTGGAGCACAGTCATCCTCTAGAGCAGCATGATTATCACAATTGAAACCTAATCAACTCGCATTTAGCAGAAATAATTTTTTTTCTCGGTGCCGGGGACAAATAAAGAGCTGTAAAATAAAATAGTTATTCTCTCGTACGCAGGAGGCAGAGATGGATCCATCAGAATCAGACACAACAGAGTCAGCCTACTGCGACGCAGACGGCGAAGACCCAAACGACCCGGAATGGACAGAAGCGGACGACAGGGACGCTGAAAAAGAGAGAATACGCTCGACGGCCAAAAGATAGGAGCTATTAATAATTATCAAAATAATACTAATAACTGTAACTGGCTGTCGTACGTGTTTTAATGAAAACCCGTCTATTAATTATTTTGGATGGTATTCCTGTCAATTTGTTATATATAGCTGTCGGTAATGTGACATGCACCCTAAGTTAATAGTATTACGATTCTGTAAAGTGTATTATAAATATAAATTTTATAACATCATTTAATCGCTTATTATCAATTCGCAAGGAGGGATGAAAAAATTTAAACTGAAATTACCTCAAGCGCTTATTTTCTTGTGAATATGGAAGAGAAAATTTTGAAAATTATAAAAAAAATAATAATCAACACTTAGGGAGTTATAAAAAAATGTAATTAAAATTGTCGAGCAAAGCAGCGAATGTTAATTTAATTGGATTTAATGCCGTCATCTTTCTTCACTAGTAAATGAAATTTAAAACGCGTTTAGAGAACTTGTATATTATGTACGCATAAAGTTTTTTCATTTTTAATTCACAATCCACTGTTTAATTAGTCAGTTAAATGCGATTTTTCAATCACTTGTATTCCCTTCGCCCCCCCCCCATCATTTGTAAGTTTTTCGAAAATAGGAAGTTAAAATGTTCTCGAGAGCGTACGCTGAATCTCACTGGTCGCATTTGTTTTCATCAGCTTTTTTCTTTTATACAACAAAAAAAACATAGGAACAAAATGAATGGAAAAGTGAAATGTATTTATATTTCGGACGATTCATCAAACACTGAAATAAAAAAAAAAGTGCCAAGTCAAGAGTATTTTTTTTTCTTTGTGTAATTTGAGTATAAGACTGGTTTCGACGGTTTTGAGGTCTAGGAGAACTGCCTCAAGTTATTAAGTAACTTGGGTATAAATATAAATGGTAATAAAATACATGAACATGGGATGAAGCCTTCCACCGACTTCAGGAATTGAATTAAAACCCCTAGAAAATTTTGCTCTCAAATATGACTTTTTATTGCAAGAAACGGAATGAAAAAAGTATCAAGAGTATTTTTTATGTAATTCGAGTATGATAGTGAAAGAATGGGGTTTAATTATTTCCAAAGCAGATGGGACTGGCTTCGAGGGTTTTGAGGTCCAGGAGAACTGCTGTACTGGTGGATGAGAATTTTGGCACTGAAACCAGTCGAACTTCCTCTCCATTTTCACCTACGAGACAACAGAAATAGAATTAATGGGGCATTTCCATGCTGTTTATTCATTTCATACATGCAATAAATCATTTTGTATGATTTTTATTATTTTTGAAGACAATAATTTCATTCTAATGAAGCTTTATTTTTAATTTTTTACGTCATTTAATTTCATTGATGATATTATTCATGAAAAAAATTAATGCAACGATCAAATTACGACATTTCAAGTCATTTATTAAATTAAATATGAATATATTGCAAAATGCACGAACATAACATGAATCCTTGACCAACAAAATTAAAACCACTCACCCTTGAAAATTTTGCTCTCAAACTTGTCAGTATTCCCCACGAAATAGACATCTGGGCACTCCTGCATGATGAACAAATCCTTCTCATGATAAGGATAAGAGGGAAGAGTGTCCGGTGCAGTGGGACAGTAATGCCTCCACTCGAGAGTCTTCCCAAGCCACTCAAGAGGAGTCCTCTTGTTCTCCTCCCCACAGACCCTCATGATGTCCTCGACGGGTTGTCCACTGGACCCAGCAATCATCCTGCCGCCAATGCTCCCCAGCCAGGGATTGTGAGCTCCCCTGAAGTTCTCGTACTTGTGGGCATTGCGCAGCATGAACCGATTGAGGGGCTTCTGGGGGAGCATGAGGTTCGTGGGGTCGTGCTGGCCTGGCATCAGGGTCACAGGGCAGTCTTCCAGGATTTCCGACAGCAGTTCGTCGAGCTTCTTCACTGCTGAAGCTATCTCAGAGGTCTCCGCAGACTCCTGGGCTCTGTTTGTCATGAGCCCCTTCGTCGTTGTGTGACCGTCTGAGCTGGTGGCCTTCACGCTGTTCCCAGCGATTAGCAAATTCACGATCGATGATGTCTCTTCCTGCGCTGGCAGAGTCCCTGCCATCCCTGTGAATGGAAATTTAAATTGCCGGAGTTTGAGATTTTTTCAAAATTTCATCAATTTTCTTCAATTTGACATTTTTTTCGATAAAAAACAGGGGTTCCGTAAAATAATTTGGAATAATTTTAAATATTCCACAATTCAACGTAATGGCTGGCCTGGAGAAATGCTCCTGTAAAATCAATTCTTCTTCCAAGAAATTAATTTGAAAATTTAAATTATCAATTATTTTATCATTTTCAAATTTTAATCCAAATTTTACTGGCACTGAAGATTGATGTCGATTTCTAATTACAGTGGATTAATAATTAATAATTTATGTATAAAAAATGTGTGACTACCTGTGATCCACTCAGTGAGGAGTCCAAGGGCCAAAGTGTCTGAATTATGAGCTAAATCCAGTCCAGAGACCATAAGAATCTTTCCTTCAGAGATTGGACCCTTCGGGGGAGCCTTGGGGGCGCATCCTGGGTAGCACCAGTCCTCAACCTCGAATGTTCCTTCCTCCAACTTCTTTCCGAGCAGTGCCACCACTATCCCAGTTACTACATCAGATATCTCCACTTTAGGCCCCACGATTTTGATCCTCAACATCTCGTCCTCCAGGAAGGGAACGTCTTTGTTGCTGCAGTAGTTCTCGTGCTTCTCGGGGATCACCCCGGACTCCTGGGTGTCCTCGCTCAGCTCACGAAGGATCGAGGGCTTCCACAATTGGTGCTTGAAGAGGGTCCCTATTATTATGCAACGCTCGTTCTCGAAATTCTCGACCTCTGCGAGCCGCAGGATTTTTATGTCCTCTCCTGGGGGGAAGAAATCGGGGGTTTGATTGCTGGATGCGAAGATTGACGCAAAAATGCAGGGATTTTCCTAATTTCGTGAATGAGGGAGAGTTGAGGAGTTACAGATAATTTTTTTTATTAGATTCTTGATTTTTAATTATTTATTTATATGAAGAAATATGAATCTAATATTTTTCCTCTGATTTTAGAATTGATTTGTCTTCTTTTGGAGACAATAAATCGGGGTTTTGCGTGTTTTTTGTTGGTGAGTATGGGACCTTCAGAAACTGCATGAATTTTATTTTTGTCAATGTTGAAAAATTGGGGAGTTAGATGCTTTTTTACAATTAAGAACAACTTTTTACTTTCTATCATTTTTCAAGTTGAATAAATACGAATCTAATATTATTTCATAACAAAAAAAAAATTTTCAATCAAAAATGGATAAAATTTGAATAAATAATTGATAAAATTAATAATTAATACACAAATAATCATTGATTAATTCACTTATTATTAATTTAATTAATTAATAATCAATTAAATTAATAATTAATAATGAATTTAATGAATTAATAATCAATTGAATTAATGATTAATTTATTGTCTGATTTTAGAATTGATTTGTCTTCTTTTGGAGACAATAAATCGGGGTTTTGCGTGTTTTTTGTTGGTGAGTATGAAACCTTCAGAAACTGCATGAATTTTATTTTTGTTAATGTTGAAAAATTGGGGAGTTAGATGCTTTTTTACAAGAAAAAACAAATTTTGATTTTCTATCATTTTTCAAGTTGAATAAATACGAGTTTAAGATTATTCCATAACAAAAAAAAATTTTCAATCAAAAATTGATGAAATTTGATTAAATTTTTTCAATTTTTAATTTAAAATTTGAATAAATAATTGATAAAATTAATAATTAATACAAAAATAATCATTAATTAATTCACTTATTATTAATTTAATTAATTAATAAGCAATTCAATTAATAATTAATCATGAATTTAATAATTAATAATCAATTGAATTAATAATTAATTTATTGTCACCTCTGATCATCCCAGTAATCAATAAACGAAATCACCCTAAAAAATAAACCAACACTCACCCCATTTCTTCCGAGCATTCTCAACGAGAATTCCCCTGAGCTCCTCGAGCCTGCACGCGTAAACATGGAAAAACTGTTTGGAAAAATGTTGACTCTGCTGAGTGAATCTTCCAGCGAAGTGTTTGGACTCCGCAATTCCTCTGTCGAACGTCTGGACCTCGCCGTCCTCATTCTTCAGGCGAAATTTCTCCAGTGATTTCGTCTCGATCACCATGACGAATCGAAATAAATATCTGATGGATAAATCTTACTGCTAAAAACGAATAATAATTCCAACCGTTCAACAGTGGAGTAAACACGACGAATGAGCAACAGAACAATGGAGAAAAATTGGCGGGAACTGGCCTGTAGTACCGATAAAATCGGGGGTGACATTATCCACTGGAACATGAAGATGCGCCGTAATCCGTAATTAATTATTAATTATTAATAATTAATTATTTAATATAATTTTGCCATGCGATATTTACGCATTTATAAACATAAATAATAATGATACATTTAATACAATTAATACTCATGAATGCATTATAAGAATTAATGGTATAGAGAACAAACTTAATGATAAAGAGGAATAATAAGTGAAAAATTAATAAATAACTTTGATTGATCGTTAATCAATTCTTTTTCACCTTTGAAACTGTTGAAAATTAAGGAATGTCATTCAGAAAAATCGAAAATTCTCTGGAAGACTGAATAATCTTCTAAATTTTTCGTGAATGAAAAAAAACGGGCATTTGGATGTCGAAGTCTAAAAGCGAAAAAGAATAAAATTTATAAAAATGCATGACAAATAAAAATCCATTAAGGAAGAATTAATCACTTCCTCGCACGATAAATACGAGAACTTTTCTACAATCATGTAAAGAATAACTTGTGAGTGTGAAGAATTTGCAAATGCCGCGTGTTTTTTTCGCGACCAACTTCACGGCACTGACTGACCAGTCACAATTGAGAAATGAGCGATCGAGTAGTTTCGATACATTTCGATATAAACCGACTTCACAGAGTATTTTGCATTTGTCGCCAATGAGGACGTGCTTTAATTTCGTTGGCCCTCTAGTCCGGCATTTTGTTCGCGTCGGCCTCAAACAAATAAGAGCAAAGGGTTAAAAAAAGTGAAAAAACAAGCGGAGCTGTGATAAATTGGTGAGAGGCTCGCGGAATAACAAAAGCCTGTCTAGGAGTGAGTGCATCGACAATTGAAGGCGGAAGTTGACAAAAGTGTCGCGCTAACCAAAGTCAGCCAATGAGAGTTATTTTTTTCGCCTGAAGGAGTGTTTTCCCCCCTTGCGATAGATAATTCATCGCTTCGTAGCGACGTGTTTGATTGACTGGCATTGTTTCTACGAATATCGGGTGTCGTTAGGGGAATCGGTTGATTGCGGAGCTCATGGATGAGTGTAAATAGATGCTCTGGAGTTTGAGGAAACTGAATGATTGATTTTCACGGGGGTAAGATGGAGGGCAATAGTGAGCAGTCGAGTATGCCGCCCCAGGAGGCACCGGTTAATTCGGAGCAGGAGCACTCCGAGGAGCCCATGGAGGAGTCCGAGGAGTACGGCTATGAGAACGAGGAGTACAGGCCTTTTGTGCCACGGGGTCGCGGTGGCTTTAGGTGAATGAATCATTAATTGGGGGAGTGGGGGACTTGATTTTTAATATCTCGAGAATGGCAGAGTGGAATTGAGAAAATTTTCACTCATTTTTTGGGGGGTTTTCGAAGCTTTGAGATGAGATTTGATTTGTCTAAATTGGATCATTTGGTCCGGAGATATTGGAGTTTTAAGTTGAGTAAATCAACTTGGGATGAGGAAATTTACGATTTTTAAGGGCTAATTACTCGGGATTGGCACAGTGAAATTGAACAAATTTTAAGGCGTTTTCGGGGGGTTTTCTGGGGCTTTTAAATGAGAGTAGAGTCGTCCTAATTGGATCGTTTAGTCAGGAGCTATTCAGTGTTGTTAATTGTCCATAATTTAAGATTTAAAAAATGCTCCACTATTTAAAAGCATTTTTATCTGCTCCAAAACGAGACAACATTCATGTAAATCTCATTAAATTCACAGATTTGACTCTACTCTCTCTCTTGACTCGAATAAAAAAAAATTGTTTTCTTAAAAAAAAATTGGCTTCCAAGACATTTTTTTACTCTCCAAAACCAGACCAAATTCATCTTAATTGTATGATTTAATCAGGGAATTATTCCATTCCTGCCACTGCCTCAGGAAATATAAAAAATTAAAAAAGTCCCATTAATTCCCCTCTGTATTATTCTCTAACAAAAATCCCTCGAGCGTGCACTAATGTACCCTTCAAGTCCCCATGACAGAGGCTTCGAGTATGGCATGCGTGGAGGTGGCCCACCGAGATTTAGGGGTCGAGGATTTGGTCCACGAGGGCCGATGTACAGAGGCTCCAACAACGGCTATCCTTACGAGGGTCCACCGAGGCCCAACTGCCCTCCACCCTCGGGACCAAGGTTCAGGGGACCTCCACCGTTCGACCCGAGCTGGGGACCCATGGGGCCTCCCAACATGATGGGACCACCTAACTTGATGGGGCCACCAGGAATGGTGAGATTATCTCCTTTTTTTGTAGTTTAAATTTATTCCAACTGCATTTTTTTCGAAGTACTCATGTGATTTTACTCATTTTCAATTTAATTATTTACGTGATTTTACGCATTTTTAATTTAACTACTCATGTGATTTTACTAGATTTTAATTTAAATATTTATGTGATTTTGCTATTTTTAGGTGCTATTCTTACCAATTCATTCATTCATTCATTTATTTCTTTGGTGTTACCAAAGTTGTCTTTGTTCTACATCTTCACCAGGCTTTTCACCTCCCATCGTCTTCTTTTAAATAAGATTATAATTTCATATCGAGATAAATAAAAGAGTTTCACTTTGCATTATAAAGATATTTATAATATTTACATGTTTCGAACGTCCGTAATCACTTCTATGATTTCTATTTGATAGAACCCTTCACGATTCTCACTAATACAACTTTATATTCCACTTATGTCCAGAACTTTGTAGCCCATATGGCATTATTGAAACAAAAACTTCTTTACCTCAATTGATAAAGGGTGGGGACTGGAAAAAAATGAAAACTTGAAAGCGAATGCATATGGACAATGAATGGTTGTATTTTTAACGGGGATGTCTGATTTCAGCCTCCACCGCACATGATGAACGGACCCATGGGCCAGGGCAGCCATTACGGCCCTCCGGGGATGGGCCCACCCAACATGAACAGCGTAAGAAGCTTTTCAAATTTTTAATTCACTCAAAAATGAAAGAAATTATGATTTCTCCCTCCATTCTTATCGATTTATGAGTTACATTTCCATTTATTGATTTATTTGTTCGATGATGTAAATGTTTTGTGGGTGAAATATTTATTTCGAAACTGAATTTGTGAATGCAAAATGGTGAAATGGTTTTTTTAAAATATTTTCGTATTATATTTTTCTGAAATTATTGTTGTCTGCAGATTCCAGCTCAGCAAAATCAACCCCAACAGAATCAACAACAACCGAGTAACATTCCAGGTCTGGATTTAAATGGCGAGGTATGGGTGGAAACCAAGACACCTGATGGCAAGTCTTATTTTTACAATATTCGATCTAGAGAAACAACGTGGACCAAGCCAGAGGGACCTAATGTCAAAGTTATGGTCCAAGATCAGGTAAATCTCAATCTCTATTTTCCTTTCATTAAAAAAAGAAAAATGCAAGCCTCAAGTATGAGAATAAAAAATACACGTCTTTCATTAAATTTTTATATTCAACAAAAAAAAATCATTCAGAGGATTCATCCCATTTAATCGATAATTCGATGAGTCATTGACACTGCATTTTTTTACGTTTAGATAGAATTCAAGTAAATTCATAATTTTAAAATAGGGATACAACAAACTTTCCCAACTTATTTGAATTTTCCTGATTCCCCCAGAATTTCGTAAAAATTAAGCTAAAATTTCCAACTTTTGTTAATTTTCTCCCTAAATTATTCTAAAATCACCAGCATACCTCATATTTCCACGACAAAAGATCCTGAAAATTCGAGTTTTATCAAGAATTCAAATGAATCCCCAACTTTTACGTAAAAAAATTGACTAACGAAAAAGAACTAAATTTCAACCTTCACCTGAATTTTCCTTATTCTTCCAAAACGTTCGCCGAAGATATACCCCAAAACTCTTCCATCAACTCCTCCTAAAACTGCCGTAACAAATAGTGTCTCAATCTCGAAATGCCCCGAAACTCCCCTGAAACTCCATAAAATTCCCTGCAGCCCCCAAAAAATTCTAACCCATTTAAAACCTCAGCTGGAGCAACTGGTGCACAGTGCAGCAAAGCAGCCAGGTCGCGACTCGACGGCGTCAGTTCCCCCGCAGACGCAGCCGTCGTCAATCCCCGAGAGCCGAGTGGTGCAGCCCTCCGCGCAAACACCGCCGCCAGAGACGCCCGCAGCGACGACAGCTCCCCCGGGGACAGGTCCCCCGCCCCTGCTAGCCGAGGGCCCAGAGTCGCTGCCGCCGCAGCCCCAGCCAGCGCCGGAATCCGTGCCCAACGGTGGAGTTCCCGTCTCCGCCCCCTCAGTAGCCCCGACGCCAGCACCCCCCACAAACATGCTGCAGCCCCCGCCGAACATGGTGGCCATGCAGCACCGCATGCCGAGCCAGTACGGAGCCCCAATGTCAGCGCCATTTGGTGCAGCTCCATTTGGCATGCCCCCACCAGGTTTCCAGCCCTTCGGAGGTTACGGGCCCCCTCAGGCCGGCTGGGGAATGCCGCAGATGCCCCACGGAGTGATAGCCCCACAGACACCCTCAGAAGATCCAGCAGTTCTGGCTCAGCTAGACTCCGACCTGGTCGCAGCAGCAGTTGTCTGGACAGAGCATCGAGCCCCCGACGGCAGATCCTACTACTACAACAGCAAAGCTGGTGAATCCGTGTGGGAGAAGCCCCAGGCCCTGAAGGACTTCGAAGCAGCGAAGAATGCCATCAGGCAGAAAACAGAAGAGGCCAGTGTCACGACGAGCAGTGCAGCCCCTGGCGGGAGCATCGACAGCAGCAAAACTGACAAGCAGCCAGAAGGGGCCAGTGATACCAAAGAAACCACCAAGGAGGGCGAGCCCAAGGTCAAGAAGGAGGAGGCCCCCAAGGAGGCCAAACCCCTGGACAAATCGAGACCCATATCCAGCACTCCTGTGCCAGGGACTCCCTGGTGCGTCGTCTGGACTGGGGATGGCAGGGTCTTCTTCTATAATCCATCGTCGAGGATTTCTGTGTGGGAGAGGCCGGACGATCTTCTCGGGAGATCTGATGTCGAGAAGATGGTGACCACTGTGCCAGAGGCTCTCGGGGGGCAGAAGCACACCAGGGTGGAGGAGAGCAGCGACACTAGCGATGAGGAGCAACCCACGCCTGCTAAAAAGGCCAGGCAGGAGGAAGCCAAAGGTTTTTAACTGGTTTATTTATTTATTGGTGAATAGGGGGTTCAGTCGGGAATGTACGGTACTCTTTGGATGATGTCACTGTTCGTCGGTGAAATATTTGTAATTGGAGAACGGGCGCACATGAATGGGGACAATTGGATTACATAGTTCGACAAAATTTAGATGTTTTATGCATTTTTTCTAGTTCTTGAAAAAACTTGATGTGGCATGACAATTTTATTCGTGAATTATCAATTTTATTCGTGAATAAATAATTCAGTAGCCAAGTGGTAAAACGGTATAAGTCAGTTTTGATTATTGGTCAGTTTTCAATGAATATCTCGGAATCTAAGGGAGATAGAGAAATTGTTGTTATAACCTTTTTTGTAGAGCCGATTGAGACCTATAACAAATGTAATTACGAAAATTTCGCTATCTCTCTTAGATTCGAAAATATACTTCAAAAACTCAACTGGGAGATGAGTCGACTTAAATCGTTTTACCACTTCGCTACTGAATTGTAATTATTTCTCGTGATTTGTTAGCATTTTTTTATGCATTATAAAATGAAGAATTTTTTTTCATTCTTATCCAGAGGGATCAGGTATTGGAGCAAAGGAGGTGCAGGAGGAAGAGGACGAGGCCGATGAGGCTGAGGAGAAAACGGAGAAGAAGACCATCGACATTGGGAAGGAGGCTGCCATTGAGGCAGAAGTTCGAGCTGCTCGAGAACGAGCTATCGTACCTCTCGAGACGAGAATCAAATCCTTCAGGGATATGCTTGCTGAGAAAGATGTAAGGGTTATTATTAAGCGATAAAATTATTATTTTTTCATATTTTGCACTCATTCTGGTTAATGTTATTGTTCATTCTACCTAATTTCACTGTCAGATGAATTTTTTTGGTCAATTATTCTGGTGAATTCTTTAATTCGTAGGTCTCGGCGTTCAGCACATGGGAAAAAGAACTCCATAAGATAGTCTTCGATCCAAGATATCTCCTGCTGACCTCCAAGGAGCGCAAGCAAGTGTTCGAGAAGTATGTGAAGGAACGGGCTGAGGAGGAGAGGAGGGAGAAGAGGAATAAGATGAAGGAGAGGAAGGATCAGTTCCAGAAACTTCTCGAGGAGGCTAATCTTCATGGAAAGTATGTATTCGACAAGTTCATTCTTCATGTCTTGTGAGAGGATTGAAGGGAGAAAATTTCTAGACTTTTTCGTGTCAAAAATATTTGTTTAATTGTAAAAACAGCTGATTGAGTTACAGAATATGTCAATTATATTAATTCATTATTCAAAAAAATGACATTTTAGATTGTTCAAAAATTCTCTTTTTTTGGTTTTTAATTCCAGAATTTTCAGCCTCATAATTTACTGTTTACTTTCAATTTTATTTTATTTTATTAATTCATGGGAAATATTAAGTCCACATATTTTCCCCCATTCTCGTCTCGAATGAATGAACAATTCGTTTAAAATTCCCAAAAAATCATGAATTGTTCAAAATGACAAAAAAACATTTTCACTTGCAGATCATCATTCAGCGACTTTGCACAGAAGCACGGCCGCGACGAGCGTTTCAAGAACGTTGAAAAAATGCGTGAGCGTGAGTCTCTCTTCAACGAGTACATCTTAGAAGTGAGAAAACGAGAGAAAGAGGAGAAAACAGCGAAAAGGGAGCAGGTACGTGAAGCCTCCACATCCTAATTAATTCTACTTCACCCCATTCTCATACTCTAAAGTTTTTTCGAGGAGATGCACGAAGAGAATTTTCTCAGAAAAAAATCTAGTCCCAGTACTGGAAAACCACAATTCACCAGCAAAGAAAAATTCTAGTGCTGTTGAGTATTTCTGATTGTTTCTGTGAAAATTTCAAATAAATAATCTATCCCAATAAATTCTTATTTCCAGTGCCAGCTCTGGAATTTTCCCTAGCTGGCAACTTTGCACCTTTCCAGTGCTGGCACCAGAATTTTCCTAAAGAATTTCTCTCCATGCACACCACATCATCCTGTCGCCTAACAAAATGCCCCCGATTCCCTGACGAAAAAAAAAAGAAACGTATAATTAAGTTATTATAAGAAAGCAAATGCAAAACGTAACTGTGCTGATAACTCCCATTATTTCCAGGCCATAAATAATAATTCTTTCAGGTGCCATAGGTACGTTATTATTTTGTTAAAATTGTAAGATTTTTCACGCAAACGAATTGATTTAATGGACCCAAGCGGACAATAAAACTAGGCAGAATTTTTAAATTACTCTCTTCCAATTGACGCCTTGAGCCTCAGGTGTCACTGATAAGCACCACTCAGTGCGCATTTACAACCACAAAACAATAGACGTTAGTTGGGAGAGGTAAAGTGAAATTTTGACATTGTGAATTAGTCGATAAATTAAAAAAAAAAAAGAAAAATTGCTAGTATTGACGGTTCGTTTATGTACTCATGTGTTTCTGAACTCTCCACTTCAGTCAGGAGGCAGGGCAGGACAGGTTCCGTATGTGGATTGGCTTCTGAAGCTGGTTGGTGGCATTGGATGATGTCATCTTATCCATCCCCACCTACACTGCGCGGCACACTGTTGGCACATCCTCGCGCGCCGCATTCTTAACTCCAAACCAGAGTCATGAGAATGAACGAAAACTCGGTATTTGTATATTAATCGTAATCCTCGTTACTTCAAAGAAATGAAAAAAAAAAAAAAAAAAGAGAACAAGCAATTTTGTTACCCCGTTTTGAAAGACTTGAGAAAAATGAAGACTATTTTACCCAGGAATTATATGCTATTGGGATGAGGTAAATGAGGTAGCGAGATCATTCACAACAGATTAAAATTGTCGGTTAAGAGATTCCACTCGTTACGATGATATAAATGTAACAAAAGAATGACTAAGAAATACTTAATCACTCTTGCTTACATGAGGGGGGCACTTTGTGAATGTTGAAAAACCTCTTGAAGAACAAATGTGCCAACGTCCGGAACACCATGTTGTTCCAACTGACTTGGATAATCTCAAATTTTATGTACAATATGTGTCAAATGCGATGATATCCACCACAATGAAGCACAATCTCACAATTGTTCATTATTAGTTGATAATTGTGTTAGGATCGTGCTTCTCAAATGCACACGGCGCTTCATGATTAATCCACTAATGATTTTTTCATTTTCAGCTGGGACGACTGATTCGAATGTTCGAACGAGCAATGGGACTATCTGAATCCCCGCTAATCGAGAACATTGGATCCGAGCCGTGGAGTGCTCGGTTCATTTCGTTAATCGATTAGCGGTGACTCAGGGAGTACGTTTAATCATTTTTTTTTTTCAGCATGTAATCGGTGTCATAATTTTTTTCAGGGGGATTAGTGCTACTTCATGATTTTAGACGGGTTTTTGCCGAGTGGAGTGTCCAGTTTTTTTTAACGAATAACATTCGTAATGAATTGAAGTAACGAATTGTTGAATTGATGAATTTATTTATGAAGTTATGAATTTGTTAATGAATAGTGATTAATGTTAATTATTTAAGTGTTGAAATGCTTCGTGAGGTCTGGACCATCCACTGAGGCAGAATGCGTTTGAATGATTGAGAGAGCATTGTCAAGTGCATGTGTAACTCGATTATTCTTAAATCTAGTGGACCAATGTAATTCGATAATTATTAAGGAAAGCCTCAGGAAACGACAGGATCAGGTGGATTTTAATGACGATAATAAACCGTTTCAGGTGAAAAAGGATTTCATTACGATGCTGAGGGAGCACAAGGACATCGACAGACATTCGCACTGGAGTGACTGCAAGAAGCGGCTCGAGGGTGACTGGAGATATCGTCTCGTCGATTCGGCGACAACGAGGGAGGATTGGTTTCGGGATTACGTGCGGCTGTTGAAGGACGAGAGGAAGAGGGAGAAGGAGAGGGACAAGGAGAAGGATCATCGACACAGGGACAAGGACCATCACAAGTCGGAGAGGAAGGATAAGGAGAGGAAGGAGGAGAGGAAGGAGAGGAAGGAGAAGGATAAGGAGAAGAAGAGGAGGAGTAATAATTCGACTGAGGAGAATGGCAAGGAGAGCAAGAAGGAGGTGGAGAAGGAGAGTGGAGAGATTGAGGAGGCGGAGGATAAATTGACGAAGAAGGAAAATGACGTAAGTTTTTCTTTTAGTTTGGTGGAATGTGGAGTTGGTTATATTTTCTAATTTGGCCGGAGGGGAATTAATTAATGAGTGGGCTTCGGAGCCCATTTGTTTATTCAAATTATTCATTTACTGGGATTATTTATTATTCTTTTTTTATTTTAATGCATATTAGTGTGGACTGAACTTCATATTTTATTTTATTATTCCATTAATGACGAATGAAAATGTTTAAATTGTGATTATTTGTTTAAAGAGAGTGATTTTGTTGATTAACTCGTTGAAATCCATTCATTTACTGGGACTATTTATTATTCTTTTTTTATTTCAAAGCATATTAGACTGAAAAAAAAATTGAATCGTATTAGTTTGGACTGAACTTCACATTTCATTTTATTATTCCATTAATGACGAATGAAAATGTTTAAAATGTGATTATTTATTTGAAGAAAGTGATTTTGCTGACTAACTCGTTGAATTCTTGACTGAATTTTTCATTTTGAATGAGCCTCAGATTTTGAATTCATCCACTGAAGTCACGAATTAGTAGTCCCACCGAATTACTTGCGTAACTGTTTGCATTAACATTTGGGAGACGGTATCGTTACAGAATTACGAGAACGATGAGCACTCGGATTCTGAGGAGGACCGTGAAAAAGCCAAACGCGAACGAGAGAGAAGGGCTGAGGCTAGTCTTCGTGAGAGGGAGCGCGAGGTGCAGCGAACACTTGCGACACATCTGCGTGATAGGGATAAGGAGAGACAGCATCACAGGCATACGGAGGCTGTGCAACATTTCAGTGCATTACTTGCTGATCTGGTAAGAATGGCTATTTCTATGAAGAAGAGAACAGAACAGAACAAGCAAGACAATTTCAGCATCTCGTTGATTCTTTTCAAGTTAATTGACAAGGTCTATTTGCTCTACACAGAGCAAACCAAACCTTTAAAACCAATTCTATTGCGAAAAAAAATTGAATGAATGAAGTAAAACGAAAAAAGTAAAAATATTGTGAGAAAAAATTCTGTAAATTTATTTCAATTATTCAGGTGAGAAATGGAGATCTAGCCTGGCGCGAGGCAAAACGCCAGCTCCGAAAGGATCACCGTTGGGAATTGGCCGAGAGCCTCGACCGAGAGGAGAAAGAGCGCCTGTTCAACGAGCACATTGAACAATTGGGAAGAAAAAAACGTGACAAATTCCGCGAGCTTTTGGACGAAGTTGGTGCATCAACTGAGCTCACAGCCTCCTGGAAGGACATAAAGAAGCAACTGAAAGACGATCCCAGATACACAAAGTTCTCGTCGAGCGACAGAAAGTGTGAGAAAGAATTCAAGGAGTATATAAAAGACAAGCTCGTTGCAGCGAAAGCTGACTTTCGTGAACTCCTCCAGGAGACAAAGCTGATAACTGACAGGACGTACAAAAAAGTGCAGGAGAATAGTGCGTCATTAGTGGAGATCGAGGATATACTGAGGAAGGACAGGAGATTTTTGGTTCTCGAGGCGGCGTCACACGAGCGCACGCGACTGCTCATGGGCTACCTCGAGGAATTGGCACGCAGGGGCCCACCTCCACCACCCACTGCATCTGAACCATCTCGGAGGCCCACAACAAAGTGAGTGAACCCTCGTGCTCAACCGCATATTTCAACGTTTCATAATAAAACGAGGGATCTCATAATTCATATGAAAACTCGTCTGAAATCTCACGTTTTTCTTCTCTTGACAACTGTATGAATGGTATGAAGGCATCAAAAAGTACAAATAACATGAAGTAGTTGACATTGGAAGAGAAATAAAATGATTTGCGAGCTCCATGAGACTTAGAAATGGATGTGAACAAGCTTTCACATGAATTTTGAGATACCCTCGTTTTAAAAAGGAAATTTGAATACCCTTGTTTTATTAGGAGACGTCGATCTACCATTTTCACATTTTACAATTTTTTTTTCATGTTTCATTTCAGTTAATTGGACGTGCAATACGTTATATTCACAACCCCGGAGACTCCACTATTGACATCAAATGTTGAAAATAAATTGAATGCTGCGGCAGTTCCACTGATGTTCAGCAGATCCATTGTCATGTGTAATTCTAGGGTTCAATAAAAAAAATTTGAAAATAGAGGACATTTTAATTTGTGAATTGATTTATTTTTGGGATTAATTCGCCAGATGAGCAATTAAAGACTCTGATTGCTTCACTCTTTCACAGGTTTATTTGATGCCTTGAGGCTCAAAGATTCTTTAAGGGCACTCTAATTTCTTACCCAAGATTTATAATTAACTGATTAATTTAAGACTATTAATTTCCCATTTTTAGTTACCGAATTTCAACCATCGCTCTGCCCGAGGTGTTCCCTCGTGGTCACCACTCCACTAGGGCCTGGAACTGATCCGAAGGTGCATATTTCAATGTTGGCGAAATGTCGGCGCAATGCTGAAACCAAACGCGTCATCCACGCAGAGAAAAAAGGGTCTGGTGTTTCGCGAATCTCTCGACTTTCATTTAGCATAATATTGCGATTTTTTCTGAATTTTTTTCTCGTGAATAAATAATGGAATTTACTGATTTCTTCACATTAATCGAGAAAAATGGAGATTCTAGTCTTTAATGGTGATGGGAATGTTTATTTAAACACGAGACTGGTTTTTCCTTAAAGAAACCAGAACGGCCATTAAATTGAGGAATTTTTTGTAACGGTAGAGCTACCTTAAACGGTCTGAAAAATTCTCAGGAATTTAAAAAAATTTAAAAAAATTTCTTCTACTTCATAAAAATTTCTGGATTCATTGTTTTCTGCGATTTACATTAAAAAATGATTTCACGAGAAAGTAAAATAGGCGTTTGTCATGAAATAATGTGCCTCCATGGAACCCAATTGTTATCTATTCCATGGCCGACGCATTCCCCCAGCAGAAGAGTAGAAACGAGTCACTTTATCCGGACGACCAGAAAACCTTGGAAGGAATTTTTACATCTCCCCTTAGCAAGGTTGTCCCTCTGAATTTTACGACGACCGTTACCACGATACAGTGAGCAAGACAGGGGCGTGAGAGGCGAGCCAACGCAGATCCGGGATAAGGACGGGATATTATAATTTTGTATTCACTATCGCCGTCATGTTCTTCAACATTTCGAGATACCACTTCGCGCCTAATTTTTATCGTGTCATAGCTATTTAACAGCTTTGTTCCGTTGTATCTCAGTGTAGGGTCAACAGGCGTGACCCGGCGTTGGTGAATGTAACGAGACAACGTAACGGTAGTTGCACACATTGTATCGAGTGTAACTGTCCAGTATTTGGACGAGGAAAAGGCGGAGTGTTGCTTCTTACGGATGAAGTCACCCGATAGCATGCCATGCAAATTCACTTTTGGTAATGTTCCGTGTACATTCCGTCGTAAAGAGGGGGAAACAGGGGGAACAGTAGTTTTTTTTTCATGCCAATAATTAATTCCATTTTTCATTCAACGATTTTTATGTTAATGCAAAGTAGATTTCGGTCCCTTTCTAATTAGCTTGGACTAAACTTAATTAATGAGTGGGTTCCGGAGTTAAGTGACGTAAAATGGAGCTTTCTGAATAATTTACACCTCCCGAAGAAAATTGTGTGATTTGAATAAATCGAGGAAGTGGAATAGCCAATTTTTGAATGCGGAACCGAAAAGGGATGAAAAAATTTGAAGTGTAGGTTGAAAAATTTGCCCATTTTCTAATGATTGGACGAAGCGAGTTGAGAATGACGCGAAGGGAATAGATAATTTCAGAAAATGATCGAAAATACGCCTCTCCCTTCCGCAAGGGGCCTCAAATATGGCGGCGCTCCACCTCGCGTTTTTAAACACTTCTTAAAATTATTTATCGACTCCAGATCCCCGTCACCTCGCTTCATCCGGTTTCTCCAGAAAGAACAAATTTTTCAAGCCATCTCCCATATTTTTCCATGCCCGCTCGGCTGAGGATTCCCGGCGCAAAATTTTTACTCCCTCTGAGAATTTTTTTTTCATCTCAAGACCTCTCTCGAGAATTTCGAGAATTCAAATTCAAGAATTTCGAAAATTCGAATTCAAGAATTTCGAAATCGCTCACTCTTTAAACAGATGTATTTTTCATCTCAAGACCTCTCGAGAATTCCGAAAATTCGAATTCAAGAATTTCGAAAATTCGAATTCAAGAATTTCGAAAATTCGAATTCAAGAATTTCGAAAATTCAAATTCAAGAATTTCGAAAATTCGAATTCAAGAATTTCGAAATCGCTCACTCTTTAAACAGATGTATTTTTCATCTCAAGACCTCTCGAGAATTCCGAAAATTCGAATTCAAGAATTTCGAAAATTTAAATTCAAGAATTTCGAAAATTCGAATTCAAGAATTTCGAAATCGCTCACTCTCTAAACAGATGTATCAATCGCATAAATAGATACCCTCGAACCAATTAATCTCCAACTTCCATATGCTAAGAACCCGATCGCACCCACAACTAAAGTGAAAGGGAATAAAAAATCCCAAGTGGGTGACCCCGGCAAGGTCTCGCGGTCTAAAAACACCCCAAAAAAGAAGGTGTACCAAAAACGAGATAAAAACAATGGCAAAGGGTCCGGCGCGTGGGTGAATGAACTCAGTCCCGAGTTCTCTCGAAATACCCCAGTGGATAAAGGTAGTAGTGGCTCAGACACGCGACAATAAAATACTTTTTTAAGGCATTGGCGAGTCCCCACCGCCGACTTCTTCAGGAACGAGTGGGGGTGGCTGTCCCCTCCAGACCCACTACTGGGCCCCTTGGGTTGTCTTGTTAGCTGTTGTTGGCCTCGGAATGCCTCTTGCAATGTGCCTCTCGCCCTCTCCGTCTTACTGCCGAGTGAAAGTAGGATTTTGCTTTCTACCTATCGTTTGTACTCGCCAGTGACAAATATGTTGCGGTACTGAATTCAGTAAAATGAGCGCTCTTTATCCTGTTTATCCCGGGATTGCAGTGTTATTTTGAGGCTTTTTGTTCAACAATCTGTGGTACTTAGCGAAATTGGGAGCAAGTGGGAAAATCAGTGCACGATGGAGTGACAATTTTTTAGTTGAGAGGTTTTTCGGATTTTTTATCGAGGTTTATCACCCCTTGGGGCTAGGCTTGCACTAGCACAAGGGTGGAAACTGGGCTGTGAATAATGAGGGGATTTCTCGTGCATCCCGACGTCAATGTCGCGAGTTTTATTCTCGTCGCATTTCTTCTCGTCTTGACGTCCACTGAAACCCGTCAAGATGGTGAGTTTTATTAATTTTCTAGTGGCTTAACTAATTATTTCAATCGCTTCATTTCATGTTCAGAACAGGAACTAAATGTGTTCAATTCGTCTGCTCTTCTGGGCCTTATTGCGGTGGTCTGTGCATTAATTCATTCAAATTAAATTGCGGGGATGAAATGTGAAATGAAACGAAGTTCTGAAATCGCGAGGGTTTGGGGGGTCCTCCCCGGGAAAGAGATTTCGGACGAAAATATGACATAACGCGGATATTAATTGTCCAGAGATCTAGTTTTACAACGAGATATCGTACGAACTGGGTTACACGAAGGCCAGTTGAAAAGAGAGTGGCATACTGATGTTAATTTGCAAAGCTTGATTTCCTAACACACCTGCGGTGAATGTATTATTCGAATTCTATGCGCCGTTGAAAATTATTGGCCGAAATTTCCGGTACACTTTTTGGAAATTTTCATCGCATTTCCGTTACACTCGAGTTTCGAGGGATTTCGTCAGTGACAGCTTAGAATTTCGTGGAGAAATCGACGAGAACTTCAAATTTCAGGGCTATTGCGCCCTAAAATTTGATTGAATTTCCGGGGAAAACTGAAATTTCGTGATTTATTTCTCCCGGAATTGAGTAACTCTGCGAAATTTCAATTTTTTTCAACCTCCCGAGGGTTGGAGTAATAAAACAGCTAACCAAACAGGCGCGAAGTGAAAGAATGTGGAGTTTGGGTTGAAAATTCAGAATTTCGGGAAAAATCAATGACGACTGTAAATTTCAGTTCAATTATTCCATAAAAATTAATAGAATTTGACGCAATTCAAGCAAAACAATTTTTTTTTTAATATTGCGAGTACTGATAAGAATAATAATTTTCTATTCGTCTTATAATTCAAGATTAGGCCGATCGCAGTTTTCCATTTTCATTCTATTGAAATTCAGCATCACATATGAATGGGAAATTGTTATTCTTTAATAATATTTATAATATAAAAAATATAAATATATTTATAAATATTATTTATTTAATATTTGTATTTTTTTAATTTTTTATATTATTAGTAATAATATTTTATTATCATTATCATTATTATTATTATTATTATTAATATTATTTATGGAAAAGTATTATTATTTTTCATTTGGTAGAATGCAAAAACAGTACTCCCAAGAGTAAAAAAAAAGTTGATAAGCAAAAGTTGATAAAAAAATTATTTTCACTTGAATTGTGTCCAGCAGTTGTTTTTCAACTATTTCATTTTGCCCCACTCGCCCCTATATTTTTAAATTTTCAATTTTTTGGAATTTCATAGAATTTGTAAGAAAATCTGAAATTTAATTTTTTTTCTGCAACGAGAGAATATGGGGTTTTGATTTGGGTTTCAGAGATCGGGGGAAATTGGAGTAATCAGTACCCGACGAATTCGGTGTATCAGGCGGCGATGGGCGCTAATGCTCAGGGGCCCGCTTCGGGGGGAACGAGGCTGGAGCAGGGGGCTAATGCTGAGAGTTATGAGGAGGGTTTGAGGGATACGGCGAGTGAGGAAGTGGATTACGAGGATTATGAGGCCGAGAGCGCGCAGAGGGAGTCCAAGGAGATTCGCGAGCCTCGGAATCAGGGGAATTCTTCGGTGGAAATGAGTAAGGGAGTTTGCGGGATTGGCAGATGGCTTTGATTGATTGGGGCGATTTTGGGGGGTTCGGGGAAAAGGTCGGTTAAAGCCTTCGCACTGTAAAATCGAACCCATTCGTAGTTATTTTTTCAGGAGAACATCAACCCCCTCGGAAACGTACTTGAGGGTAGTAGAAGGGTGAAAAGTTATTTTTCGGCGATTTTTACGCAAAAAAAAATTTTTTTAACATGAAATACCCAAAAACACCAAACAACTTCTACTGGAGTATGTTCCTAAGGACTCGCTGTATCCCCTAAAAAATTGCCAACCCCCTCGGAAACGTCTTTGAGGGGAGTAGAAGGGTGAAAAGTAATTTTTTTGCGGTTTTTACATAAAAAAAAATTTTTTGAACATGAAATATCCAAAAAGATTGAGCAACTTCTACTGGAGTATGTTCCTAAGAACTCGCCCTATCCCCTAAAAAATTGCCAACCCCCTCGGAAACGTACTTGAGGGTAGTAGAAGGGTGAAAAGTTATTTTTTGGCGATTTTTACGCAAAAAAAAATTTTTTTAACATGAAATACCCAAAAACACCAAACAACTTCTACTGGAGTATGTTCCTAAGGACTCGCTGTATCCCCTAAAAAATTGCCAACCCCCTCGGAAACGTCCTTGAGGGTAGTAGAAGGGTGAAAAGTAATTTTTTTGCGGTTTTTACATAAAAAAAAATTTTTTGAACATGAAATATCCAAAAAGATTGAGCAACTTCTACTGGAGTATGTTCCTAAGAACTCGCCCTATCCCCTAAAAAATTGCCAACCCCCTCGGAAACGTACTTGAGGGTAGTAGAAGGGTGAAAAGTTATTTTTTGGCGATTTTTACGCAAAAAAAAATTTTTTTAACATGAAATACCCAAAAACACCAAACAACTTCTACTGGAGTATGTTCCTAAGGACTCGCTGTATCCCCTAAAAAATTGCCAACCCCCTCGGAAACGTACTTGAGGGTAGTAGAAGGGTGAAAAGTAATTTTTTTGCGGTTTTTACACAAAAAAAATTTGTTGAACATGAAATATCCAAAAAGATTGAGCAACTTCTACTGGAGTATGTTCCTAAGGACTCGCTCTATCCCCTAAAAAATTTCCAACCCCCTCGGAAACGTACTTGAGGGTAGTAGAAGGGTGAAAATTTATTTTTTGCAATTTTTACACAAAAAAAAATTTTTTTGAACATGAAATACCCAAAAAGACCAAACAACTACTAGAGAATCACTGTTCTCCCCACGAATTCAGTAAACAGGACTGATTTTATACTTCTCCAGGCTTAATAAAGACCCTCCGCCCCCACATGTCGTAATTTTTTGAATTGCAAAATTTCCAAAAAACGCGAAAGAAGCCTGAAAACCACTGACATTAATTAAACCATTAAAAAACGTTATCTTTCCCAAAGATTCCAAGACAAAAGCGAAGAACTCGAGGGACAGCGCTGATTACTCTTACTATTACTATTACGACGATGACTACGATAACGCCACGAATTCCCATCTCCCAGGTAAGAATCCCACGGTTTAGTTTTCATTATTGCGTAAATCCGGTTAACGTCATATCGGATTCACCATCATCCTCGGTAATGAGTGAGGATTCACGTTGCTTTTCTCCGAGCCTTGATACGTCACGAAATTTTTCACATCCCATATCCCATCCCAGTCCGATGATTGGACAATTTCGAAATCACCTTGGACCGATTCTCAGTCCCGGGAAACTGAATCATATCAGCAGCGAAGTGGTAAAACGGTTTAAAATAGCTCTACCCTTACGGTAAATTCAAAGATTATTGAAAACTGCAAAAAAAATTGCAGGAAACTCGATTAGATTCGGAACTCTAATTTTTTTCTCAATTTAATTATCGTTTTGGTTTTTCAAAGAAGAAATGTTTGAAAATCAGGATTTAAACCAGTGTCTTATGTAAAAATCAACATTTCCATTGTAATCAAAGATTAAAATCTGATTTTTTTTTCATTAATGTGAAAAAATCAAGAATTTTTTTGACACCTCTTAAAAAATAATCCACCGTTTTGCAAACAAGTTTTATTATTTATTTATAAGAGGGAAATGTTCGAAAAAATATCAATATTTTGCGAAATTTAATTTAGTTAATACTGACTGGGTATGAATTTTTTCAAATTTTTTTCATGCAATTTAGTTGAAAAATTTAAAAACTGAAAATATCCAAAAGTATACAGCGTAGCTCGGCCGAAGGGTAGAGCTACTTTAAATCGACTCATCTCCCAGTTGAGTTTTTGAGGAATATTTCCGAATCTAAGGGAGATGGCGAAATTTTCGTAATTACGTTTATTGTAGCTCTCAATCGGCTCTACAAAAAAGAGTACAACAAAAAAAAATTTTGCTTCCTCAGATTCCGAGATATTCCCCCCCGACCACCGAATATTCAAGACATGCTAAAAGCCCCACCCCAGAAGGAAGGACATTAAAGTGATTTCAAAATACCTAAAAAGCTCCGATATTCAGATATAAAATACGTTTAACTAAGACACCGACTAATTAAAGTATAATTAACATTAAAAAGCTATTGCAATTTATATATACTTTACTATAATGTGATGATAACTTGTAATATATTTACTGGCAGCTGAGTGAGCCCAGAAGGGGTTCGGAGGCCTAACAAAAAACGTGGAGAAATGCTTAAATTTCCACATTCGATTTTCGGGGTCATTACAATAACTTCCTCCCTTCGGGTCGGGAAGTTAAAAAAAAAAAGATTTACCACTTCGCTACTGATATTACTGTTTCGACATTCGAAATATGTAACGATCCACTGGAAAGGTATCAGTCGACGCCATTCGCGTCGGATAGTTTTTCAAAGCGTTTGAGTGTTCGTGTGGACATGTAATTAGGTTTGAATGTGTTATTAAATCATTGATGATAGAAATATGCCGAGAAACCTCTGCTTCCGGTCGTAGCAGGAAACCCTTGTGCGGTCGATTAGCTCTCGATGAGAGCTCGAAAAACAGGTTCTTTAATAGTGAAATCGAAATTATAATACATTAGGAGGCACGAAAACAAAATAATCGTATGGAATTTGACTGGAGCGTGTAATTAAGGAGTTTTTTTTATGATTCAATAGTAAAGTGATAAAACGAGGCGAATGAACATTCCAGGGAGGATCTTCTTATAGTTCTCACTCGAATGTTCGGAGATTCTTCGGAAAGTAACTGTTTTGTTTTTTATGACGGTTTAGGAAGATCTAACAATTTTCCAAGATCTTACGAAAAATTTTGTATTGATTTCGTAAATGTGGGAAAATAACAAAGGGAAATTTAGAGAAATGTGAAAAATCTAGGAAATAATAAGAAAATTTTGTAGATTTAGGGCAACAGGAAATAGTTTTCAATCGAGAAAAATATTTTTTTTTAATTAGATTTTCTCTCTATTTTGGGGCATTTATTGAGAATTAAATTTTGAGGAAAATTGAGGTCCCGTTTTTTTGTTTGATTGTAAATTCCAATTAAATTTGTAAAATTAATGGAATGGAAATTCGTAGGACTCTTTTTTCATAATTCTCATGCAACTATTTAAATATTTTTCTAAAACTAATTTTTTCGATACGTTTTCTTGTCACGACTGTTGTCGATGAATGTTTCTGAATCTAGAAAAAAAAAAATTTTCCTCATCATGTAACACACATTCTAATAATTTCCTTTGGGCAGGAATTTTTTTTTCAAAATAAAAAATGGGAAACAGATCAAAATAAATAAAAAAGTGAGCGAAAATCTAGAAAATGATTAAAAAAAATTGTGTTCAGAGGAAAACATTGAAGTCAGGAAAAGAAGTGAGAAGAGTAGATATTTCCCTTGAATCCCGAGCTATCCCTGAGAAACTTCGCTTAAAAAAATTGAAACCTCATTACCCCTCTCCCCCAGAATACCCAGATTACACATCCGTCAATGAATCAAGCAGTGTAAACCCACCTCCGGACCGTAATTCATCCCACACAATAAATCCTCGAGTCGAAAGTGAAGAAACCGAGAGTGAAATGCCCAACAGTGATGAGAGAATTCTCATCGGCGAGGCGATCGTTTCAGTGGTAACGACGAAGAGCGTCGTCAACGGTACGATATCAATCCCCACGCCCGCCCCGATGACGACGGAGCAGATGGACGCACCACTGCTGGAATCCACGAGTTCTCGACCCCCGGAGGCCCCAACAACCGAGGACTCGATAATAGTCGCATCGGTTCAGACGAGCCGGAGCATCTCAGGTGGGAATGCCAAATTAGTTACTTTCGAGTCAATTACCACTTATTCAATTCTATTTTCGACTCCGCGGGTGCAAAATGCGCATTTCCCTCCCGCGAACCGACGCGAAAAATTAAAAAAATGAAATAAAATAAAAGCTATCATTATATTTTACTGAAAAGAATTATTATTATTTCAAATAATTGATTTTTCAGTTTTATAATTAATACATTTTATTATTATTATTGTTTTTAAAATTTAGGGAAGAGCGGGAAACAATTCAGTGTTGAAGTGGTAAACCGGTATAAGTTGATTTTGACTATTGCCCAGTTTTCAATGAATATCTCAAAATCTAAGGGAAATAGCAACATTTTTGTCATAACCTTTTTTGTAGAGCAAATTGAGAGCTACAAAAAAGGAAATGACAACAATTTCGCTATTTCCCTTAGATTCCGAGATATTTATTGAACACTGGCCAATAGTCAAAACCGACTTAAACAGTTTTACCACTTCGCTACTGAATTATATCCGAACCATCGTTTCTTCCTAGTTTTGAGGCTTCCGCGGTCCTGATTATTGACATCATTGGCTTCCGGACGGGTACCCCGTTTGGTTTCAGCGTCGCGCCTGAATTTTTTAATTTCCAATCAATAGTTTTGAAATAATTAATTTTTCAAACAAATTGAAGTCTTTGCTTTAAAATCAGGGGCTCGCTTTCTCCCGTTCGACCTCAACGGGGAGCCCCAGAAGCCCCTGAACACGACGAACGAAGGCACCCGGAAGTCCATCGAGTCAACGGAATCGATAATCGACAAGCTCGATCGCGTGCAGTCTGAGTTATCGAGTGGTTTCCTCACCGGGGGCTTCAGGAACGCGGGGAACGCTCTCCAGCTGGACGTCCTGAGTGAGCAGAGGCCCACGGCGCCGCGGAAGACCTTCACGACCACTGGGAAACCCCCGGTGATCAGTAAATTCGTGCCGAAGAGGTACAATGAGCGGAAGTCACCGACAACATCGACTGAGAGCATCGAAGTCTCCGAGGGTGACGAGGCGGAGGTGACGCAGGCGTCGGTTCCAGCCGCCAGACCGAAAGGTGACGCAAAAGAACAGATATTTTTACGAATTTGTGATTCTCTCACGTGCATTCCATCATTTTCATTCATTCCATTCATTTGCAGTCCCAAATTTATTTTTCAGACATTCTCCTCTGGAATTTTCAGCCAAAAACTAATAGATTTTTTTATAAAAGCCCGATTGAATTTTCTATCGAATTCGGTGGATTTATCTGAATTCTTTCCGCTCGTGATGCTATTCTCAATTCGATAAACACCGATTATTAATTTAAACCCCAGGAAAAATTCTTCTGAGGCGAATACAAATTGAAGGATAGATAAAATTTGAAAGAAATTTTTGACTGGAAGTTAATGTCAATAGAAACATGAGAGTTGCGTTTGTGCCCAGTCCTCTGTTCAGTATTGTGAATGATAATTCATTTAATATAATATTTCTAATACAATTTTAAGATAACATTTCGATTAATTTTTTAATGTGGATAATTACTGAGGCAATTCACTCAAGATCATAACAAAAATAATCATCTCCTAGAGCAATATAATTCTCACAATTGAAACCTAATGAGAATTGCCCGTTAATGACTCTACTGGAGAACTACGGAATTGAAAAAATGAATATTTCTCTCAAATAAATGGATATCTGACAAAAATATATCTTCTCTCAGTGTATTCTCCCTTCGACAAATGTGTGAATAAGTGAGTTAGAAAGAATTGAACCCAGTGAAGAATTCCCTTCCACAATAAAAACTGAACAATAAAATAACGCAAAAATAACGTTGAAACCCCAGGAGAAATTCTTCTGAGGTGAAGAAAAATTGAAGGTAAAACCTGAAGTAAATTTTTGATTGGAAGTTAACGTCAATAGAAACATGAGAGTTGCGTTTGTGCCCAGTCCTCTGTTCAGTATTGTGAATGATAATTCATTTAATATAATATTTCTAATGCAATTTTAAGATAATATTTCGATTAATCTTTTAATGTGAATAATTACTGAGGCAATTCACTCAAGATCATAACAAAAATAATCATCTCCTAGAGCAATATAATTCTCACAATTGAAACCTAATGAGAATTGCCCGTTAATGACTCTACTGGAGAACTACGGAATTGAAAAAATGAATATTTCTCTCAAATAAATGGATATCTGGCAAAAATACATTTTCTCTCTTCGAGAAATGTGTGAATAAGTGAGTTAGAAAGAATTGAACTCAGTGAAGAATTCCCTTCCACAATAAAAACTGACTAACAAAATAAGGAAAAATAACGTTGAAACAGGTGCATTCAAGTGGCCATCGTCCAGCAGGAGTAAAAGTTCACCAGCAGAGCCTAGTCGACCGCCCCCAAAAGGCGTCACTCCCCGGCTCAGACCGGAGATGCCGGACATAAGTGCCTTCCTACCCCCAGGATTCAAACTGAAGAAAGAAGACGCAACGACTGAGAAATCCATAATCAGCGACATCCTGGCTCGCTCGAAGGTCAACATCTCCTCGCTGTTGCCAGCTAATTACGCGCCAACAGAAGTCAGTCGCGAGGAGACAACGAGCGCCCCGAAGGAGTCCATTCAGGATCTCTTCAGCAAGTCCAGCGTGGACATCAGCGCCTTCCTCCCCCCGGGGTACAACAAACCAACGAAGGGGGAGGAGAGGAAGTCCACGAGCACGACTACCGCCTCGCCGATTCAGAAGACTCTGCAGGAGCTCTTCTCGAAATCCAGTTCGGACATCTCATCGCTATTGCCTGCGGGGTACGAAGATCGAGGGGGAGATAATGCCACGAGGACAGTGGTAACTACGACTGAGGGGAGCACCACTGCTGGGGCCCCCAGCAAGGCCCCCGGAGGGGTGAAACTCGTGTTTCCGAGCAGACCTGGGGGGCGAAAGGCTGTGCAGAAGGCGGTCACCCCGACGAGTCGGGGTAATGATGCTCCTACGGCGATTACACCGAAAATTCAGAAGGGATGGCCCACGAGGTGAGTTGACAGCTTAATTAGTCATTAAGATTTCACCTCGAAGCCTTCATATTTTGACAATCCCTCCTCCCCTCCCCCCGTGAAAATATAAACAGGGCCATATTCATAAATCATAATTACTGTTTAATTTTCAAGCCGTCATTTAGTTAATATCAGACTTAAATTTTTTATTATTTAAGTAACTATCAATTTTAATATTCAAATTCTTAACTATTTTATTAATGATCTCCAATAATGACTGAAACGACACTAAAGAATTTTCCCTACTCGAGACTCATCTTAGTGTACATATCCGTAATTTTATTTTTAATTTAATTATACAGGGCTACCACTGAATTCACTGGATGGCCAACACCTTCAACGACTCCGATCTCCATCGAGAAGCTCTTGGAGGCGGCCCGAACCGCGACTGTGAGCTCCGTGAACAGTTCAATGATTCCGATCACCAGCGAAGCGTCGACGACGCCCTCAACAACGACCACTACCACGACGGTGCGACCCACAACCCCTGGGTACTGCACGGAGGAGTGCGAAGTCGCGGGGACCATAAGGATTATTGGAAATACCACTTGGGTGCCGGAATTGTTTGATAGAAATACTCGAGAGTGGCAGGAGTTGGCGAATGTCGTTGAGAAAGAGGTATTATTAAGGGATCCCATTAATTAGCTCGTTAATCAATCAATAGGATTATTAATTAATTATTTGTCAATAATTAATACTTATGTTATTAATGAATTATTGCCGAAGAATTAATTAATTAATTAATTAATTAATAATCTATCTATCTAATAAGATTATTCCTAATTCATTAATAACAATGGTATTAATTATTGACAATCAATATTATTGTGAATTTTCATTGAACTCTAATTGTGAAAAATCCAATTCTTTTAAAATCTATAACTCGATGAATTTCCTCAGTCTCGATAGAATTTCCCATGAATTAACAATAAATTCTATTAATTAATGGAGTTGAAAAAAATATTAGTAACTAATTTTCATTCATAACAAAAAATAAAATTGTTTAAATCGAATAACTTGATAAATAGCTTCGGTTTCGAAGGAATTCTCCATTAATTAATCAATCAATCAATTTGATTATCATCACAATTATCGATTAATGAAATTATTAATTCATTAACAATCAATATTATTAATTAATAGAGTTAACCAGGAGTTAGTTATTAGTAATAAATTTCCATTGATAACAAAAAATCAAATTGTTTAAATCGAATAACTTGATAAATAGCTTCGGTTTCGAAGGAATTCTCCATTAATTAATCAATCAATCAATTTGATTATCATCACAATTATCGATTAATGAAATTATTAATTCATTAACAATCAATATTATCAATTAATAGAGTTAACCAGGAGTTATTAGTAATAAATTTCCATTCATAACAAAAAATAAAATTGTTTAAATCGAATAACTTGATGAATGGCTTCAGTTTCGAAGGAATAATCATGTTTATTCCGCTAAAATCATGCCCTCCTTAATCTCCCCAGATCAACCTCGTCTACATCAAGTCAGCAATCCTCCGAAAATGGTACAAGAACGTGCGGATCGATGCCTTCAGCCCCGGTAGCATTTTAGTCGACTACTTCGTCGAGCTCCAGGATCTCACCCAACGAATCAACACTCAGGAGCTGCGCGTTCTGTTCCACGACTCTCTGAGGACCTACAACGCGCACAAGTGGAACGAAACGAGGACCACGCGGGCGCCACTGAGGCTCGGGGACTTCCTCATCGACCCCAAATCCACGGATTTCGTTGTTATTCCTAAAGTTAATTTGCCACAGCATGTCGAGAAGGACGACAGGCTGATACCCCAGTGGGCCATTGCCATCATCGTCATTGGGGTCGGGGGGCTCGTGTTCATCATCATCTTCGGGGTTTCTGTGGTACGTTTTTACGGCTCGATCTTGGAGATTGTAAAGTTAAAACGACGAAAAAGCAGGTTTGAGTATTTTTCGTTTGGTGAATGTTGATTTATCTCGAAAACGAGGGGCTTTAGGAAAAAATGTCAATAGATATTTTTTTCAGAGAATTAAATTTCCAGCAAAACATGTCTTATGACATTTTTATCTGGAACCAGTCCTTAACGAGATAATCTGACATTTAACAGGACGTGTGAAATCAGTTTGCTACCACTTCACTGTTGAAATGATTAATTTAATTCTGCATTGATCATCAGCTCGTGAACCGCCAGAATGCGACGAAGCTGAGGCCTTCGGTGTCAGGAATGTACACTGAAGAGGCTGCCAAGAACATCATTCACGCGAGTCAAGCAGCAACTTCCCACAGGTCATCCCAGGACTACCCCAAATCAGAAATTTCTACCATATGGAACGAGACTGACGCGTGGAGAGAAAAATCATTCGAGTCTAACTCAAATAAGGTAAAACCCTGGGTTGAGGATGAGATAAATTCATCCCACTTTCCTTTTACAGAATTTTTTTAGTTGATAAAATAGAATTTCAAGGGATTATTTGAGCCCCATTAAGGATATTCAAGTGTCTTTTAGTTTGGTACGGACCACACTATAGTTTTTTTTTCAAATATTTCAATATTATTTTTTCACTCATCAAATTTATCAATTTAATTGTCAAAAAAATTGAAAAAAAAATCATGAATATTCAGCATTTTGCCCAAAATTATTTTTTTAAACATTTGTTTTTTATAAATAAATAATTGAAGTTGTTCAAACTTTCGAAAACCTCATTTTTTAGAAATGATTTTCATGTTGGAAAATTTACTGTTCATAAATTATTTATAGAAAATACACGTAATTTTAAAAAATTGAATTTTTTTAATTATTTTATCAATCCTCCTCCAAAAATAAACATTCTAATTTTGCTTTCAGTTTTTTAAAATGTTTTCTAACGGTTTAATATCGAGATTCAAATTCAGACCTCCAAAGTTTAAATAACGAAATCACAGTAAAATGGTATTTTGGCTCTAAAAGTGGAAAAGCATTTCCCTGGGGAAAAAATAGCCAAAGTACTTGGATATCCTTAATGTATTCCCTTTTCTCTATTCTACTAAAATCCGAAATAAAAAATTTAATTAAATTTCTATTTCATCAGATTTTGGTCGACGGAATGCTGCAGGACGAGAAGAAATACAACGTCTACGACAGTTGGAGATCTGAATGGAACGGCTACTACTACCAGCCCTCCCACTCGAGCAGCAAATTTCAGGGATACGAGAGCAGTGCCTACTCCCGACATCCCCCCGACTACGACACGAATTTCTGACAGAACAAGACTAAATTTATTAAAAACACTGTTTAAAAATAATGATCTTGTTCATAAATTACTTACAGTACCAGTCCCTCCCCCTGCACCCTTTGTCCCATGAACTTGCGCAGTTTAGCCATCAACTCTTGGAGACATATGCCTCCAGAACACTCAACACTTTGCGGTATAAAAATGATTGTCTGTGCGCTGGCTTGCAGATGTACAGGTGGTCCTGGGGGATCTCGTAGAATTCCCCAACACCAGGATCTGCTGACTTTGGCGTCACAAATTGCAGGGGAAATTTCAGGGCTGTCACAGGCGTGGGTTTTGTCTCACTGAAACTCACTATCTCGATTTCGGACTCTTCTAGCATCTTCAGAAAATCTTCGTGCAGTTTTAGCAGTTTTGGGGACTCTGCAAAAATTATTTTTCCACAATTATTTTTTAGGGATGAAGTGCGAAAAATAGTGGATTTTTTGTGGGAATTTAGTGATTTTCCTTCAATTTCAAGATATTCCCCTGGAATAAATGCGGAAGATAGTAAAAAAACTTGGAAAGTTTGGGTCAAAGAATTGTCTGTAGGAAGGAAGCGAACGAAATGAGTCGTGAGAGCAATCGAAATCTATTGACTATTTGTCAATTTGAATAAAAATCAAAATGAAGAAATCGAAAGGCATAAATTCCCCAAAAATAACAGTTTTGGGGATTCCGGGAAATTATATTAAATAATAATTGAGGGACGAAGTCTGAAATTTCTGTAAAAACATTTTTTTTCATAGAAAATCCAATCTCCCTTAAATTCCAAGATGTTTCCCAGCAGTGACGCCTCCACTCAATCATTATTCTGCCTGAATTATAACATTTCATCACTCAATTATCATTCAGGAATTCCAATCCCAAGTTGAAAGTATGGAATTCCAGACGAGTGATTAAATTAATGTAATAATGTATCACCTTCTCTCAGCTCCTGCACCTCAATTGAAGGCCAAACGAGCATCTGCGTCGTTCGTTTGAGTGCAGCAATGTGCGAGCCTCGATGTGGAGTGCTGTAAAAAAATATGGCCTTTGTCTGTTTGCATAATTCATGGGGATCCCCTTTCTTCCACTCCTCCACGAGCATTCGTTTGACTAATAATCCGCCCATGGAGTGACAGATCCAGACAACAGGGCGTTTTCCAACGCCTGCAGCCAGCAATTTCTTCGTAAACTCGTTACTCCTCTCGTCTAATGTGCTCCTGTTCAGAATAGTAAACATTCAGACTTTTAAGAACTAAATGTCACTCGCTCTCCAGCTCCATTCAACATCTCAATTCTTTTATGAATTAATTTTCTGTTTGATTTGCTTTCGCATTCACCTCATACTTTCGATTGGACAGGGCAAGCTCCACAGAGACAAATTAGTATCGTAATTAATTCCAATGACTCGAATGTGAGGTAAGTCTTCTGGTAACCAGTCTTTCGGCCAGCACTCTGTCCTCGTCTGGAGGTCCAGCTCTCTCTGCTCCACGCAGTAGTCGTCCCTGAAATGTTTTTTTCGCCATTACCAATTTGCAGATTTAATCGCAATTAATCTGGTAGTTTAATTTTTTCCGTGGTTTCTCACTCCTTGCAGGTGAAGGGGCCACAGGCACGGGAGTTCATAGACACTGGACAATCGTCGAGAACAATTTCGTAATCCTGACTAATTTGTTTCCATTCGCGTAATTGCATGTCGTGGGCGAGATCCTTTATGAATTCGTTGGGCTGATCGCCAATTGCGAGATTTAGGGTTTCAGTCTCGAATGCCATTTGTGAATTTTCTGGAATGTGAGGGGAAATGGTTGTTAATGCAGACATTAATTAATGATAAATTAATGGTGATTGGTTGGTTAATTGGGGCATGACAAAAGTGAATAGAAAACTTGGATTCTATATTTTTTTCAGAATTTTGAGTGGAAATAAGTGTTGATTTTTCTAAACAACTCATTTTGTTAAGATTTTTAGAAAAATGGGGATACATTTTTTTGAGGTTTTTATTTTGCGTGTAATGAGGAACAAAACAAAAAACTTGAGAAGTTTAGGTCAAAGAACGTTCTATAGAAGAAAACTCAAGGGAATGTATCATGTAATAAAACTGTAACAGAATTCCAATTAAAATTCAATGGGAAAATAAATATTTTAGATCAACATTTTCGCATTAAAATGAATATTTCGTTGTTTCCATGAAAAATTATTTCCAATAACTCATGAATACAAATAGATGTGGATTGTTCTGTACAGCTTATTTCATTGCGATTTTTATAAGAATTTCCTTAAGAATTTTTGATTATGATTTTTTAAAAATTAATTTTCTAAATTCTTCATTTTGGATTATGTCATAACGAACAAAATTGAACGGAATAAGTCACGCAGAACAACAAACATCTATAGAATAACCAATCAATCCGAATTTCAATGAAGCTCCAAAAAAATTATAGGGGACGTTGGGGTAAAACGGACACATTTGACTTTTTTAAAAAATGTTAATGAGGGGTTGAAATGATAAAATTTAAAGATTTGTTTTTCAATACAAAGAACAATTCTTTCCCTTTGTCGTGAGCCTGAGCTGCGCTCAATTGCTAAATTAGTTTCTGAGTTATGAATAATTTCAAAAAAATCTAGTGTCCATTGTACCCCACTCTCCCCTAATAAAATTCCGATTAAAATTCAATAAACCACCCCCTAAATCCCCTAATTTTCCATTCTCACCAACATTTGTTGCATCGAAATCAGCATTTCGTTGCCTCCAAGAGACAAAAATTCCCCCGAGCAGCCCATGAATAAAAATAGCATCCAATTCAGGTTTAGTGGAGACTCGATGCATGGGATGTAGCAGATAAATTCTCTTATGAAACTTCTCATCACCATGAAAGTCGACGTCCAAATTAGCCAGTGCCCTTGCGGCAGGGGCTGCGACCCTCACGTCCTCGTGTCTCGCCCAGGAGGCGAGCACCCCAATCCACCCTGACCTGTAGATGTCATCGAGGTACTCGCTGTGCAGGGACAAATTCGAGATGATCTTTGCGAGGAGAATCGACAGGTCGATGTCGTTGGAGAATCGCTGCTGCACCTCCATCAGAACTGGCAGACCCCCTGCCACAGCAATAGCTCGACTGAATTGCTCTATCGAGGAGTGATGGTATATCGCCTGGATGCAGTTCTGGAGGAGCTGTTGGTCCCAGGAGGCGCCTGAACCCGTGGCGATTCCAACGCTCGATAAATCGTGGTCTAGCACTAGTTCATCCTGAATTAAATTCATCAGAATGAAAATAAATTGTCGAGTAAATAATAAATTAATGATTTGATTAAGGGAGAATAATTAGTTAATGAACTCACGCGATGAAATTCTTGAAAAGATTTCTTTAAAAATCTTGTCAAACACGTGTGATGATTCTCACAGAGCTTATCCATATCCTGCAGGAGCTGATGGAGTTCATCGATGATTTCGTAAAGCTTTTTTCTGATGTGAGAGTAGGGGGGCTTCAGGAAGAACCTGAGATCTGAATCAGCTATTCTAGCGAGACCCACTGCGGTCTTTGCGTCCAGCATCTGCGCTAATTGCTGATAATGCCAGTCTATAATGTGATACAGAAAATTGTGATTAGAGAGAATTTGCACTTTCAGTGCTGAAGTAAAAAGGAAAATTATGCTCGTGTTTAATTAAGAGTGAGTGGACATTGCCGAAGGGAAATTCAATGAATTTGGTCTGAAATCATCCAAACGAATTCAAAGAAATAGTATCATTTATCCTCGACACATTAAAAATTCAATGATCTTAATTCTAATTAAATAATTTAAATTCTTTTCTTGCTTTACAAAAAAAGCCATTGACAAATCGTAGTATTTGTCAAAAACGTTAAAAAGGAAAATTGTCTCATTTCTAGTAAATAAAATAGTCTCAACTCCTCTCCCCCTCGCCAAAAATACTCAATAATACCTTTCAAATGTTTGAGAGATCCCAAAGTATAAATAGCCCTCGATCTTTCCTCCTTAAGCCCATTCTTGGCAATATGTACGAGTCTAAAAGCCAAACTCCTGTTCAACGATTTCCACCATTTCGTAATAACCTTTGAAAATGTCCTAGGCTTTTCGCTGATCGATGACTGAAGATCATTCTCATTCGTGTGAACAAACAGATCTGCGGACCAAAGAGATCCCCAAAATCACGATTATGCAATTGAATTGAATGAAGAATGAAAAAATTAAAAGGACATTGCGATGCGACAACCTTTGAACTTTGGATCGTCGAGGTAGATATACTGCGCCTGTTTCTGCTCCAATGTCAGGACATTCGTGGCCACCGTGGACCTCAGCATCTCGGATATTTCCCGGAGTTGGTACATGAACCAGCATCCCCTGGAATAGCATCGCGTGAGATAATCCCGAGGGGATTTTAATTTAATTGGATTCAACGGATTGTTTGGAGGTTAAGAATACCTACCCGATGAAAACAACGCACGCAGACACGGATTTAACGTGGTCCACGTATTTCCTGGCGCTCCATAATCCCATGCTGACAGCCCTCTCCCTCCAACTCGTCAGTTGATCTTCATCTCCATTAATTCAACGAAAACCTTCGACTGACGTAGCATCACGAACGTCAAAACAATCTCGCGGGGTCATACGTCTGCGAGACGTCAAAGTGAGTCATTCGAATTTCCCGCGGGGTTTGGGGGAAGTGTCCGGGATTCTCCATTTCCGGTTTTTGAATTTTTTAAGACGACTTGGATGTCAAGAATCATGAGTTTTCAGATGATTAAAGCAAAAGGATAATTAATAAGTCGAATAAATGCGTGAATAAGAATTTAATAAATTCGAGGCAATTGGATTTTTTTGGGGAAAAAATCCTGGGGATAATCTATTCGGTTGCGTTATCGCATTGTTGAAACATTTAAAGGTTTTAATTTTATTTCTCATTTTTAATAATTCAAGATGATCTGAAAAATCGCAGACATAGTGATGATTTATTTTTAAATTCTATTATTTTTTATTCTCAACCGCAAACTGTAAAGAGTTGTAACGTCAGTTTCCCCTGAAGTTGCCTCCGAACACCCCCCCCCCCCCCCCGGAAAAATCCACTTG
>NW_021680374.1:1075636-1087617 GCF_001412515.2 Diachasma alloeum
CCCCCCCCCCCACCCGGAAAAATCCACTTGGTCTCTTGCATGGCGGACGTGTGTCGCCCACCTCGCATTTTTGAACGTCTCTTAAAATTATTTATTCTGTTCAAATTACCTTCAACTCGTTTCCTGCAGTTCCTAGAAAATGAACAAATTTTTCAAGCTATCGTTCCGATTTTTCCATCCCCCTTTGGCTGAGAATTCGTGGCGTCAAGTTTTCCTGCATTTCAGTAGTTTTTCTATTCTCGAGGCCTCTCAAGGAAAATGTGGAAAAATGGGGAAATTATAACTGAAAGACTTTCTTAGTCTGTCCATAATTCTATTCTTGACTTTAAAGTAAAGAGCTTCGACGTTATTATCCAAATAGCATCGAATTTTTATTGAATAAAAAATAATTTATAAAATTGTGGAATTCTCAAAATGCCCAATTAATTTCATCAATTTCTTGAAAAAAAATTATGATCAATTCTTTCGCGTCTGCGGAGGCCTCAACGCCCTGAAGTTGCCTCTTTCAAAAACTTATTTTTCGATTCTCGAATTCAAAGCGGAAGTAGCGCCTCGTAGTGAGTGAACCCCAAACTATAAAGAGTTGTGACGTCATCATTCAAATTCTATTCAATTTCTATCGGACAAACCAATTCGTAAAATAGTGGAATTCTCCCAGTGCACAGTTAATTCACCAAATTTCTTCTTCAAAAAAATATCTCCAATTCTTCGATTGTGCGGAGGCCTTAATGCCCTGAAGTTGCCTCCGAGCCTTCCCCTCCCCCCAATTCCACTTGGTCTCTCGCATGGCCGACGTGTGCATACCGTAATCCGTGGTGTTTCAGAGTGTCACGTATCAAATATCGTCCATAATCGCCCGCATCGGGGTCCACGCCGTCGTCAATCAGGTAGAACGAGAGCGAGGAAGCCGAGGCGCGGCGAGAGCGTAAGTCAATACTAAAATTCCACCCCCAGTGACCGCAAAAGCCCCCCAAAAAGCCCAATTAACCAGGAAATCGTGAAAACCCAGATGACTAATCTCAACTGGAAAATGACCCGTTAATTTTGGGGGGAACATTTGTCCTCCGTCCACGAGGTTTTTTCCCTCCCTGAAAATGTCCTGCTGCCACAATGCGGAATATCCGCATTGGATGGCCTCAAAACGAGTGCCAGAGTGAGACAGTTGTAAATGGTAATGTACTTGTAGAGTGAGAGGGGCATGCCTCACTGACATAATCCGGTATAAACTGGATATGCTCGGATTTCACCGATGATCTGTGCTCCTGTTGTCCATGCACTATACTATTTTCATTCCTCAAGGCATTTATCGTTTCTCCATTGCCTCCACAAGTTCTTTTTACTTCCAGAGAGAAGGAAATAACAAGGGAATAGAAAAGCAACCGACGAGTGGCGAAGACTCAGGGGAAAAATTCAAGGGGGACAGGTTGGTTAGGCTTGAATATAACCACGCGACTCACCACGCGCCGAAATGTCCAACGAGGAGACCTCCGCCGATCGCAATGTCGAGATCTGGAAGATCAAGAAGCTCATCAAGAGTCTGGAGATGGCCAGGGGGTGAGGGCAGTCGTGCAATTTATGGAAACTGGAGACGTGTCCCATGTTTCGTCCATATGGTGATTTCTTTCGGGGACTAATGGGCTTTTTTCTCCACAGAAATGGCACGAGCATGATCTCACTCATCATTCCACCCAAGGACCAGATATCGAGGGTCAGCAAAATGCTGGCTGATGAGTTTGGCACAGCTTCCAATATCAAATCACGTGTAAATAGATTGTCGGTGCTGGGGGCCATCACTTCGGTACAGCATCGACTTAAATTGTACACCAAAGGTATAAATTTGAGTATCAGGGGGTGGTTGGGGTTTTTTTTGGGCGGGGTGAGGGGAGGAGGTGAATATGGCTTTTGAAAAGAGGTTAGTAGGGTTGAACGTATTTCAACGATTTTTTAAATCACTGTTTTAAGGAAATTTCAAGGAATTTCGTCATTTATAACTCAGAATTTTATTTAAAAAACTATGAAAATTATGTTTCAGTTCAATTATTCATTTTTCTTGAATTTCCAATTCAAATATTCATATTTTTATTGAAATTCACGTAAGTTTGGGGATTCCCGTCTTCCTTTCTTCAATTCATAACGATAAATTGGGCGAAATTGACGTCTTTGAGTTGAAAAATTAACTAGAAATTTTGATGTAACTGCTCCTGACCTTTTTAATTATTGACGCACATGAAATATTTTTTTTGTGAAAAGTACAGTTATTCTTCGTTGTAATGAATCAATTCACTTTTCTTCTCACTTATGAATATTTTTACGGTGCGAAATTCATGTTATCTTTCTTTCAACAAATCCTCCTCTATCATGATTTTTTTTTAAATTGAGAATGGATAAAGAAAGATTATGAAGAGGTGAATTTGTTAATTGAAGGGCATGTTGGTGATGTGTTGATATTTTTACAGTTCCCCCAAATGGTCTGGTGATATACTGCGGGACAATTGTCACCGAGGAAGGCAAGGAGAAGAAAGTTAACATTGACTTTGAGCCCTTCAAGCCCATCAACACGTCCCTCTACTTGTGTGACAACAAGGTGAATTGATAAGAGGTAATGGAAGATTGGCTTCTGAATTATTGCTAATGTGGTGTGTCTTTAGTTTCACACGGAAGCCCTCACGGCGCTATTAGCCGACGACAACAAGTTTGGATTTATCGTTATGGATGGTAATGGAGCCCTGTTTGGTACTCTCCAGGGAAACACGAGGGAGGTGCTTCACAAATTCACCGTTGATCTTCCCAAGAAGCACGGTAATTATTTTTTCGAATGATTTTTGTGGCTTATCAATGTCACAGGCCCTTTCATTAATAAGTTTAATTAAAAATTTATGAACTAAATTAATTGATGAAGAACAAATGATCAAATATCAATGATTTAGCTCTCAATCGCTTGAAAGAAATATTGAAAACGATTTTCTCTCAATATTTATCACTCTTCACATGCAGGAAGAGGAGGTCAGTCAGCCCTTCGTTTCGCTCGATTGCGCATGGAGAAGAGACACAATTACGTTCGAAAAGTAGCTGAAGTAGCCACACAACTCTACATAACCAACGACAAACCCAACATTGCTGGTCTCATTCTGGCTGGTAGTGCAGACTTCAAGACTGAGCTCAGTCAGTCTGACATGTTTGATCCTAGATTGCAAGCGAAAGTTATTAAACTCGTGGATGTCTCCTACGGGGGAGAGAATGGCTTCAATCAGGCTATTGAACTTGCTGCTGAGTCCCTGCAGAATGTCAAGTTCATTCAGGAAAAGAAACTCATTGGTAATTAACTTTTTATTCTCTTCATTTTCTAATTTATCTCGATAACTTTTTTGGGAAAAATTACATTTTCAACGAGAAATAATTCTTGGTATTCATGGTCTATTAAAATGTGTAAATCTGATGAATGCAATTCGAAATTTTCGAAGATAGTCGATTTATTTTAAGAATGAGTGAGTTTATGAGAAAAATTCTTCTGATATTTTTTCTTAAAGCAACTGATTACCGAGATAATTAACAATTCTCTGAAAACAAAACGAATTTTTTCGAGTGTCTCTAGAAAATCTCTTTCTATCCTCATATTTAAACACCTTTCAGGACGTTATTTCGATGAAATATCTCAAGACACCGGTAAATACTGTTTCGGCGTTGAGGATACCTTGAGAGCGTTAGAATTAGGCAGTGTAGAGACCCTCATCTGTTGGGAGAATCTCGACATTCAACGGTACGTCCTCAAGAATCACACGAATGGTGAAGAGAAGGTGCTGCACCTGACTCCAGAGCAAGAGAAAGACAAGACCCACTTCACCGACAAAGAGGTTCGTTAAACATTATTAATAATTAATACAAGTCCAAGGACTCTCATTCAGCATTCATTCGTTCGTTCTGTTTTCTTTCATTAATTCATTATTTATCAATTCATGAAAACGCGACTCATTGATTATTGATTAATTAATTAATCAATTCCTTTTTATTTATTTTTGTTCAGTTTATTTTTTAATTAAACTCGTCTTGTCACTTTGTTTCCTCTTCATTTCGCTCATTTATATTTCTCTTTTTACAGAGTGGCGTCGAGTTAGAATTAGTAGAGTGCCAGCCCCTGCTAGAATGGCTCGCGAACAACTACAAGAGCTTCGGAGCAACTCTAGAAATCATAACGGACAAATCTCAGGAAGGATCGCAGTTCGTCAGAGGTTTTGGTGGCATTGGAGGTGAGTTATTTCCAATAAAAATGTAATTAAATCCCAATGAACTCGCGAGTCCTCTAAATACGATAGAATAACGAAATACGATGAGAATAAAAATATTCTGGAGCTTCTCGTACACCACTGACACTGGGAATGCATTAAAAACCTGTCAATGTTCTCGAACAAAACGAAAGACTGAATTATTAATGGTCCAGTGTCTATTGTAATTGCATAGGAATTCTACGCTACAAAGTCGATTTCCAGTCACTCCAGGCTGACGAGCCTCTCGATGACGTTGACCTCGATGATTATTAAATATCATCAGGGGAAATAAATATGTTCGATCCAGGTAGATTGGTTTAATCCTTCTTGCGTGCTTTTATTCATTAATTTCGATAACTTTTTGTTTTTTAAACGAATTTATTTCGTAGAATCATACTTTCTTCACGATATATGAACACTGGATGTTCATTTTATCATTTTATTTCTCGAATAGATCGATTTGATTCTTGTACGTTTGTTCCTCATTGAATCTTCAGTATTTATTTTTCATCGTCTCGACAGGGAGATCTCTTCGCATCCACGAAATTATTTCAGAGTATATTTTCACCATTTGTTATTTTATTTGTCGTCTCTCATGGGCATGAATCATCACTCGTTATTTTGATTTGTCTCACTGGTGACATTATTTCGTAGAACAATTCATCTTCATTGGATTTATCCAGGGACTGGACATTTTCTGTTGTTATTTCGATTTATGCATGATCGAGTTTAAGGAGATTTTTCATGATTAATTACGGATTGTAGTTGATTAATGGCATGCTATACCTGTGTGAGCTAAATTGACCATCAGGGACTCAATGAGGAGAATTTAATGCTCATTAGTTCGAAAATAATTTAGTCACGAGCCCTGATGGTCGAGTCTAGGTAGATAATAAAGTCTGTGGTGTGTCTCAGTAGAGATTAAAGAAAATTATTCAATTTTTTTCTTCAAAATACTAACATTAAATTTCTCAACTTTTTCATTAGCTCGCACACTGGGAAAGGTATAGTACATGCTTCACTCTCATTAATGAGTTGATTTATTATTTACGAATTGAGAGGTGACTAGCGTTCTTCCTTCGATATTCCCTGGGGAAATGAACAATTAGAGTTATTATTTTAGCAGTTTCAATATTTTGAGCCATTTATTGATGAACTTATGGATTTATCTGGGATTTTTCGTTTTTCATTTCAGGTATTTTACGATACAAAGTCGACTTTCAAAGTATGCAGTTGGATGATATTGAAATCGAGAACTTCGATCTGGACGATTATTAAGATAACTGAGTCGAGAGTTATTTGGTGAATTAATTGAAGAATGAACAGTCACTGTGGCTTCAGGATTCATATTATATTGATAATTGAAAGGGTGGAAAACATTTTAAAACAAATAAATAAGAGTCTAAACAAGAGAAGAGGAATAATAAAGAGACTACACCACACATGCATTACACGTGAACGAAAAAATTCAGGGAAAGATGGGGTAAAATCCATACTAAATCGTCAATATCTCTGGACTCTACGAGGCGATTTGGACGAGTCAGGGCTCATTTTGAGGCCTGCAACAATACATGTGAAAGAAAAAAAATTTTTTTGAATTTCACTCAGCTAATCTCGAGATATTGGCGATTGAAAACGGCTGATTTTACTCCCTCTCGCCTAAAATATGGAAATGAAAATCTATGGTTGATCAAAGGTCTGGTCCTCCGAGAGAACGCTGTATTTTCCCCTCCATAAATCGGTTGATCACGGTACACAATTGTAATAGAAAATTCATACTGATAGAACATAATACTGAATTTTCCACCTAGTGTGGCCAGATTGCAAATTAGAAGAATTTATAAGAGAGAATAACGCAGAGTTTTGAACGAAAAATTGACTTTTTTCTGCTGAGCAATTGAAATAAAAGTGAGCCTGTGTGAGCAGCATTGAGTGAATGGTACCAGTGTGGGATGTCAGAATGAAATTCACAACAACAAGGCGAAGTTTCCTCCAGTTTACGATAATTGGAATCGGAGCAATAAAGAAATATTCGAATGGATTTTTAAGGGCAACTCGAAGACTGTGACACTTAATTAAGCCAGCTTGAATACCTGCCTACATTAATCATAATGAAAAAACAAAATAAACAACTAAAATGAAACATTGTTTCCAGTTAAGAGTACCAGGAAGTGAGTGAACACTGTGCATTAAATAAATTCAACAAGGGGAAACGACGGAAATTCTTGAAGTGTTTTTTGGAATTAAAAAAAAACACGTATCTTCTCAGGACGTTTACGTATTAATTCGGGGACATATTGACAGAGTTTGAGGGATGATAACACGAGCTGTACAACATAATTATTTAATTGTGGTAATGACGCTGATGTGCAATTGGTGAAATGAAACATTGTTGTTCTTCATTAATCTTTGTTTTTCTTATTTGTTCTTGAATGGTTTAATCCCAGAGGGGTCGTCCCTGGCTTTTTTCCCGTGATTATTCAATAACGGAATTTGTATTGTTCAAAATTTCTTGATACAGTGAAAATGAGAAACGAAATATTCGTGGAATATTTGTTCTTTCAAATTTCATTGACTCTAGAGGATAAAAGTAGAAGTAGATGAGCCTTCTGGGATTAATAAATAAATGTTGTATAACGAAAGGGTTGAGGGTGCGTAAAGGTGTGATTTGTGTCTCATAATTGAACTTTGAGCATTGTATCATTATCCCTAGAGATTGCATTCATTTATCAAAATTAAATGCTTGAAGAAATTAATCTGGAGTAACTAGGAAAATTGTACTTAGAGATTTTCAATATAATTGTGGGGATCTTGGTATAACTTTTTTTTTCAATCCAACGATTGTCTTTCGCTTAATTTCATCGTCATCAGAGCGTACACTACCAGCAGAGAGGAAATGGTAGATGAAATGATTAGTGATGAAACAGATAAATCTGCGTCCTCGACATTGCCTCATGTTTTTTACATAAATTAAAAAGATACAATAATAACTATTGAAACGGAAGATGCCTGTCACTCTATTGACGTCCATCGAGAAGATTCGTGGTTGTGTGAGTGATAAAAAGATATATCAAATTCGTACGCAATTAGTGAACTCCTCGGGTCAAAAGAGAATTTTAAAACGACGAGAATCACGAAAATTCAGTCACGACTCGGTCGCGACACTCCTCGCATATTTTTCAGAAAAAATAAGGATTAAAGAAGTTCTATATTATATTATATGTCTTGTTACGAAACGAGGATTGAACAGGTCGTGGTGATCACATACAGTCACATTCCAACAATGATACACCGATGATTTATGGAGAAAAACAAATGATTAATTCAAGTTTGGTAATTAAAGTGAAGATGGAAGGTGATGAGTTTGTGTAATTTTCTCATGTTCACATTTTTAATTATTCCATCCCTCAATTTTATTCCAATCAAAATAATTTTCATCATAGATTAGAGATTTGTTGACTCCAGTCATGATTTAAAACACTTCATCCCTTAATCTAAGTTCATTAAAAAAATTTCCCCTCAAAAATAAGCTCATAATTTCGAACTAAGCATCATCGCTAGCACAAGAAGATTAATATTAGAATTCTTGACCTCCGAGCCCACAAATTTCTCCTCTCCCCCTCGAATCCTCTCTAATTATCGTTAATTTGGAAATTAAAGTGAAGATGGAAGGTGATGAGTTTGTGTAATTTTCTCATGTTCACGTTTTTAATTATTCCATCCCTCAATTTTATTCCATTCGAAATAATTGTCATCATAGATTAGAGATTTGTTGACTCCAGTCATGATTTAAAACATTCTTTCCCTTAATCTAAGTTCATTAAAAAAATTATCCCCTCAAAAACAGGCTCATAATTTCCTGCTAAGCATCATCGCTAGGCACAAGAAGATTAATACTAGAATTCTTGACCTCCGAGCCCACAAATTTCTCCTCTCCCCCTCGAATCGAGAGCACGCAGTCCGAGATATTGGTCTTCCTCTCGTCCATCATGGCAGCCCTGAGCCACCTAGAGCCCGAGCACTTCTGGCAGCTGTACGAGGGCAGTTTATCCAGACTCACCGTCCTGTTCCCGCAGTCCGCACACTTGAAGAAGCTCTTGACAGCGTCGATCACCCTCAGAGGATGTCTCTTCTCCTTGCAAATATCCGATGCCGAGAAGGACGTGTACTTGCAGACGAGGCACCTGACAGCCTTGCAGTCCACCTTGAAAGTCGTCATCATCTTCTCCTCCATTCGCTCCCTGGCCTCGAGCTTGTTGAAATACTTTTCCTTCTCGTTCTCATCGGACTTCTCGATCAGGTCCTCGTGAGCGGAGGTCAGCTCCATGAGCTCCCGGAATTTATCAGACGTCGAGCACACCTTCTTCGCGTCTTTCTCACTCTCTTCAGCTCTGTCTGCCTCCTCTCGTTTCCTCTTGGCAGAGGCCTCCATTTTCTCCCTGCTCTCGCGAATTTTATTGGCATTCCCTGACTTAATCCCTCCCTTCTCCTTCGCCCATTTAATCGCGCTCATCTTGGCGGAGCTGATGCCCTTCTTGGGAATGGGCTGGGAGAAGTCGATCGTGTCTCCAACGACCCCACACCCCAGACGTGGAACAGTCGCCCTTGGAGACGCCACTGAAGGTTTCGATGAACCACTCTGTCCTCCAGTTGACGAGGGCGAACTCTTTGGAGACCCCTTCGATAAATTCGATATCGATGACAAGCACAGGGCCGATCTGTTGCTCCACCCCGTGCTCACCCCAATCCTCTCCAAATCCAGGAGGTTGTCACCAGACGTCTGACCTTTGGACACCCCAGTGGACCCCTGCGTGAGCAGCGCCAGCCTCTCGGAGTCCCTCTGCTCCATCTTGTGGTTCCTTTTAGCTGGGATCGCCAGCATGTTCAGATGATTCAGCCCATTCCCCTGCGAACTCATGCCTCCGAACTTCTGGCTCTGGCTCTGCTTCCCAAGGCTGCCGAACCTCCTGTTATTCGAGTCCGTCTGCAAATGACAAAATGAAAATGAAATGAAAATGAAACTGAGTTATTTCGGCATTTAAGAATAGTTGTCGTATTATCAAATTACCTGCAAATCAGTCCTCCTCGAGGCCTTGCTGTACTCCTGCTTCACATGATAGACGCAGTACTCGCACCTGCTCTTGTTGACGATGTTGGTGCAGGGGTCCCCACTCTTCTTAACCGACTTGCATCGTCCCAGGTCTCGAGAATTTCCTAATATCATGATCTTCTGGGCGTTATCCACGGACAACGTCGCCTCGGCCTTGTCACTCCTCGACTCCAAGACGTTGGGGTTGAGCACCCCCACAATGGTCCCCTCAGACGTCTTCCAGAAAAGCTTGTAGGCTCCACTGAAGAGGAACAGCGAGACGCTGGGGATTTTCTCGGACAAGTCGCTGATCTGCCAGATGCAGTACTGATTTCCATTCAGTGATTTTTTCGTTGCCGAACGGTGGATCAGGACCCCAGCGATCACCCAGTCCTGGGACTGGTCCTGGGTGGCGACGAAGCTCTTTATCTTGGAGACTGTTATGGGCCTCCTGTCCTGCATTCGCTCCTTCAGCTCTGCTGAGGAGATCAAGGGCTTCACGATTCGCAGGCCGAAGACTGGGTCGCTGTAGACGTCTGGGGGCTTCGATAGCCACGTCGTCAGGGCTGTCTCCGCCTTCTTCCTGGGCTCATCGGTTTTTGGAGTCGACGCTTTGGGCGCTGCCCCTGTTCTCCTGGGGAAGAGGGCTGAGGTTTCCTTTTTTGGGGCGCTCTGGTGCTTCAGGAGGTCTCTGATGCTCCTGCCGGAGTCCGAGTACTTCTGGGCCTCGAAGTATTTTTTGTCCTCGTCGTCCGAGGAGTCTGAGTCGTTGTGGATGAGGGATCGGGATTTTTCTTCGGGGGTTTTTGTGGGGGATTCGTTGAGCTTGTCCAGGAAGTTGTAGTCTAGCTCTTTCAGGACTTTTGGGGGGCCTCCGGGGGCTGGGGGGTCCTCCTCGTTGGACAGGAGGTTGTTCAGGATGTCGTCCACGTCTGAAGAACTGTCTGATTTAGACCCAGAGGTCACTGACTTTGGAGCTTTGGGGGGGAGGGGATGGGGAGTTTTTTTCTTCTGGGAATTTTGAGGCTTGAGTGGGTTTTTTGGGCTTTTTGAAGATTTTTCTGGGGGGGTTTCAGATGGGGATTCGGTGAGGTTGTTCAGGGAATTGTGGTCTGGCTTCTTCAGGACTTTTGGGGGCTCTCCAGGGCCTCCAGGGGCTGGGGGGTCCTCCTCGTTGGATAGGAGGTTGCTCAGGACGTCGTCCACGTCTGAATCACTGTCTGCCATGACTGTGGACTGACTTGAGGGTTTATTTATAGTTTTGATTATTCAGACCCTGAGATAACTGATTCTGAAGTTGTGGGTTTGTCAGGAAATTGAGTGGTTGAATTTCTTATCTTCTGGGATTTTTTATGCTTCAAAAAATTCTAAGTCTTCACTAGTTGATCAAACGACTCTTTTATACTTCTGAAGATTCAACCCTTGAGACAGTCAATTTTTTAATTTTGGTTTTATTGCAGAAGTTGCGAGTTTAATTGTCTTCTCTCTGGCAATTTTTACGCTCAAGTCTTTTATATTTCACAGGCTGACAGGTTTATTTAATTCCTCCAGGAGTTCGAGCTTCGTCAGTGACTAGAAGATTCTTGCTGCATGATTCTGTTTTGTTAGGGAATTGAGGGGTTGAATTGCCTTTCTTCTGGGATTTTTTATGCTTCAAAAAATTCTAAGTCTTCACTAGTTGATAAAACGACTCTTTTATACTTCTGAAGATTGAGCCCTTGAGACAGCCGATGTTTAAATTTTGGTTTTATTGGAGAATTTGCGAGTTTAATTGTGTTCCTTCCGGAAATTTTTACGCTTGAGTTTTTTATACTTCACAGGCTGACAGGTTCACATTTAATTCCTTCAGTTCGAGGTTCGTTGGTGACTAGAAGATTGTTGCTGCCTGATTCGTGTAGATTTTTGGGTTCGTTCGATTATACTCTTCACCAAAATCGTACAAAACTGAATTAAAATGCAGATAAATTAACTGAAATATTGATAAGACTGCAGAACGATTGATGTGAGGCACTTACACTTCAAATACTCAAATATTTACAGACTTTATTTACAAATTAACGATGGGATGTTGTTCTGAACTACCGCACTGAGTGGTTTACGCGGTAAAACATCGTTCCCTCTCTCTTTTTGTACAGCAACAGCGCTGATAAAGCAGATTCCTCAGATCCGATCAATTAGCCCCTCATGTATAGATATTCCTAATTTTTATTTTTTTCCTCATTGAAGTAGTTTCGAAGAAAATTGCGAGCTAATAAAAACGATTTGCTAGTTAGTACTTTTTAAAAAATAAATTTTCGGAAAATCACCTCTGAAAAAAAAGGCGTTATCCCCTCTATTTCATTAATTCCAAAAAATTTTATCATCAATCGATAGCAAATTGTTTGAAGATTTTTGCGAATTAAGAACAAATCGTCAATGCAATCCTATTATTGTGTAAATTAACAATTCCAATTTCAACTGAAAACCAGAGTTGATGACCAGAGTTTGTAACAGAGATGTCAGACAAGTTATGAATGTTTTCTTTGGCTCAACTGAAAGAGCGGCTCGAAAAATGGCGTGCAGAAGTCTTTAAAGATGACAAATGTCTCTAAAGATGATGTCTGTTTTCAATTGAAAAGCGCAATTGTGAC
>NW_021680374.1:1088729-1091080 GCF_001412515.2 Diachasma alloeum
TTCAAAACTACTTCAATGAGGAAAAAAATGAAAATTTGGAATATCTATACATGAGGGGCTAATTGATCGGATCTATTCCTCTGGTTTTATTTCGACACCTCTGCGGGCAGCGACATCTGGAGATGCTCGCGCCTCTGGCCATGCGCGAGGGGGATTTGAATTTTTTAATGGAGCATCAATGTTGCATGAGCCACTAATTGTTGTATTATTCCTCGTAATTTCGTTAAAGTCATCGTTAATTCATGGAGAATAGTTTCTCCGGCAGTTGAAGGACTAATCAATCGTGGGAGAGGGTTTACTCGCGTCGTTCTCAATATTGAACGAGTTTTCCCTCATTTAAATAATTTATTTCTCCACCGATCGATAGGGTTTACACGGCGTTGGGCATGTGACAGGGGAAAAAACAATGATCCCTATCTTTTCCATTTGTACACGCGATAATGCGGACGTAAAGCAGTCATAAATCGATGATAACTAGGGTCACTTTGTCTTATCTCCCTGGATCCGTACACATCCGCGTGGAAAAATAATTATTCAACCGCTTGAGTTTTCAATTCTTTCACCGCTACCTGCGGCCATCGGGGAGGACCGTCACCTGGCGCCAAGGTGACTTGCAGATGCAAAAGTGTCTCGATCCTACTGCTGCAACCTTACACCTGCCACCTGTCGGTATTTTCTACTTGAAAAATTCATAATCGCGGAGCAGAGGGAAATGAGTTCTCGACGGGAGCTCTGGAGAATTGTTTTATTCACTCGGAGGGAAATTCTTTATGAAAAGTCGAGGGCGAATGCTGGAGGTCAAATTTCTGGCGCTTTCTGGTCAAATTGATGGGAATTTCGGTGAAAAATTCATTTGGGGACGAGAAATTGACAGGCTATCCAGTAAAATTTAGGGTGACAGCGCTGGATTTTTCTTTACCCGGAACTTTGCGCAATTTTTCTCGGGCTAGCGCTAGATTTTTTTAGAGAATTTTTGTACGTTTAGGTTGAGTTGAATTGGCTGATGGAGAGTTTTTTGTTTTTTGGGGGCTCTGGGGAAGTTTGTAAATTGTTAAGATGAAATTCAAATTAATGCGATGAAATTAATTTGGAGAATTAGAATAAAACTAAACACTAATTTAATTCTTCAATGAATTCATCGTTTTTAGAAAATGATTGTTGTTCAATAGTTTCATTAAAAATGAAAATAAAAGATGCAGCTTTCATCGGATCGCTCATGCGATCTCCAATGAAAATGGGAATCATCGGTCGGTGTCAATCCACCTGTCAATTTTCTGCATTCATATTTCGGCCTCTCATGCATTCTTGCGGATTATTCGTTTCAACATCAGGGGAAATTAATTTTTTCTCTTCCACAAATACTCTCGAGACGAATGCTTCAATAGGGATATGAAAATTGAATGAAAAATGTTACTCACGTTTTTTTTTAAATAATGGAAAATGAATTTTAATCCAATTATTCTATAAAATGAACGAGATTCGGACGTTTTCTTAAAAATAAAAAACAACGAAAAGAATTTTTTTCCCCAATATTCATTTATTATTATTTCAAGTTTTATCTTTATTTTTATAAAAATTAAACTTAAAATAATAATAAAAAATAATTGTTTTTTTTTGGTTTGATTTTATTTTCATTTTTTTTACCACAAAGAAAAAAAAACTGGAAATAAAACCTTCAATTTTTCACCCCGAATTCCCCATTTTTTCAATTAAAACTCATGTAAAACCGAGACATATTAAGCAATAAATACTTCCCTGCTATAAATATTCTCCAGGATATAATCCCTTAACAGCAATTTTCACGATTTTTTTTGAAAATTGATAACGAATAGTCATAATGTAAGCGTTTCCTCAATTACAAAAAAAAGAAAAAAAAAATATATTACCCCCCAATATTCCCACCCCAAAAAACCTGAAAATAAACCCTTCAACTCTCCACCCCCAATTCCCCATTTTTGCTTAAAACTCAAGCAAACCCGCGCCATATCTATCAAACAATAAATACGTCTCCACTAATAAATATTCTCCAGGATACAATTCCTCAACCTCAATTGTCATTAATTTCATTGAGAATGGATGCCCAAAAAAATGACAATGCAATCCCCATAACAAAAAAACTGATCCCCGAATATTCCCACCACAAAAAACTGAAAACAGAGCCTTCACTTCTCCCCCGCAGCCCCCATTTTCCCTAAAACTCAAACAAACCCGAGACGCACCAAACAATTCCCATTCCCCACAGTCACACCGGCAACATCGAGTTTCACCTGACCCCACCCAGTGTCCCAGTGTGCGTTACTCACCCACCGCCACCGCCACCGCCACCCACTCACCGCTCCCCCCCCCCCCCC
>NW_021680374.1:1091512-1096065 GCF_001412515.2 Diachasma alloeum
TTCCCATTTACCTTCCCTTGCAGTTGGCTCCACTTTACGTGTACAGGCGCATACAGTAGACCCCCCCTCCCGTCCCTCCCGCGCAATTCCCACCGTCGCCCCATTGGTTCTAAGCACAATTCTCCCCGTGCTCCAGCACGTCAGTGTCCGTCATTGCCCCGTCAGTCTATCGGCAACCTGCGTACCAGCCGTGTCGCAGTGCTTACGTAACAATTATTATTCCTTAAACCAGTGATCCGTTAATTTTCATTTTGTTTAAATTATTCCTAATTTACACCCCACTAAAATCACCACTCGAGAGACCGAAAAGCCGCGCAAATAAAACCCGTAAAAACAAATTCTCAAAAAATAAACGGCTGAACAGAAGGGATTAATGCTAAAAAGGTTGAAATGCTGGAGTGATTACCAAAAGTCGTCTGGATGGGATGTACATGTGATTGTGTGCCCCCAGTAGCCGTGTCACCGCGCGAAATACCCGTGTCCAGGGTATTTAAACCCCACTAGAGTGCACTTGTCCATCAGAACGAGCCCTCGCTCCTCCTCGTCGTGACACCGAGCACCGAGCGAGTGAAGATCAATCGAAAACCCCCCGCCCGCCCGCGATAACACCGCAACTAAAATCCTCCGTCCTAAAAATTCTCTCAACTCAATTATCCTCATTATTAATTAATCATTATTGATAAGCCACGCGTTGCGGCACAATCCGCAGGTTAACCGCTCTCTTATGCCACGACACTCGTTATATCGATTGCTTTGAAAATAGAAGCGTGTGTGCGGGGGAAACGAAACACCTGCTCAACTGTACGGGTACACAGTTCCACGGTTCTACAGTGCGACAGGTGCAGTATTAAACAGCCCAGGGTATCGGGAGTGAGGTTGAAGAGGGGCTAGAACACTGGGGACGATAAGGGTGGCAAGTGCTGTGCAATTGTGATTTGTCTGTGAAACAAACCGTTTTTTTTTTTCGTTTATTCGTTTATTTATTTGGATGCATTGACGGGGTGCGACGGGGAGGAGCTCTGACGGTTGGGAATTGTCGGGAATTGTTGTTGTTTTTTTTTTTTCGTCGGGGCCGTTTTGAGGTAGTTTATTCGACGAAACAGTCCTGGAGGCGCCTGTCGTCTTCGCCGGTACAACCATAACGCCGCCCGCCCTAAAACGCCCGAGACGGGAAACGGTGGACTCATCCCCGCCACCCGCTCGCATTGCATCAACAACCGGTAATCCCGGATCTTCGGCCGAAATACAATCCTGCATTATGGAGGCACCATTATCACAGAGCATGGATTCGGTCAATACCGTGGCTAATGGAGAGGACGAGGTGAGTTTTAATTTTGTGGGGTTTAAGTTTTTTGCGGCCGGGGGGCGAGGGATTTGTTTTGGGGTGGGGAGGGCTGCACTGTGCTGCCATCGGTGGGTCACGGGAGAGAGATTCTACCCCCTTCGGGCGCGCGAGACCACCCCGTGGCGCCACTCGGTCTGGTGCAGGAGTTTTTTGGGGGCGGGTGGAAACAACGTGCGGACACTTCTGCGCAGGCGGTTTTGTATTGGGTGGACGGGAAAGCGGGGGAGGTTTTTGGGGGGAATGCACGGTTTTTGCGAGGTGAGTTGAATGGAAATGGGAAAATTTTTCGGTTTAGGCGGTTGACGTCGATGGTTGGTAGTGGCGGTTGCCACCACTCGGTCTGGTGCAGGGGTTTTTTGGGGGCCGGGTGGAAACAACGTGCGGACACTTCTGCGCAGGCGGTTTTGTATTGGGTGGACGGGAAAGCGGGGGAGGTTTTTGGGGGGAATGCACGGTTTTTGCGAGGTGAGTTGAATGGAAATGGGAAAATTTTTCGGTTTAGGCGGTTGACGTCGATGGTTGGTAGTGGCGGTTGCCACCACTCGGTCTGGTGCAGGGGTTTTTTGGGGGCGGGTGGAAACAACGTGCGGACACTTCTGCGCAGGCGGTTTTGGTTTGGGTGGGCGGGGAGAGCGGGGGAGGTTTCGCGGGGCGAGTTGGATGAAAATGAGGCGCCTAAAATGAAGAGAAACTCATCATTTTAGGCGGTTGACGTCGACGGTTGGTAGTGGCGGTTACCACCACTCGGTCTGGTGCAGGGGTTTTTTGGGGGGCGGGTGGAAACAACGTGCGGACACTTCTGCGCAGGCGGTTTTGGTTTGGGTGGGCGGGGAGGCGGGAGAGGTTGCTGGGGGGAATGCACAGTTTTCGCGACGTGAGTTGAATGGAAATGGGGAAATTTTTCGGTTTAGGCGGTTGACNGCGGGGGAGGTTGCTGGGGGGAATGCACAGTTTTCGCGAGGTGAGTTGAATGGAAATGGGGAAATTTTTCGGTTTAGGCGGTTGACGTCGACGTTTGGTAGTGGCGGTTGCCCGCACTCGGTCTGGTGCAGGAGTTTTTTGGGGGGCGGGTGGAAACAACGTGCAGACACTTCTGCGCAGGCGGTTTTGTTTTGGGTGGACGGGAAAGCAGAGAAATTTTTCATTTTAGGCAGTTGACGGCGAGATAGAGTGGCGGTTGGCGCGACTCGTTCTGTTTTATTTTTTAAGGGGGGGGGGGGGGTTGAAACAANTATTTTTTTGGGGGGCGGGGTGAAAACAACGTGCAGACACTTCTGCGCAGGCGGTTTTATTTTGGGTGGACGGGGAAATCGAGTGAAGTTTTTTGGGAGGAATGATGCATGGTTTTCGGGAGGTGATTTGTATGATTTTGAGGGCGGGGGGGTTATTGAAAGGTTTGGGGATTGAAAAGGCAAATTTGCATTTTAGGCGGTTGACGTCGAGGTAGAGTGGCGGTTGCCGCCACTCGGTCTGTTGCAGTTTTTTTGGGGCGGGGTGAAAACAACGTGCAGACACTCCTGCGCAGGCGGTTTCGGGTGGACGGTGAAATCGGATGAGGTTTTGGGGAGGGAACGCACCGTTTTCGCAAGGCAAAGTGTACGATTTTGGGGGAGGAGCGGTTATTTGCAGGGTTTGGGGATTGAAAAGAAAATTTTTCGCTTTAGGTGCACTGCGAAAAAAAATGCCTTTGCCGAGTATATATACTTGCCACAAGGAAATGTACGTAAATATTTGCATAAGACATGTGTAAATTTTCTTGTGGTTAGTAAATACACTTGGCAGAAGCATTTTTTTCTCAGTGCTGTTAACGTCGGTGTTTCTACTACGATGTTCTACTGCAAAAAATTTGCAGTTTCATAGAATTTTCAGTGAAATTTGAATCTCTATCGCAGTTTCAGCCCTAAATTAATTTCAATGTCACTCTCTTAAAAATCACAAGTCAGTTATTCCTGAAATTTCAAATTTTTCCAACGGTCCATTGCCAATCCAAATCAAAACATTCTTCTCTTCAAAAACCCAAAAGTTTAATTTCTTGATTAATTTTCTTCTAAAAGCTGCAATAGCTGTTGGCAAAAAATACCATAAAAAATTCCCTCCTGCGATTTAAATTAATTTAATGTCACTTTAAATGTCAGAAAATTCGAGGAACTCGAAAATTCTCGTCTTCCTACCGCCAAAAATTTGAAACTTCGTAGAATTGTTAATGAAATCTGAATGTTCATCATTGTCTCAGCCCTAAATTAATTCCAACGCAGCTAATTGTTCAAAAAGCCCCCAAAAAAAATCCCTCATGCGATTTCCATCAATTCAATATCACCGTAACCTCGCCTTTAAAAAAATGAAAGTTTCCAAAACCCCCAAAATGTTGATTACCCCTCGTGACCCCGAATCCTCGCCGTTAAAAGAATCCATCACCGGCCGGGATTATCCCGAAAAAACCCGAATTACCCGAACCGAACATTTTGATTAACCCCGCAAAAAGCAATTCCCCCCCAAAAAAAATATTCCCAGTCCATATTCCCCACCTCACCCCAACAATTTTCCGTGGGGCGTGCGCGGGCGCGTGAAGAGGCGTAAAGGCGCGGGAATTCGATCGGGCCAGCGTGCAGGTGACGTTCACCACGTCCTGACGGCCTGGCGGGGCGAGGGGCCGAAGAGCGAGGGATCGTATCGCCCAACACGAGTAGATACACACACGGATCAGGCCAGAATACACGAGACCATAGGTTCCCTGTACGGCCTAACAGTCCGTCCTTTATTCTCGCGGCGGGTCTCTCCCAGGTGGGGAATGTGTGGTGCCCATAGCCGTATGGCTGGCTTCCTTCCGGTCTTTCTTTTTTCCCCTGTCCCCTTCCCCCCCCCCACACACCCCCCTTCGCGCCCCACTCACCCCCTCTCGATCCCTCTCATCGTTCTTTCTCACTCGCCGTCCCTGCGTACCTTCCACCTGAGCGCTCAGCGCGGCGCGCCACCAGTCTGCCATGCTTGTTATTGATTTTTCCACGATGCCACGACGACGGTCAAAAGAGGGAGAAAGGAGAGTAAGAAAAACGAGGAGAGTGAACTCGTCTCTTACTGGCGTGAGAGGGGAGAGGAAGAGGGTGAGGGGGGAGATAAATACCGATGTGTGTGTGTGGATGATGTCCACAAGTTGAGTCGGGGGAGGATTATGAGCTCGTGGATGACATGGCGGAGGGGGGGGGAGGTG
>NW_021680374.1:1096083-1098615 GCF_001412515.2 Diachasma alloeum
GGGGGGGGGGGGGGGAGGTGGTGCGATTCCGCGCTCTTCTTCGGGGGTAATGATGCTGGATACGTCGGCGAAGTCATCGGGGGTATTGATCGGCCAATCGGGGGAGAGTGATCGATGGGTGATTATTTTGGGGAGTGATGATGATGTTAAGGTGTTTAGGGGGAGTTTTGGGGCGGAGGGGGTGGGGACAGGTGGACACCGACCCACCAGTCTTGGGAGAGTGTGGGGGGGAAATTATTCTATGTGATTTGTTCTTTATTATTGGGACATTTATCTCTCGTTTTGGCTCGTTTTTACGCGTAGTTTTTTGGGAATTAAATTTTTTTTTTTATTTTCATCTAGGATTTTCTGAAAATCATAGGTAAATCTATAATTTTTTGGAATTGATTACTTTATTTTTGTCAGTTTATCTCCAATTTTTGAAGTTCGGAATTGAATCGTTGGGAAGTAGTGGAAATGTCACTGGATTTTAGGAATTTTTGCAGATTTTCAAAAGCTAGAATTTTTTTTTCTGTGAAAAATATGAACTTCTGAAAATTGATTCATTCCACTGGAATATAATAGTTATGTTTCAGTGCTTGCGTTTGTGAACGCTATTTTAAGTTCACGAAACGTGACCAAATCGTTGTCATGAGAAAGGTCTCGATTAGTTACAAATAAACTTCCACCGAAAGTCAGTCTTTCATCAAGTTTAATATTTAGGGTAATTCGTAATTTTGTCTCTCGTAATGAATCTACATTTGATTCCTAAAAAAATATGAGGTTTCGCTAAACATCCGTTCATTCCACTGAAATGTCACATTCATATTTCAGTGCTTACGCTCCTAAAGTCTATTTTAAATTCATAAATCGTGACCGAAGTCATCTTCTTAATTGTTAAAATTTATTATTCCCCTTTATGAAGTTTCATCAACTTTAATGCATTTTTTAAAAAATAATTTGCTTTTAACTTAACAATAAATTTCTTCTCAATTCCTAAAGAAACCATTTATTCCACCGGAATACAACATTCACATTTCAATGTTTTCGTTCGTAGAATTTCATTTTAAATTCAGAAATGGTGACCAAAGTCATTCCCTCAATTCTCAAAACTCATTACCCCCCTTCATTAAAAAAATGCCTTGTTTCATCAAGTTTAATGTATATTTTCCATAATTGTCCATATTATTTCCATATTGTCCACGATTTACTTTCAACTTACTAATAAATTTCCTCTCAATTCCTCAAAAAAAGTCGTTTCCCTAAAAATCCGTTTATTCCCCTGAAACACAACACTCATATCAGTGTTTACATTTCTAAAATCTATTTCAACTCTATAAAACGTGACTAAAGTCACTCTCTCTTAATTCTTAACATTCTTAAAACTCATTATTCTCTATAAAAAAATCTATTGTTTCATCAAGTTTAATATACACATTTTTTCATAATTTACTTTTAACTTTAGTATATTTCGGCCGCCACAGATTTTCTTGACGAAAATGAGTTCTGTAATCATACAAAACAGAAAAGGTCTTCACGGCCATGTATCGACCAATATTTTTTATCATTCCGGTAGTCAGCCCCCGCCGTTACGAAAAACATATTGCTCGCCTTCGGCTCGAGCCTTTCCTTCTTCGACCCAATGACGAAATGTAGTATTGTAATTCAGTCCGTGACCGGCGATTTCGTAATTCACTCCGTGAGGCAACGCTTCACGGACTAAATTAGTGGCCTTCGGCTGGGGCTGCAACTCATATTCGCGGACTCCTATTCGCCAGAAAAGTTTTTTATGCCGTGTGACAAACAACAATAAATTCCCTCAATTCCTAAAAATACAGTTCCCCCAAAAATCCATTCATTCCACCAAAACAGCCTTTACCTTTCAGCCTTCAAAACCGTAAAGTTTACGTTAGACTCATAAAACCCGACCAAATGTTCGTAACCAAAGGGCCCCAAACACCGAGTCCAAAGTAACACGTGAAAATTTGTTATTCACCACTCGAAAAATCGACCATTGTTCCCCCAAGTTTATTGTCACGAACTACAAGTATCATCAAGCACTCCTGTCCACAACCGCCATATGTCCCCCCGCCGAGGGGCGAGTGCTTTTAACTTTTCGGTAATTTTCTACGAGTTATTGATTCCCCACCCAGGCCACGCCGGGTGGCACAAGAGGGTGAAAAATTAGCCGATGAGCGTGTTTTAACTCCTCTGTGTTTCTACCCCCAACTTCCTCCATTTATTCTTCCCCCTCCGGTACTTCTGTCATTCTTTTTTCCCTCGAGTAGTTACCTTCGACAACGTCACGCTGCTCCTCTAGCTCCGGGTTTCTTGACACAACGATACTCTTTGTTTCTTTTGTCATTACCTTTCGTCTTCGTTGTCTCACTGAGACATTTCTCTTCTTCGTCTTGTTAGGCTATTGAGCTTGAGAAGTCACGGAGCCGAGGAATATTAACTCGACTCTCTCTCTCTCTCTCTCTCTCTCTCTCTCTCTCTCTCTCTCTCTCTCTCTCTCTCTCTCTCTCTCTCTCTCTCTCTCTCTCTCTCTCT
>NW_021680374.1:1098665-1106541 GCF_001412515.2 Diachasma alloeum
TTTCTCTCTCTCTCTGTATCCCCCGTTTTTTTCCCCCTCTTTATTCGACTCTTGGGTATATCTATACCCTCGTCTCGGCCAACTACGCCGGCACGAGCCTCTCGGATCGATAGCTACACCACACACTCGAACATCTTATGCCGTGTGTTTGGGGGTGGAAAAAAAGAGGGGGTGGGGGTGGGGAGAAAAAAAAAACGTTATGAAAGGGGAGAAGCGAAACTCAAATGCTCGTGAGAATCTATACAAATTATTTACCTAGTTCTCTCCAGTTTTTTCTCCGCAGTCAAAAGGGACTTGGAAATAAACATGAAATATCAGAATGATGATAGCGGCGATGAATTAATTATCCGTGATTTATTGAGTGAGGAAAGGAATTTATTCGGTAGTTGCACTGTTGAGTTGAAAGTTGAAATATTTCCCCTTTCACATGGGGAATAATCGGTGATTAGTGTTGTACAGTTGGTTATCAATAGATTACTGTGGTTAATTAGCGCTTGATAAGGACAATTAAAGGGTCATAAAATCATATTTTTATTATCTGGTTCTCTCGGAGAAGGAAATCAAATTGAGTGGTAATAGAATGTGATGATGAAAAGAATTATTTATTAATTGTGTTGTAATAATGATTAATTGGTTAACAATATTCCCTTCGTAATCAGTAGAAATTTAATTATCAATTAATTCTTTATAAAATGCACACATAATTAAAATCATTAGTTTATTTAGCTCTCTTCATTTTTTTCTGGAGTCAAAGGGGACTCGGAAAATTCCAAAATATCAACAACAGTGATGAATCAATTATCCGAAAGGGAAGTAATTAATTGAATAATTAATTAATTGAATTGTAATGATAATTAATTGATTAACAGTATTCTCTTCGCAATAAATCGAAAGTTAATTATCAATTAATTCTTTACAAAATTCTCCCATCATAAAAATCATTAATTTATTTAGTTCTCTTAATTTTTTCCTGGAGTCATCGAACTCGTAAAATCCCAAAATAACAACAAGAATAATTAATTAATTATTCATGACGAAAGTAATAAATTCATTGCTGTGCATTATCGGATCGAAAGCTGAAATATTTTCGTCATTATTAAACAATGATGATTATAAATACCATTATAACACATAAAATTCATTATCGAATAATCGGACATGCGAAATTTATTCATAAATGATGTAATAACAATATCATGGTGATGACGGGGAGGAATATAATTAATTAATTGAATTGTAATAATTAACAATATCCCTTCTCCGTGAATAGAATGTTAATCATCGATTATCTCATCACAGGGACAATGCACCCATGAAAATAATTATCAAACAATGCTGCTTACCATTATCCACACGGAGAGAAAAATTCAATAAAAATTGCCACAAAAGAAACGTAAAAATTACAAAATCAAATAAAGAAAATAAAAAAAAATAAAGAAAATGTTTTTTTTTTTTATAAATAATAAAAATAAATATTATTTTAAATAAATATTATTTTTATTTTTTTCATTTATTGTTTTTTGAAACGTAATGCCTGAGCAAAGTAAAATTCAATAAAAAGTGGGAGTCGGAACTGAAATTGTACGAATCGCCACGTAAATTCTACGATTTGTTCCGTAAAAATTAATCACCCGTCTCTGATGCCTCACCGCTGTGGGGACAACAAGTTGTTCCGTAATTTTTCCCCAACGATTGAGAAATTTTATGGAACGGAACGTAGAAATAACTCACCAGCTTCATAAAAATTGTTGAACGTTCAAGAATTTTTGATTTTGGAGGCACAATAAGTCGGCAAATTTCTGTAAGATTTTACTTCTTCGGGAAAAATTACGCGACAATTTCGTACTTTGTTCGGTGATGGACCTGAAAATTCACTGAACGTTTCAGATTTCTTCTCTTCCATTCCTATAAAAATTGCCGGAAAACGATTCCCCATTGCGGATTACGTGAATTGTTCCGTAATTTTTACTGAATATTTCTCTCCGTGCAGTCTTTTGAATTATGAACGCATATTGTTATCACTTGAGCTACAGTAAAACGCGTATTTCACGTATGCCGTCAGTGCATACATGTTATTTGTTGTAATACGATTCATACGCCTGTCCCTTGTGCTTTGCCTCCATGTGTATTCAACATTAAGGGGATAATCTGATTATTCACCGGGCTCGGGATAATTATTCGTACGCGAGGGGCTGTGATGATGTTCTTCGCAATTTTCTGCGGTGGCCGGGGCAATATAACATTGAGCATCTATTGTTGGGGGTGTAATTTCGGAGAGGTGGTCGTCGGGGTTTTGTGGTAAAGGTCAGGTATTAATGGAAGGCGCTATGTGCGGTGCTGTTAATAATTTTTGACTGGAATTTTCGGTGCACCTCTTGAGAAGTTTTATCATAATTTTGTTTTTCTGGAATTTCAGGGAGTTTCGTCATTCAAATTTCATGAAAATTAACAGAAGTGAGAAAAATTCTGGTGAATATATTCGTGAATTTTAAATTAAATTAAGGGATTTGGGGAGTTCTCAGGTTCTTGTTGCTAAAGAAATGAAATTTCATTGAATTTCCCATAAAATTTGCATTTTCATAACTGCATTCCACCTAAATCGAAATTAATGCAACTCTTCTGAAAATTACTGGTCAATTGCCCATGAGATTTCAATTTTTTTATAACAATGCAATGTAATTTATGAGGGTCGGGCTTTTTATTCATTTTTTATCCGGATGAAAATTCTTGAAAAAACAAAAATCTCGCGATTTTCCATCACCTTCACCAATTTTATGGTGCACTATTAAAAATTTTTGTCTGAAATTTCCGGTACACTTTTTCGAAATTTTTATCGAATTTAATTACCACTGAAATTTCCAGAAATATCGTCATTGAAAATTCAGAATCTCATGTTCCACTTCCATTTTTCCCTGAAAATTAATGAAAACCAAAAAATTCCGTTAAATATATTCCAGAATTTTCAGGACAGCGCCACTGAATGCGATTTAAGGGGGAAAAAAATCATGAAATTTCCGATTTCACTGAAAATTTGAATAAACTAAGGAATTCAACAGAATTTCCAATAAAACCTGAAATATAATTTTCTTTCAAACAGTGTATCCCACTCATAGAAAACCCCAGCATTTTCTTCATTCACTCAAAAAATTGAATAATCCCATGGAAATGCAGTGCTCGGCCATCGGCCCCCCATTCCCCACCAAAAAATGTCCCTCACGGATGAACAGAGGGCAATGCTTCATAAAACCGAGGTAAATGCTTTTGCACCGTATCGAATAGTCCACTGGTTGTATTACGCTCGGCGACTGTAAAAGTATATATCACTCGGATTATCGATAGAAGTGGCTGTACTGTGCGCTCAGTAAATAATCCACTTTCCCTCGAATGCTCGTCTCTCCCGGAGTTTGTTATTGGATTTACCAATAGAGGAGGTACAGTTGGGAGGGTTTGGGTGTACGTTGGATTGTGAGGAACCGGAATAAATCGATTCACGAATTGACTCGACGAGTGGAGCCTCAACGGGACACAACCGAGAGGGACATTGAATCTCTCCCCATAATATTTTTTTTGTTTTCTCCTCCCGACGTCTTATTTCATCGGGAAAGGCTCCACGGACATTTGGTGATTGAAATTGTCTGATTAGGCTCCACTTTTTTCCTCCTCCCCAATTGGCTTGAGTTGTTTTTTCCCTCTCGTTTCGTTTATGGCTCGGGTTTTTCGCCGCTGGGAACTCTGGTGACTCGTGAATTGCGGGAAAATAATACGGACAGACGGAATTATATAATATCGGGACGAGGGGGGGAACAATGGGAGAGAAAAACCGAGGCGGAGGTACATGACGGTACACCGAGGAGAGGTATTATGGTTTGAGCGGATGTTGTATAACGGTTAGCCAGCCAAGAGGAACGACTGCGTGCGCCAATGTGACTCTGTTGAGAGACCACCGGGCCGTAAATGCTGCAGCGCAGTATAAAAATTATTCATTTGTGGTGTACAATGTGAGGAAATTATCAGAAATTTCAGCTTTCGAACCCCAGTCTATGCTAAACATGAGCTGAATGATTAATTTTTTTTTTAATTCTGCGGGTGACATAATTTTCAAGTTTTATTTTTAAAAATTGGGAAAAGAAGAAAATTGAACGTAATGGAAAACGTAAGGAGTGTCAATATTTGGATTAAACTAGCAGAATAACATGAACGGAAATGAAATGATTCCAGAGAGAAATGATGAAAATTTTTAAGAGAATGATTAATTCAAAGTTTTGGCTCTCATCGGACAACTATAGGACTTTCAGTTCGGAAAAAGTGTCGCAATTATCAATGTGTGTGATTATTGTTATTAGTGCCACTGTGAGATCTATTGTATATTATCAACAAAATGTACAAAAGAAGAAATTCATGTACTTGAGGAATAAATTATTATTATTATTATAATTCAAAGTTTTGGAGTTTATTATGTGATGCTGTTGAATAATTATTCATTTGCGATGTAGAATGCGAGAAAATTATTGAAAATTTCAGAATGAATGATTTTTTTTTTAATTCTGTTGCTGACATAATTTTTATCTTTGTGTTAAAAAAATTATTAAAAGAGAAAAATCAAATGTAATGAAAAACATGAAGAGTATAAATATTAGAATTACACCAACTGAAAATTGCGGAGAGAAATAATAAAAAATTTCGAAGAAAACGATTGTTTATTCAAACTGTTGCAGTTTATGACTTGACTCTGTTGGAAAATTATTAATTTGTAATATAGAACGTGAGGAAATGATCAGGAATGACATTTTTCAACTCCATTCCATGCAAAAGCATTTTTTAAAATTCAGTTGCCGACATAATTCTTATTTTTAATTTTAAAAAATTGTGAATTTCAATTTAAAAAAAAAGAATTGAATGGAATAAAATCATTGTAAGGAGTGTAAATATCAGGGTTAAACCAACGGAACAACATGAACGTCGGTGTATATTTTTCCGGTGGAGGTACGATGAAATTGCGGAGAGAAATGATAAAAATTTTCAAAGAGAACGATTGTTAATTCAAAGTGTTACAGTTCATAATGTGTATGTTGTGTGGCATGGGAGCGCGACTTTTGCGAGGCGTTTCATGAATGGAACCCAGTCTCCGCTCTCCCGACCTACCGCACATGATGCCATATAATACCCAGGCCAAGAGTGCTCGGCTCCCTCTGTGCACGTCTCTCCCACCTCCGTCGAATCAACTCCGGCTTTTTCTACTTTGCATTTTCTTGACTGTTATTTTCTTCAGGTTTTCATGGGGGAATTCACTCTGGTGGGAATTGATCGAAGGGGGGATTTTTCTACTTCAGTTGATTATTTTTTCTTTTAACGAAAAACTAGTGCATTTCACAGAAATTAAGAAAGTTTTATTTTTTAAAAGGATGAAATGTTAAAAAAAATGAGATTGATTTGATGAATAAAATTTTTTAAAAGATAAAATTATTTCCTGCATATTTTTTTTTATTCAAGGAAAAATCAGTGCATTTCGCTGACGAAGCGTAAATATTGCGAATTTTTTAAAGAATAATCAGAAAAAAGATGAACGAATCTTAGGGAATTTTTATCAGACGTTTATTTAATCAATTTAATTTTACTTTTATTTTGTTCTCCTGAAATCTGGTAATTTTTATGCAACAATTGACACAATTGAACTGAAAATGACAGTTTCCATGAATTCTTCTATAAAATCATAAAATGTGCATTTCACAGAAATTAATAAATTTTTATTCATTAAAAGCAATAAATGTTTGTTTTTAATTAGAATGATTTAATGAATACATTTTTTCAGAAGATGAAATTATTTCCTGCATATTTATTTCTTTTTATTCAACGAAAAATCAATGGATTTCGCATATAAAGCGGAAATATTATGAATTTTTCAATGAATAATTAGGAGAAAGATGAACCAACCTTAGGGAATTTTTATCAGATATTTATTCAATCAATTTTATTCTCATTTTCATCAAATTTTCATTCATCAAAATCAATAAAAATTTGTCAATAATTTTTATTCATTAAAATCAGAAGACAAAGTCATAAAAATGTGCACGTGTTTATTTCCTGAAAATAGATTGAACCCCGTCACTTCCATTCAAAGAAAGTCAGTGGAAAATCTGAAGTTCGAACGTTCGGTAAATGTCAACGAAATCCACCGATTGAATATCGATATTGAAATTTCATTTGGACCCAGTCACTGACAATTATAGATTTTAATTTATTCGAGTGGACTGACCCGCCCCAATTACCCCGTGATATTTTCATCCTCCGCACAGCGCCATCCGATTTTCGTCTTCCATGCAGAATTGGCGGACAAATATTGACCGTGGCTCGGTCGCATCACGTACAGCGCGGGGTAGTCGTTGGCATTCCCAATATCGCGCGAACCGTTTCTCCCCGAAATTGTGCGACATTCTCAAAGGAATCGGGAGGGAATTGCGGAGAGGGCGTACGGAGAGACTTTGCTCGAATTATTATTGGGATATTCCGGTATTCTTATCGGGAGCATCGATTCGGGTTTTACCGGGAGTTATCACGCCATTCGGAGTCGCCACTGTCTCTTATATGGAGTCTGTCTCTTATATGCATGAGGAAGGATAATATTGTTGCTGAAATTATTATTCAGTGTCATTTCATTTCATTTTTATTCGCTGTTTTGTTTACATTCGTTGGAGAATAATTTTAGAGAATGGTGTAATCTATTTTTATTAAATTAGTGATTTCGGTGGCTACGAGTGATTTTATATTGAAATTCCAACGAGTTTTATCACTGGAAATTCACAATTTTATTTTAAAAAATCAATGAGACCTGTAGTTGGAAACTGTAATGTTGTAGATTAAATTATAGTTCAATTACTTTACGAAAGTTGATGAAAAATTTGGGGATTCTGGTAAAGATACGATTAAAAGCTCAATTATTCGCGATTTCATGATTTTTTTTTTGCTTAAATTAAATTCAATTTTGGCGAATCAAACGCGGTTCGCATTCGTCGGAGAATAATTTCTAGATTCTGATGTAATATATTTTTATTTGATGATTTTGCGTTCAGGTTCAAAATTAGTGATTTTGTTGGTTGCGAGTGATTTTATATTGAATTTCCAATGACTTTTATCACTGAAAATTCACAATTCTATAAAGTAATCAATGAAAACTGTAAATTTCAGTTCAATTAGTCCACGAAAAGTGAAAAAAATTTGGAGGATTTAGGTAAAAATATTCTCAAGTGTTCAATTAATTGAAAATTCTGCGAAATTTCTGATTTCATGATTTTTTCCCCTTAAATTGAATTAGTTTCTTGAATTTTTCTGATTTCCGTTAATTTTTGTGCAACAGTTGAAACAACTGAACTGAAAATGACAGTTTCCATGAATTCTTCCATAAAACTTTCACTTTCCAACGACGAAATTCCTTGAAATTTCAGTGAAAAAATCATAGAATAAACATTTCCATTTCGTTTCCTTTAATTTTTGTTCCCAATTATTTATTTGATCATATTTGATTCACATTCATCGGAGAATAATTTTTAAATAGTGACACAGTATATTTCTATTTCAATTTATTCACAATTTTACATTCACGCGAACGAAACGCATAAAATACGACTAAAAATTTCCCTAAAACTCCCGGAAATTCCCAAAAAAAAAATTAAACACCTAAAAATATTAAATCCCTGCCTCCAATAATCCCCTCAAAAAACAGCAACCGACTGCTCGCCGAATAATCCCGAAATCCGCTCTCCCATGCGTAAAACAATATTTCACAGCCCTCAAAATTTTTTTATTCCCGTACCCGACGAATACCTCCCCGAATGAGAGACGGTGTAATCTTTTCCAACCAAACAATACGTACCCCCCACCC
>NW_021680374.1:1107296-1230016 GCF_001412515.2 Diachasma alloeum
ACCCCCGCGCCCAGCGGAAAGCAAAAGAGATGAGGAAAAGCTAAAAGAACTCGGGGAAAAAAGCGTGGAGAGAAAAAAAAAGTGATGAAAATCCCTGGCGAGGTGAAGCCGTTTTATTCCAGGCCATGCTATACCTCATGACCAGGCCGCAGTGGGTATACCCGTTGGAGGTGGGTATAGACACTGTAGGGGCCCCTGGAATCATTTCTCCCGGCATGAATAAGTGATCGACTACGTACCGCGTACTATAGCCATTGGATGAGTCGTCCCGAGTCGTTTCAGACTTGCTGTCGCCGTTAGGTAAAACGTGAACTAAAACACGAACACATAAACTACTACTACGTTTTGAGATACTGCGTGTACATGTGTCCTCGGGGCTATTTCGCTGAAAGAAGAAAATTCGCTGGGCAATGGCGATAGAACGAGGGGCGGCTGTCGATTCAGATATTCATGGTTGAGGAAAATATGAGGAATTTTATGTCGATGCCATTGGGAATTTCGTCGTGAATACGATAAATGCGACCTGTTTTGCCCCCGGCGATTTTTGAGAGGATGTGGATTAATTTCGTGAGATAAGAAGGGTTTTGGAAAAAAATTTTTCAACATCGTACACGAGAATTGGTAATTGGACTAGACAACTCTCTTGTTATAATTAACGAGTTTCTTCTCAAATGTTCTGTAAAAACCTGAAGTGTATTGCTGATAGTTCTAAGTTACCACAACATCTGGAAATAGTTCACATGGGCTTATTTTTATGAGGAGAAATGTGGAGGCGAATTGAAATGGAATTGTTCAGAAAGGCTCAGATATAAAGAAGGTTTTTATACTTTGGAAATGTCTAGGGTGAAACGGGACGTTGAATGATGCGATTTTGATGAATCAGGTCTTATTTTAAAGTGGGAAAATGTATGTTAGAGATGAAAAGAAATTCAGTGTCATTCTGCCGATCTCGAGCTATTCAGGATTAAAATTGGTCGCTATTATGACTATTTCTGATTTTTTTCTGCAATACATTATTTTGCAGTCAGTTGAGATATTCGTAATGGAGGAAAATATAAAATGTATTGTATCGATGCCATTGGGAATCTCGTCATGGGAATCTCGTCATGAATATTAAAAATACGACAGATTTTGCGCCGGCGATTTTCAAGACGTGAATATTAATTTTTTGTAATGAAAAGACTTTAGATGTATTTTGCAGACTTGTGAGGTAAAACGGGGTGTCAAATGAAGCAATTTGAACGAATCAGGTCTCATTAGTCTAAAAAAACATCTTTAAAACGAAAAAAAATTTCACTAAATTCACTGTCCCGATCTCGAGTTATTGAAAATTGAAATTCCTTTTTCCTATCCCTTCTGATTTTTTCTATTTAATCCAAATACATTTCGCAAAAAATACAAAAAAAATCCATATCGACACCATGGAAATGCAGAAGAATATCAATTGTAGTTTTAAATGTCGTGAAATAAAACGTTTCGTAAAATGTCGTCAAAATGCAAAAAAAAAGCTGAATTGCACTCATCCCATCTCGCGTTATTAAATATTAAAATGATCCTCTCCAGCCCTATTCATCATTTTTTTTCCCTTCAATCCAAATACATTATTCATAAAAAATGAAATACGCCACTGTTGTTACGTTAGACTCCACCACTAATACAGGAAAAAAGGAAAAGTTACAGCCCAGGTTTATGATGCACAGTGTCAAGCGGTAGCAGTTTGACGACTATACCCAGTATTTCAATAATAAAAAAGGAAAAGCGAGGTCAAAGCAATTGTAATGTGCGCGGTGATGATGCAGAGCCCCCATGTGCCACGATCCGCACATACATTTGCAATCACAATGGCTCACCTTCCCTCCCTCCCGCAAACCAGTGACTTTTCGTACAATAAGACTAGCTGTGTTTTTGCTCTATATCCCATTGGATCTCGCGTGGAGAGGCATCATCCACAGAAACCGGCTGAATAATAACAGGAAATTTCGAGTGAGCTCTGTATGCTAGCTGTCACGATAAACTTTTCAATTGAAAATACATGGGTCTCGCTGCGAATTTACTATTCGACGAAATTTGTGCAGAGTTGCGAGTTGAATGGGAAAAGAGGATGAATGGGGAATTGAGTTCAGGGGTTGTCGGGAATTTCCTATTTTTTGAATTGTTGTTGTGAGTATGATAGGCAACTTTCGGAATTTCTATGTTTTTATTCCAACTATATTCCACTTTTTTTTACATAAAAACGACGTATTGTACGTATACAAAATCTTCGTTTTGTAAGTTCCTAGAGGTCACAAAAGCTATAATATTGTTACGCAATCGAATGGTTTAATCTATCCTCTTCCCCTCTTTTGTAAAATAAAAAGAAAGTGTCATTCTCTAATGTTTGGGAATAACGTCACCCGTAATCCACTTTTGTTCTATGATTGATTCTGAATAACTGTCAATAAATACGCCCCTTCGATTTATTCTGAATTATTTCAGTGGCGAAGCGGTAAACCGGGTTAAGTCGATTTTTACTTTTGGCCATTTTTTGATGAATATCTCGGAATCTATGAGAGATAGCAAAATTTTGCTCATGACCTTTTTTATAACCCTTAGTTGGCTTTACAAAAAAGGTTATGACAAAAATTTTGGTATCTCTTTTAGATTCCGAGATATTCGTCAAAAACTGGCCAATAGTTAAAATCGACTTAACCCGGTTTACTGCTTCGCTCCTGATTTATTAATTAAATACAACAATATATTGAGATATACTATGGGAGGGGATTAAAAGGCCTTAAAGTTCAGACTATCTTGCAATTAAATTATTATTATAAAAACGATATTTCGTGGTAAATAAAAAAAACAGGAATTTTTTCCCTGAAATATTGTCAAGATTATTCAAAAAATAATTTTTCCCAATGTTTTTTTTTCTAATTAAAAATTCCCCGAATGAAAATTAAATTTTTGAATGACCTCCCGGGGCAAAATCGATAGTTTTTTTCAATTCTGCATGGAATTTTTCTAATCGTTGCTATAACTCACAACTTCGGAGTTAAATTGTCTCATGTATGAATGGATTTTACTCGTTTGATGTAAATATTTTTCGATAAATATAGCTCACGTCCGCGCACGCACAAGCAAGACTCAGCCCCAAACCCTGTAATAAAGCAGAGAGCACGCGAAGAACATTTTCTCGAGTCTATTATCACCGATGACACGCGACATCGACGTGCAAAAAACACTGGATCAGAAAGAAGAGAGAAATTTCTGAGGGATGGGGTGAATCCTCCAGTGTTCGGACGAATATTCAAAAAAGGGGATGCGAGGTGAAACGAACCTCCTTAAATCATCGAAATCCCCTGCCTAAACGGTGGGATTTGGATGAATTAGATGGGCTCATTTCGAAATCAGAAAAAATACGCTCGAAACGAATGGAAAAACTGTTGAATTTTAATTAGTGAGAATTTTTATAAAATCTCATGGACTTGATGAATGACATGAGATGAATGAATGAATGAATAATTTTTCCTGAAATAAATCTGTCGTTTATTACCGAAATAATTGGGCATTGCTTAATTGTTGAATTTTAATGATAGAAAATCTTTATGAAACATCATAAAATGGATGAAAACTATGAGATTGCTTTTCAATAATTTGTTATAATAATTTTTTTGTATTTTTCTTGCAACAAATTCCGTTAAAAGAAATTGAGCGTCACGAGATTACAACGAAACGAATAATTCTTTCTGAAATAAACACGTCAATAGGCTTCTGAGCCGAAAAATTCCCCGACGGACGTCCGTAAATTTCATTTTACAATCTAATAACCCCAAAAAAGTAATTCGGAATATTTAATTATTAAATCGAATAGTGAGTGGAGAACGAACGTTTCGAGTATGCACGAAGGAGAGGATTAGTATGAAAATTCAAGAAGCGTCATTCCGAACTTTATTACCGAAATAATTGAGCATTGCTTAATTGTTGAATTTTAATAACAGAATTTCTATAAAATATCATGAAATGGATGAAAAATAGGGATTCCTATTCTATAATTTATTATTATAATTGTCTACAATTTGTTAAAATATTTGTTTTTCCATTTTTCTTGCAATAAATTCCGTTAAAAAAAATTGAGCGTCACGAGATTACACCGAAACGAATAATTCTTTCTGAAATAAACACGTCAATAGGTTTCTGAGCCAAAAAATTCCCCGGCGGACGTCCTTAAATTTCATTTTACAATCTAATACCGCCAAAAAAGCAATTCGGAATATTTAATTATTAAATCGAATGGCGACTGGAGAAGAACGCTTCGGGTATGCACGACGGCGGGTATCAGGCTGAAAATTCAAGAAGCGTAATTCCGGCCTGTGTGTGTATGCGCGAGGGACAATATAAACAACCGGAGCTTGGGCTCGATGAGCACGGGCCCCCGACGAGGCATTAATACTACGTTGTTCATAACAGCGGAGAACAGAACAGAACGAAGCCATTCGACATTGACATTCTACATGCACACAAATTACCTACCACTTCTTCTCCACTTTTCTTCTTTGTTTTTCGCTACTGAGAACACGCGCGTAATTATGACCCGTAATTAAAACTTCAGCACGAGAGGCAGGCGCTGAATCGCGAGTTTCGACGCAGTCTAATCACTGGTAAACTTGTTGTTTATTGTGGAGAACAATGCGAAATGTCCGGATTACTTGTTGCTATTGGGGATGGAGTTTGGACAATCGATATGCCCTAGGGCTTCGTTATGCTCGGATACTTTACATTGGGCGGGAGGGGGGGGGGGGCTAACTTCTTAACTGCCGGTGATTTATGCCGGAACTGTTGAGCGTTTCAACATGGAAACAAGTATTACATTTTTTATTCGTATAACCAACGCGATTATTATATACTGCTGAACATTTTTTGCTGAACTTTACGGTATAGTTCTTGGAAATGTTTAGCTCATTACGAAATTAGAAAAAACTGCGCCATTGAAGTTTCAACTTTTTGCGGGGGAATGGTTGCTGTCAATTTTAGGTCGATTGGTAGATGGGAATTGGGAGACGTCAGGAAAATTAGGGTAAATTTATTCTTGAATTTTTGGTTAATTCGTATTGAATATTTCGATCTTGACTGAAAATTCAAGTAAATTGCGGAATTTTCATCCTCCTGCTGCTCGAAAATTCTACATTTCATTGAATTTTAAGTGAAATTTAAAATTTCATTATTTTTATTCCTCTAAATCGAGTTTAATGTCGCTTCTCACAGTTTCCTCAGAAATTAAAAATCCAAAAATTTTCTGTTATACCATTTTTATGCATAAAATGGACGTCATATTATACACAATTGAGAATTTCTGGTTGAAATGTGCGGAGCACTTCTTGGAAATGATTATCAAATTACGGTTCCATTGAAATTTCGAATTTTACGGAAAAATCAATGAAATCTGTCAATTTCCAGAAAAATATAAGTGAATATATTCTCGACTTTTCAATTACTTGAAAATTCAGCCTAATTTGGAACTAAATGTTCGTGTTCTGACGGAAAATTAAACCAAGATAGAGAATTTCCGCTTCTGATGCTCAAAAATTTTAAACTTCTGTGAAATTTTAATTTTTAATAAATTCAATTAAATTTCATTGTCCTTATCCCTCTAAATCGAATTCACTCTCGTCCTCCTGAAAGCCCCTACCAACTGCCCATAAATTCCATTTTTCCCCAACAGTCTCTGCCTCTTCCCCAGAAATTAAAAATTCCAAAACCAATTCACTGAACTTCGAAAACAACTGAACAACAAAACGAATCCCCGGAACGTTAAATTTTCCAACTTCTCAATCCCTAAAGCCCGTCTCGATCGGCGGCAAAAAGCCCTCGGCAATACATTGATTAATTTACCTCGAAGAATTGTCAGGTAATTGACAAAAGCCCAGCCCCGCCGATAAATTGCATCAGAGCAGAGCCGAGAAGGACAATGGCTCACGGATGATAGGATCCGCTCCCAAATGCGTGTGCAATTGACCGTGTCGTTCAATTCCCATTGTTCACGCTTCTATCGATTGCAATACCATCCTTCCCTCCCCCCGAGTGCACAACCTGTTTCTCCCTCATACCCGATATAATACAGTGGCAAGCTACTTGGGAGCATTACGTCTGTGACGTGCCTGCCTGTTTGTCGGTTATACTCCCTCGCGACAAGCCGCGAGACAACGACGATCGTTATGGTCGACAATACCTCCGTCTCCGTTCATCCAAGACGCGGAAACCACCTAAGGTTAACATGCCCTCTGGATAACGCTGTCGTTTTGCCAGGGGCCACTGTCAAACACTATAATTGCCTCATCCCAGAGATATGTCAAAATATCACGGCATGACAACGTCAATATTTAGCGAAATAATATTTCTCTTGCGTCAAATATCGCGGGGGCAGAACAGATATTTTTTTAAATAAATTTTTTCCATTTCAAATAAATATAATATCATGGAATATTAATTTTATTGGATCATCAATCAGAATCACGAATCAGCTCTGATTTGAAGTCTAAAAAAGCCCTTAAAATAAAAAAAAGGTATTATTGTGCCAGACATTGTGATCATTCGTAGTGGATGAACTGGTGACCTTTAATCTGACCCTCGCGACCCTTATTTGGACCCTGGTGACCCTTAATCGTTGGCGTCTATGAGGGTCGTTGACTCCCATGTCCCTTATTTAAACCCTTACTCTGACCCTTGTGACCTAAGGGTTAAGACCTTGCGACCCTTAATCTGACCCACGTAACCCTCAATCTCGCCCTGGTGGGGTCACGAGGGCTTCATTTGGACCCTTATTCCGACCCGCGTGATCCTGATTCTGACTCTGGTGACCTTTAATCGGGCCCTCGCGACCCCCATTATACACATCGTGACCCCTATTTTGACCCCGGTGACTCTTAATCTTGCAACCCTTAATCTGACCCTTACGGCCCTTATTTTCACCCTTGTTTCGACCCTCGTGACCCTTAATCGGGCCCTCGCGACCCTCATTATACCCATCGTGACCCTTATTTTGACCCTGGTGACCCCTTACTTTGACCCTTGTGGCCCTTATTGTGATCACCATGACCCTTATTTTGACCCTCATAACCCTCATTCTGATCCTTATGGCCCTTAATTTCCGTATTTTAGACACCCTGGGGCAAAATGAATCGTCAAATGATGCGATTTGGATTTTAGTCTGAAGAAAATTTCTTTAAAATGAAAAAAACGTTCAATTTTACTGTGACAGATTGAAATCAGTTGTGCAATTGTCGGATCATTGGAACTCCAGGATAATTCCGTTTCGAAAAACTAATCCAAGAACTTTAATCATTCCCGGAAGACGTAAATTCTCAATTGGAAGAGTGGAAAAGTCTCTCCCCCAAACAAATGAAGCCGGGAATGAAAGCAGAATTGGCTAGTGGTGAATTTTCACGGTGCCTTAACGGTCGTAACACGCTCGCATTTACGACTCCGGAATTAGAGAGGGAGAGGGATACGCCACCCCTTAGTGCGGTAAAACCTCCTACTTAGACCCCACCAGAGAGTTGACTGCCTCCCATAGCCATTCCTCCGTCTCTTCAGCATCAAATTAATCTCAAATCGAGGTTTACCGAGAAACGAGACTACTCGTGAATTCCACTAGGGTAATTTCGAATTATTCAAAGACCGACAAAAATTCGTGGAGAAGGCGGAAAGGCCAGCGTCATTAATGTGGTTTATTATTTCATTTTTTCTCAGCCAAATAATTTTATACCGTAACATTCTTCACTTTTTCAGTTTTCAAAAATTCAGGTCAATAATAATTTTTTATATTTTTTTAATGCAAACACATTTGTCTTCAACGTGTCTAGTTAAAGATTAGATGTTCCGAATATTTTGCAATGATTTTCTTGTCATGAATAATTAACAAAGACGTTGAAAATTTATTTAAAACGAAAACAACTTTTTTATTTTTTATTTTTTTTAATGACTTCAATGTTTAGGTGAGATTTAGTTAGTCATTAAAATAGTTTATTATTTAATTTTTTTCACCCAATTAATTTTATTTCGTAATAATCTTCACTTTTTTCATTATAAAAAAATTGAATTCAGTAATAATTTTTTTTATAACTTTGCTCTATTGAAAATTTCTGTCTAAATGCTCTGAAACTCACTAAAATACTTGATTTTTCAATTATTGTTCAATTATTCTGTGAAAATCCAGAAAAATCGGGGAAAAATTGAAAATTCATGTAATTTTGTTTCTGAATATTTCTGTTCCACTGAAAACTCATGAATTGCCCTGAAATTCTACTTAAAACTTGAAATTTCATCACCATTTATCCCTAAATCCGATTGAATGTCGCCCTCACGAGATTTCCTAGAATATCTTCCATGAAATTCCCAAAAAAGTCTACCAGTGCAGTGCGTTTGGCATAAATTGGCATAATTGAAGGAACAAACTATTGCAATCCTCCAAAAAAGTGGCGTGCACATATCAAAACCCATGACGTCCTCTCTAAACGACAATAACACTAATAGCAAGCGAAACATTCGCCATTTTGTAAAGTTCCCACAACAGTTCCGGGCGCATCACTCTCAATTTGGGAAATTATTATTGTCCGATTTATAAGTTTGAAGGAGAGGCCGTCTCCCACAACCTCTTCATTCTGTCTTTTAGTTGGCTTATCTCCCGTCTATACCAGCTCTCCTACCAGGCCAATTATCTTAATTAACTCAATTATCGTTCTATCCGTCCTTCTCATTTCAGGTACGCACCTTGTTCGTGAGTGGCTTGCCGATGGACGCCAAACCGAGGGAGCTCTATCTACTTTTCAGAGCGTACGAGGTGAGTTTTCGTATTATTTCTTTATTCCAGACTTTAATCTCGGTGGTTTGTCCTTTGAGGAAATCCTCTGAGGGATCTTTGTCCCTCAAATATTTGAGCCTTTTTATTCCGTCCGGCATCCGGCTGTTTGAGCTGGAACTGATGGCAATTATAATTACGCGCAACACCACGGTGGAATCGCCGGGCTTTTTGCATTAGCCGGGGAATATTGAATTCGTCAGTGGAGGGATTGTATTATCAGCGCGGAAATTATTGCAGCCGTTCGGCGGGTAGGTGTGATACTCCTCCATCGGATGCCGGGAAATTGTCATTTTCCGCGGCTTCCCTTTATTGAAATCCATCCGCTTGTCATCGGCACACCATTTTTCACGGGGAAATTGATATTGTAATGTCATGGGGTGAAAATTTCATCCAAAATTTTGGTGAAAATGACGACCCGTTTTGCCTTAGCTTTTGTGAAAATGTAATTTTACACATTTAATTTAATTTCATGAAGTAATTAATTCCATAAAATTATTTTGGGCAAAACGAACATTCTTTAATCGTCATCCCGAGTCGAATAATTGGACTTGACAAGTTCTACTTAGGTCTTTCCGTTCGGAACTGGATAGGTCTTGGGAAGCCTCTTCCCAAATGCTTCCAAGACCTTTCTAACACTGGTTATGTCCCATTTCAGCACTCGTTAGGTGTAAGCAGGACTTGTATTCAGAATTTCCAAATACTTGCCGGTCCGTAAACAGGGATAGGAAACCCGGACATACTTTTGAGAGTTCTGAAAAGCCCGACGCTTAAATAGTTGGAATCAACGTTCACCCGGCTAAAAAGTTCGATTTTGGCGAAAGTCGACTTTCCCCCTGGTAAAACCGAAAATCTGACCCTTTGAAAATCGAAAAAAATTTTTTTTTTCAGTTTTCACTTTTTCCACATACTTTTGAGAGTTCTGAATAGCCCGACGCTTAAATAGTTGGAATCAACGTTCACCCGGCAAAAAAACTCGATTTTGGCGAAAGTTGATTTTCCCCTTGGAAAAACCAAAAATCTGACCCTTTGAAAATCGAAAAAAAAATTTTTTTTTCAGTTTTCACTTTTTCCACATACTTTTGAGAGTTCTGAATAGCCCGTCGCTTAAATAGTTGGAATCAACGTTCACCCGGCTAAAAAATTCGATTTTGGCGAAAGTTGATTTTCCCCTTGGAAAAACCGAAAATCTGACCCTTTGAAAATCGAAAAAAAAATTTTTTTTCAGTTTTCACTTTTTCCGCATACTTTTGAGAGTTCTGAATAGCCCGACGCTTAAATAGTTGGAATCAACGTTCACCCGGCAAAAAAATTCGATTTTGGCGAAAGTTGATTTTCCCCTTGGTAAAACCGAAAATCTGACCCTTTGAAAATCGAAAAAATTTTTTTTTTTCAGTTTTCACTTTTTCCACATACTTTTGAGAGTTCTGAATAGCCCGTCGCTTAAATAGTTGGAATCAACGTTCACCCGGCCAAAAAATTCCATTTTGGCGAAAGTTGATTTTCCCCTTGGAAAAACCGAAAATCTGACCCTTTGAAAATCGAAAAAAAATTTTTTTTTCAGTTTTCACTTTTTCCACATACTTTTGAGAGTTCTGAATAGCCCGACGCTCAAATAGTTGGAATCAACGTTCACCCGGCTGAAAAATTCGATTACGTTTCAAGTTGATGCATTCAACTTGACATTTTTGTTCATCGTATTTAAACCTAGAGTTCATAAACGTTTTTCATCAACGTCAGGCACAAAGTAACCGAGGAAGGGACCGACTCTCACGTCCCACACATATTTAACCACTCTCCTCCCTGCCCCCTTCCTTCCTTCCTCATTCCATTGCCCTCCCTCTCTCTTTCTCTCTCTCTCGGCAGTAGTCTCTCCTCCAGGGAACTTCACGTCTTGCATTCAAAAACACTGCACACTCGAGCAGCTCACTCTTTCACTGTATGCCCGAGATATTATGCTCCACCAATGTTGCCTCGTTTATGTTTCAAGACGCGATTTCCTTCACGATTTATCAGACTTGGGGATTTAATGCACTTTGGTGCATGGGTTATTTCGTGAATTTTCGATCAGGATCTACTCAACAATAACTTTATGCTGGGGAAATGCAACGGAGCCATTTTCAAATTGTGGAAAAAAACAAGTTGAAACGATTTTCATTATTCACTATGAGAGGGAAATTTTTAGAAGTCGACTGAATGCTGAAAAATGGATAAATATGAATTACATTCGTTTTTTTATTCACACATAATTTATCAATTAATGGAGAAGTGAAGAATTCATTAAACAATTGAAAAAGTGAAGAATAATATTTTTTTCGTCATGAACAAGTCATGCACATCATGAATATTATTAAAAATATTTAAAAAAACATTTTTCGAACGTTTAAACAATTTTCATTATTCATTTACTCAAATTAGGTTTTAAAATCAAATCCCAAAAAAGTCTTCAATTTGTTTTCATTTCACAAACGTCTTTTCAATCTTTAAAAAATTCATTTCATTTACAAAAAGGGAATATTTGAAAAAATAATTATTTTGAGGCAAAATGTCGGTGTCAGCTTTAATAAATTCCATAAAAAATGTGACATCCGATAACTTAAAAATCCTCACTGCCCCACTGCACAATATTATCACGTTCTTCTTGAAAGTCAAGCTATTTTTCGTTGACAAAACCCCAAACACCTGTCCCAACACCTCCACCACCTGTTCACATACCCTGGGTCCTCTCGACTTTCCTTCCTCTTTCCTAACTTCACATTTAATTTCTCCTCAACTCCCGCAGCTGAGAACTAATAACGTTCCCTCACTTCCCATCTACTCCACATAATCGGGGAAAATGAAAATTAAGAGTTGTCGTAAATTCATCATTTCGCCGTAAATTGTTAATCTTCACTCCTTGAATTATGCATCTCTCTTGGAGAGAGTCTTAAACTCCAAAGTTTTTCCTTCACCCTGTGAACTTAATCGTACGAAGTTTGTAGAGGTATATGCTTTTGAACTACTCTTGGATATCACAGATTCATCTTTTTTTATTCAACTTTTGTTTAGAATTTTGTGAAATTTTTGTTAGAGAGATTGGATAGTGAATGCAAGTGAATTTTAATTCATTTGAATTTTTTTTTTTCATAATTTCATGACTCATCAATTAATATTTTCATATTATTCATAAATACCAATTACTATTTACTTATTTGCAGTTATTTATTAATTGATAATTTTTATATTTACAATTTTAGAAAATATTTTTCATGACTTATGAATTAATCCTTTCATCTTATTCATAATTATCTCTCATTATTTATTTATTTACAGTTGTTTATTAATTGACAATTTGAATATTTATAATTTTTAATATTTTTTTAATGATTTTATAAATAACAGAGAAATATATTGCATTGAATGATTGATTAGCCGCATTTTTTCAGTCTCATAAACAAAATTTCAACTAGAAGTCAACAAATCATTGCTGAAGAACAAAAATATTATAATCCGATGCTTTTCAATATCAGAGCTACGTGGAAAAGAGAACTCTTCATGCGCATGAATAATAAAAAAATAAAACCCGATTACTTTAATCCGGCTGACCACAAACGTCTGAATCTACTGAGCATGACGCACGAAATCAAAATTGAATTCAACCTGTCCAACTGAATATTATAAGTTTCTATCCAATTCGAATCAACATGTTAAATACATTCATCGTATTTTCCGCCGTCGTGCCAGGGAAAACGCCCCCTACGAAAGTTCTTTTTAATGGAATATTGAGTGCCGTGAGCTCGGTAAAATTGTCCAATCAGCGATCGCAGGAGTTTGTGTACGAGAGAGAATTTCCAATTCCAATGAAGGACGATACCAATTGTGATGAAATCGATTCCTCCATTTTTAATTGAAAGAAAAATCCAATTAATAAAAAAAAATTGAAACAAATTTCTCTCATTAGTTGAATTGATTTCGGGATTTATGAGGGAATGATATCAATTGATTCGAATGAAGGGCGAGATCTGTTATAATGACATCGATCCTCCATTTTTAATTGAATGAAAAATCCAATTAATTAATAAAATGATTGACACATTTTCCTCTCGTTATTTAAATAAATTTAGTGAGGTGATGTCTCCATTTTTGATTGAAAAAAAAAATTCAATTAATTGAAATAATTATTGAAACACTTTCCCTTCATTATTTAACTAAATTTAGTGATTTATGAGGGAATGATACGCAGAGTAATTTCTGTTTCTTTGAGACCTTCCAAGTCCTCAACTAAAAATAAAAAAAATATTTCCACAGTCTATGCAAAAATATGCCCTCAAGGGCCTCTCCCTTCCGCTTTCATTCCCATTCATTCAATTATGGATAAATCCCAGAGAACTGAGGACCTCCATTTTAATTAAAAAATGCTTGTACATCCAATAAAATCCCTGCATATTCCTCACTCACTTTTCCTCGCGAAATCAAGTGTCGAGCGATGAACTTGTTTATTTCCCCTCCTACTTAGAGAGAATGAAAATAATCCATAGTAAAAGAAATGAACTTCTTCCCTTTGTCGCCGGAATTCGTTAGGATTTTTATTAGAGAAAACAAATGGACATTAACCACAATTGCGTTCTAAAATGGTCCACTATTTCTCACTGTTTTTTCCACCAACATTTTACGGACCAGGGATTTTATGGGTTACCAGGCTTTTCACTCTATTTGAACGACTAAAATATTACGAGAATTCTCAAACCATTTTTTATTGTGTTTTTGTTCACTGCCGTTCGTTCATAAACGATTTCAGTGGAAAGCGTGTCGAGGATGGCTTAGAGTTTAACCCATAATATTGAAGTGTTTTTGGTGCTGTGCTTGTGTGCCAGGCGTACATAGTCATCGAAACAATGAGGTATTATCGTAGCCTGCGATTCTCGATATGCGGTCTGTGGGAGAAACAGAAAACCATTCGTTGTGCAAATCCCACTGCTACGATAATTCCGATTCTCGTATAGGGGAGAAGATTATTTAATCCCGGTTTGAACAGGAAGATATATCACCAGTTTTGGGAACAATAGAAATGCTCTGTATGGAGTAGGGGAGCTATCTCAAAAAAAATCACGCACCTACTCTCGCGAGATTATTTGTCAATTGAAGGGTTTTAAAAGTTACAAACAATTACCCGAAGAGGTTCACACGGAGAGAAATATTCAGTAAAAATTACGTATCTTTTCGTGGTTGTAGAAAATTTTACGGAACTGGCACGGAATTTTTTCAGAGCGTTCCGTAATTTTTACCTGAATCTTCCGTGAAAAATTACGATACCGTCACTTAAATTTTTTGAGTTGATTCCATAATCGGTGAGCGAATTGTGAGTTCCGTAATTTTTACTGAACATTTCTCTCCGTGCAGAGTCGCATTTTTTCGCCACTTAATTGTCGGTTGCGCTTTCATAAATAAAAATAGCCCAGGGTTTTATTTGAAAATCGCCAAATGCTATCTCTCTTCAAATAGAAGATTGAGATCTGATTTTTTAAATAAAAATATGAAAAAATAATGAAACATTGACAATTGTTTAATCACGATTTGTTGAGGTGTTCTTGTATTAATTTGGTGCTGAAATTAATAAAAAACTGTGACTGTTCATTTATATGTTTAGTTTAGAAAATTAGAGAATAAAACTGAAGTGAAATTCTTCAATTTTATTCTTTTATTTCATATTTTGGGAATTGATTGATGATTAATTGTGAATTTTGCATTGATTTTGAATCAGAGTTGATGGACTTCGATTGGATTTTTATTTACTCAATGGTTTTCACTGTTTTTGTTACAGGGGTACGAGAATTCACTGCTCAAAGTGACGAGTAAAAATGGGAAGACGGCGTCGGTAAGTTTGAATGCATGAGTGACATGAACCTTCTTAAATTATCAATATCACGTGCACGTGTGATCAAACAATCTCATTTGTGATCATCTGTCATAATCATTTCTTTACGAAAAAAACGAATGAATGAATCTCTAGAAGAGAAGTAAATTGACAGAAAAAATTACTAAAAATCGATTGCTTCTCCCATTTACTGGATACAATCGTCGACTTTTTTCCGACTTTATCCTTATAAAATATTTTGCTGCTCTAGACCAGCAACCAAACAATCATCAGAAACTGCTCTTCAGATAAAATTAACTCGTCTTACTTTTCTCCCCTTGACAACTGGACTAAAAATACTGTTCAATTATTTCTCAAATAATAATGTAGTTCTCAAATTTTATGAAATTATCCATGAACATCACGTTCTTTCCGCTATCTTTACTAAAAAAAATAACGAAATTCCAACAAGAATTTTATTCATTTATTCATTATTTAATTTTTTTAAATAAAATTAACTTATCTTGCTTTCTCTGTGACAACTGGACTAAAAATCCTATTCAATTATTCCTCAAATGAAAATGTAATGCTCAAATTTTATGAAATTATCCGCTAACATCACGTCTCCCCTTATCTCCACCAAAAAAAATTACGAAATTCCAACAAGAATTTTATTCATTTATTCATTATTTTATTTTTCAAATAAAAATGCTCAAATATTATAAAATTATCCGCTAACATCACGCTCTCCCCTCATGTTCACGAAAAAAATAACGAAATTCCAACAAGAATTTTATTTATTCATTCATTATTTTATTTTTCAAGTAAAATTAACTCATCTTGCTTTCCCCCTTGACAACTGTACTAAAAATACCATTCAATTATTCCTCAAATAAAAATGTAATGCTCAAATTTTATGAAATTATCCGTGAACATCAGGCTCTCCCCCTTATCTTCACCAAAAAAACAACGAAATTCCAACAAGAGAACAATTCTTTTTTGTTGAAACCTCCAGCGTATTTAATCTTAGCATAAAATCTTCCTCATTCCACGTTGTTGCGCACCACGATGGTAATTGGGTCGCCAGAGTTAAAAGCCCCCGCGTATCGTCGACGGCACGACATCCTACGGGTTAAATCGATCGATTACTCAGACCAACTCCACTCGGAAAATTCACCAGGTCATTTTATAAAACATTAAAAGAAAAAAGCTGCATTTCCATCGATAACCACTCCATTCTGCTGCATAATCATTCAAACTCATGGAGAATGGATTGAATCGATTTAATTATTCGTCGGTTTGTGAGTCAGAGAGCCATCGCCCGAGATTTTCTTAAAATGACATTTATCAATTTCCATCAGCTCGAAATTTATACCGGCTTTCATTCAAATTATTCAGGTTGAAATGTGATTCTTCAATTTGGGGTAATTGAAATTAAAGAAACATCATTCCTTTTGTTAGGGGGGTTGAGCCATTTATGAAGGAAACTTTGAGGAATATATAGGGGTGGCACGGTCAGGCACGAATCGATACCCGGAATGGGACTTTCGTCAGATCAACTCGCTAAAGCCAACGAATGAGGAATAATTTCCCGTCATTTACCCCGAGAAAACATTTCAGTAGCGAAATGGTACAAGTCAATTTTGACTATTGGCCACTTGTCAATGAATATCTCGGAATCTAAGGGAGATAGCAAAATTTTTGTTGGAACTTTTTTGTAGAGCCGATTGAGAGCTACAACAAATGTTATTACGAAAATTTCGCTATCTCTCTTAGATTCGGAAATATTCTGCAAAACTCAGCTGGGAGATGAGTCGACTTAAACCGGTTTATCGCTTCGCTACTGATTTATTTATCTCGTTCACACACTTCGTTGAAATTTTTATTGTGGTTGCACTGGAATTTCACTGTCACTGTAAATTCAATGTTTCGTGGCAAAATCAATGGAAATTTAAGTGAATCGACGAATTCTCGTCTTTCTGTCTCGTCTTTTAAATAAATTTGTCTCACATAAATCATAAACCCACGAACATTGATTTTTATTCATGAAAAAAAAATGATAATTCAGTGTCTGGCGTAGTATTTATAAATGAAACGTGGAAACAAGTTTTTTAAATTCGTTACAAGCATTCGCTTTTATTCGTCGAAAAAATTAATTGAGGATTTCCCATGTCACTTATTCATTCTCGAATATTAGTGTTATTATTTTGCATCTCATGAATGAGAATAAAATGAAAAATGTGAGATACTCATTTTATTTAGGAGAATTACACATTTCATTAATTCGTTTATTCCATTTATTCCATTGTGTTCATGAACATGTGTTTTAATTCACAAAAAAATAGAATCTAGGGCTTCGCACGGTATTTATTTACTTTTAAAAATAAGTTCCGTCGTTTTTTAATTACATAAATGAGAATGAACACCAAAAACATCTCTAATATTTACCGCCCGAGACAACTGTTGAACAAAATATTTTTTCAATTTTTTCAGCCGGTGGGTTTTGTAACGTTTCACACAAGAGCAGGAGCCGAGGCAGCGAAACAAGACTTACAGGTAATAATCCACTTTACGATTAAATCGAAGCACAATGTTCCACATAACGGAAACATGTCAGTCCAGAGTAAATGAAAATAGAGAAAAGCAAAAATCGAGAGGACCGAAAAAATAGAAGAGAACACGAAAATTATCCGCTATTTGGTAAACTGGGTGAAAATTACATTTCTCCATTTATTCAGTTGACCTTTTAACTCAATTGACCCGAGGAAAATTCGGGAGGTCTGTGAATGAACTAGCTCTTGGTTTGCACAGTGTGAAAAAATTCATCCTCTATAAATCTTGAAGTCAAATTAACAATCCTCCTTCACCCACCCCTGCCCCCCGCCCCCTGACTCCCAAAATCTTGTTGAATTATTCACGTGGTGTTTGTTATCGTAATTGACTGAGGCATTGATTTCAGTATCTAATAATCACATACGTATAAATTATTTTCTCTCTCTATCTTCTGTAAACCACAACACGCAACTTGACCTCACGCAAACTGCAATGTATAGTCAACAATCTATTTTGTTTATCCCAGAGATTATTGGAGGTACCTCACATACCCGATTTTCACGTTTTCCCATTTCCCCACCCCTAGAATCGAGGAAAGTAATGAATACTGCGAAGCAATAGACAATCCGAAGGAAAAAAAACTTTCTCGAATTAAGAAAATTCGGATTTTTGCGGGGAGTCGGGATTAATTATTTTTCAATTGACGGAATTGAGGAAATTTGACCTGCAATTATGGAAAAATATGGCCCATGGGGCTGAACGGGTCAGCTGTTTTTTCAAATTCAACATGAATTTCCTTATTTTTAAATGAGAACACAATTTTTTTAACGAAAATTCGTATGTAATTAGCCAGATTAAAATTACATTTTGCAGTACAATATTTTTTGATAATCATTTTTAGATAATAATTGCACGGAGAGAAGTGTTGAGTACGGAACTCACAATTCGCTCACCGATTACGGAATCGACTCAGAAAATTTAAGTGATGGTATCGTAATTTTTCACAGGAGATTCAGGTAAAAATTGCTGAACGCTCTGTAAACATTCCGTGATTTTAGGTAAAAATTCCGTGACAGTTCCGTAAAATTTCCTACAACTTACAGAACGCTCTGGAAAAATTCCGTGATTTTAGATACAAATTACGCGACAGCTCCGTAAAATTTCCTACAACTTACGGAACGCTCTGGAAAAATTCCGTGACTCTAGTTAAAAATGACGTAACAATTCCGTAAAATTTTCCACAACGGAACGTCCCGGGAAAATTCCGTGATTGTAGTTAAAAATTGCGTGACAGTTCCGTAAAATTTCCTGCCCCCACATTTCGCTCCGGAATTATTATCTCTCCGTGTGCAACGATGGCCTCCAACAGTGACATTTATTTTTCAATCCCCTCCGAAGGGAAACCCCCCTAAACCCCCAACTGAAATGATCGCACGTTAAAAACCCCACCAATTCCAATTCCGATACTCTTAATTCAAGAAAGTTCCGCTCCTGTGATATCTAATTGTCGAGGCGAGATTAAGTCAAAAGAAAAAATTGCAAGAAAGATAAAAGTCCTGTCCCCATTGTACTAATGTAGGGATCTATTTCCAGCAGGGGGTTAAATTCGATCCTGATATGCCACAAACCATACGTTTGGAATTTGCAAAAAGTAACACAAAGGTTAGCAAACCCAAGCAACCAGCCGCTGCAGCAGCCACCTCGCACCCCGCTCTGATGCACCCTCTAACCGGACGTAAGTATGCACCGCCACTCCGTTCACTCGCTGAGTTTAAACTTCTCTCCATTATGATTTCAGTATGATTTACTCGTTCCCCCCGTGGGTTTGATTGAGTCATCCACACATTTCGAACTGTTGCGACATCAATTGAACGTTGATTTTGTTCTTATTTTTTTAATTACCCTTTTCTGCTTCATGTAGAGTATTAGAGAGAAACGGGGGGTTTGTGTACTCTAACTCCTGTCACTCACCGTTCACGACTCCTCTTTCTCGTCCCTGCCTGTTCCTTTTAACTGAAACGACCACTGAAGACCTCTGTCACTGGCACCATACTCTAAGGCACGAAGGGCGGGAGGGATGCGAGGGGTTTGGAGAGGTACATGAACTTCGGACAGTTTGTTGTTCTCAAAGTGATCGGAGAGGGAACAAGGCCTTAGTTTCAGGGATGGGTCACTGGTTTTCAGGGATATATCGCAAGAGGGAGCTTGCACGAGTCTTTTTCAGTTTTATAATCTTGAGGTTGGGACCTGAATAATTTATTTTCGTCCATAAACGGTCGAAATATTGCGAATTAATTGATCATTAGTTGCTGAAAGCTGGAGATTTCAAACGCTTTGAAATTGCTAATTATTTAATTCATAACTATTAATCACTTATTGTTAGTAGATTTTAACTAATTTAAAACAGCTGAGTTGAATGAAAATACTAATTGACGTTATCTAATTGTTAAGGAGAGGAGAAGACCTACAGGTCGTTTAAAACTATGAAAACGTTTGTAACAGCAAAGTGATGGATAAATAATAAAGGAATAATAAGTTTTAATCACTTAAATTTGGGGATGGATTCTGAAAAATTGGAGATGGATCCCTGAAAATCTGTGACATGTCCCTGAAAGTAAATACTTTTTTTTCTCTGCGATCAATAAAGAAGAACAAAATTTTTATCATAAATTACTGAATATTTATGTGATGCTGCCTTTAAAATATGAAATTTCTATGGAATTTCATGACGTAATGCAGTAATTTTGTGAATAGAATTAAAGACAAAGCCTTCATTACTAAAAATTTCCATTTTCTCACAGTAACTCTTGTTTTCTCATGAAAATTGAGCACATTCTCACGGCAATAATTCGAAATTGCATTCACCTGAAGAAAATTCATGAAAAACAACATCAATTTTGAAGAACCTCAACGTATATTTGAATTTAAGAATAAAATTCTCAATAAAAGCTCAAAATTCGAAGTTTTCGTGAATTTTCTGGCTTTTGTTGAATCTTTCAAGCGAATAAAATTTTGAAATATTGCAGTAAAAATTTGCAACGAAAATTTTTAGTAGCGGAGGCTTACTCCTCAGGTCTATTCATAAAATTGTTGAATTGTGACGAAATTTTCGGAAAAAGTCACATTTTCCAGAAATAATTATTTTGTTTTCCTCATTGAGCATTTTGAAAATTGCATACTGTCCAAAATTTTCAAAAATGACTCCCAAAAATTACAAGCGTCCACGAATTTACTATTTTTATGGAATATTTCCTCTGAAATTCTCAGGGAAATGGGACTCTCCTCGTTATTTTAGGATATTCCAGTGAATTTTTTTCAATTTTCCTGGGAGAATAAAAACTGGTGCTGAATATTTCACCGAAGATTTTCAGTTTTCTTGAAGAATGGATATTGTCAGTAGTGGGCACGATCAATATCCTATTCTGCTCACGAAATTGTCGCATTGTGTCATAAAATTTCACAGTTTCGGTGAAAGATGTGAATTTAAAAACTCTTTTATCGAAGAATTTATAAAAAAATTGGTAACAGTGGAGTCTAAAGACTCCTTTCCCATTCTCATCCACTGAGAAACTGAGTAATACTTGTCAAAAGATGTCGAAAACGCAGGAATGAGACAGCAACTCGGGTGAAATAGGTGAAACGGAACGGGGGGAACTATAATGCCATAGGAAAATTGAGTTAAAACTTTCAAGAACGGAGTTTCATCCTCGGTGAGTCATCGTGATAATGAGGGTTTCGAGTTACCAAAGCGACATCAATTTAAATCCTAATGAGCGTTCGGGGAAAATTCAGTTGTAGAAAAATTTCCTCCAGCCATTGTTATTCTTTAAAAACTTGTAAAGAGAATACCAGCATAAAAAACATTGTAATTAGGGTTGAGCAAGCTGGAGGCTATTGTTTCAATTTTACATCTGATAAAGAGTTGGAGAATAGGCTGCACTGAATCGAGTCACGAATTCCAACTTTTTCTTCGATCAATAATTTATATTCTTTCTTGGAATGCATAAAACGGTAAAAATCATTTGGTTTGCTTCAACAAATGGTTTTTTTACGCAATCAAATTTGTCAACTACATTTTGGGAAACAAATTTTGCGAAGGTTCGGGGATTGTTTTTAATTGTGAGGTGTAATTTTTCACCGAAAATTCCCCTCTTGTAAATAAATAATGGAAATTGTCCAAAATTTCGAAAAAAAACTTTTATGGAATCGATTTCTGGTGAATTCTGAATATTAAAAAATTGATAAGGTTTAGAAACAATTATTTTTAAATTGAAAATTTATTGTTTGAAAATTGTTTCTGAAAAATGTCGTAATTTATTGAAAATTGAAATTTTAATGATAAATCTGTCTCACCAAGTGCACTTTCTCATTTGAATTCAGATGTCCGAAATATTTTCTGAAGATTAAAAATGAAGAATAAAATTGAAATCTTAATCGAAATGTAAAAAAAAGAATGTTTATAGAATTTACGATGTTATTCACTCCCACGGATGACAATTAAATAAAAAATAATCCAATTATTTATCCTAATAATAATTCAAGATTTTAATTGAAGCTCTAATGCAAAAATAATTGTCTCAGCGAAAAAATAATCGTCTTTGAGGTCTTCAAGTTCCCAAAAAGTCCAAAATTTTCACTTCTCTCAGAAAAAAATAATTTCAACGCTTGCGCAGTCCTCCCGCATTAACATACGCGTGCACATGGTCCACTGTAGAGTTTTGCGTGAAGCAATGAGTGTTGAACGAAGCAATTGAGTTAGCAGATTTAATCTACTCGGTGACGGGAAGTGCAACGAAAAATTCGAGAAGAGAAATGAAATAAAAGCTACAACATTTTCAACATCTGTCTTCACCCAGGAGTTCACTTCGAAATGTATGATATTGATCGGCCCTGGAGGTCAGGTCACCGGGTGATCGATATTTTTGTCGCACGCGACGTTGATTCATTATTGAGACTACCGTTTGGTTTATCGAAATTAATAGTTCATGGAGAATTAAAAAACCAGGGATAGCCGCTGGCACGGGGTATAGATCGTTGAGGTCAACTTGATTTTTCTGTCGTTCCTCGGTGGTGGGTAAAAATGCCCGAACACTCCTGGTGTTTATTTCGATCGGGGGAGTCATGAATTATGCACTCGTGCTTCCACTTCTCCGTTTATTCCGTGGCCCATTGGACGGTTTTTCATTAAAAACTCGAGGAAAATAATGTTTTCATGGCGCTTGGTCTTTATGCGGGGGGTTTCTTCCTGGTTGTGCAGATATTTCGTTTTATTTTAAGGTTTTAAGACTATGATTCCATCACAATGGACTCATAATAACAGAATTCGTGAATAGAGGTCGACATTTTTCATTCAATTTTTTTTCCGGAGTTTGTTTGTCATTTCGAACTCATTGTTGAGGATTTTTGGATAGAATTTTCAATAGACGCTCCGTAAAATTCGAATTGTGTTTCATTCAGTTTTTAGTCAATTTTTATGCTAATATTTTAGTTCAGTTTTCCAAAATATTCCACGATTTATATTCCATTTCAAAATATTCCAAGATTTTTTAAATTTTTAAATATTCATAAATCGATTGACATTTTCAATTGAAATTTTTTTTTTCGGATTTTGTTTTTCGTTTTTAATTTCGATAGAATTTTCAATAGAGGCTTCGCAAAATTCAAATTCTATGTAAGTTTCATTCAGTTTTTAGTCAATTCTTATGCTGAATTCTTCAGGGAAATACAAGTATTTTCGCAACTTTGGGATTTGCTGTGAGTCTCTGGAAATTGAAGGAAAATTCGATATTTCCTGAACAATTTAATATAAATATCGAGTGTTTTCCTGGTAAATATTTCAAAATATTCCAAGAAATTTTTTTATTTTTAAATATTCATGAATCGATTGACGTTTTCAATTAAAAAATTTTTTTTCGGATTTTGTTCTTTACTTCGAATTTAATCATGAAGATTTTTTGATAGAATTTTTCACTAGAAGCTCTGCAAAACTCAAATTGTTCATGATAAAAAAAATTCACGAATCAAGATTTATGCTGAATTCTTAAAAAAAAATGAATCTCAATTGTAATGTGAAAAAAATAACTAATTACCGCATAATCTCATTAAGCGAAAGGGAAAGGTCATATTTCCTGGACAATTTGATATAAATTCCGAGTATTCAATGAAAAACAGGCCTATTCTTCGGCGATTTTCCATAAAAACTCGCAGAAAATATTGTTTCCCCTTTACCCATTATTACAGCGACTAATTTCTCCCCCGTTATATAAAAATTTCATAACCCTCCCAGATTTCAATCCCCCTTTCACCACAAATGGACTCGCGATAATGATTGTCCCGACAAAAAACCAAATGTTCTGTGAAATTGCGCGTAATAAAATTCCATTGTTCCCCGGAAGTCGATTTTACCTAAAAAAAATTGTACATGCACATGATCGATTAAATCGTTAATGATACGATTTCCCAATCCCTCCGAATAAACTACCAAATTATGTAAAGATATTCCTGAAAGTCGTGGCGGTACCTGGAATCCAGGTCATTAAGATAAATCGTTAACGAAGGGAGGAATAATGGAGCTTAACATACAAAAACCCGCTGAAAGTTGAATAATAAATTAAATTATCACCGTCTTCATACAAAAATGATAAATGTCAGTTTGTCACAATTACTCAGATGCTTTAAGTGTATCTAAATTGAATTTTTTTCAGACTTAGGGAGAAAGGAGGGAAGGGATTTTTTTTTAATTTAACGAAGGGAGGAATAATGAAGCTTAACATAGGAAAACCCACCGAAAGTTCAATAATAAATTAAATTACGAGTCTCTTTATACAAAGGTGATGAATGTTACTTTGAATAATAATAATATATTTTGATACGAGCGCGTAAAATTTCGCTTTACGCACAAGTGATGAAAATTAAATTATCATTGTATTAATATTGCTAAATTACCATTGCCAGTGGATTAATCAATCGAATTATCATTCGATGCGAGCGCGTAAAATTTCACTTTACGCACAAGTGATGAAAATTAAATTACCATTATATTAATATTGTTAAATTATCATTGTCAGTTAAATAATAAATTGAATTGCCAGTCTTTTTATACAAAAATGATGAATGTCACTTTGAATAATAATTGTATATTTCGACAATAGTGCGTAAAAGTATTTTTTTTACCCCTGGGAGGTGTTGTAACGCTCGCTGAAGGCCAGAGCTACCCTCCCAGGGCTCAAATAACACTTTTCCCACGAGTGTCAAACCCTGTTTTTCATCACGATGTGTGAAAAGTGCACAAATGATGTAAATTAAATAATCATTATATTAATATTCTTAAATTACCGTTACCAGTGGAATAATAAATTAAATAATCATTCGATTTACACAAAAAATGATGAATATCACTTTGAATAATGATAATATATTATTATTCGATACGAGTGCGTAAAATGTCACTTTACGCAGAACTGACGAAAATTAAATTATCATTATATTAATATTCTTAAATTACCATTGCCAGTGGAATAACAAATTGAATTATCGTATTAATATTCTTAAATTACCGTTGCCAGTGGAATAATGAATTAAATTGTCATTCTGTTCATACAAAAAATGATAATTGTCAGTTTGTGATAATTACTCAGATGCTTTAAGTGTATCTAAATTGAATTTTTTTCAGACTTAGGAAGCCCCTTCTTCCCAGGTGGACCCGAACTGTGGCACCATCCACTGGCATACTCAGCAGCGGGCGAATTACCCGGAACACTTCAGCATGCGACACTCGTGCATCCTGCGTTACATCCACAGGTCCCCGTACGTTCCTATCTTTGACTATCTGCGGACAAAGCTATGGAGCCACCGACAAGCGCCCCGATGCACGTTAGTGATACATGATCGTTTTACTCGTTCTTCTCTACATTTTTTCCCTTTTATTTTCGCTGTTGGAGATCGTTTTCGCTGGCTCGAGACTATCGATCTGATATTTTTCACGACAAAAAGTCGATAAGGTTGCATTTGTTGTGATTAATTCACCGCAGAGGAATAACAGCTTCAATTTACAGTTCCATGTCACTGATTATCAATGATTTTTATCGTTGAAATTTGCTGATAGAGTTCCAAAAATCAGTCACACGTCCCTGAATAGTAAAATTTTTTTTTCTCTGTGAGTACTGAATTAATAACGAAAATTAATGCCAAGTTTTTGAGAAAATTTCCCTGAATCTAAGAAAAATCAACATTTTTGGGGACTTTTCTGTAAATTTACTGTGCACTGTTGAAAGAAAATTGAAATTTCACAGTTGAAAAAATTATTCGGGGAAAAAAATCATGCAATTTCAAATGTCACTGAAAATTCAATGAAATTTCAGGGTTTTGGACAGAAAGAAATTGTTAATTTCGTGATTTACTTCAATTTTTCATCGACATACGAATATTATTATCCAATTAATTGAAAACAAAAAAATGAAATAGATAATCAATTAAACTCCATTTGATATTTTCCCAAAATTTTGAAAATTCAATAATTTCCGTCACTGAAACAATAATCTGATAAAAAATTTCATGAAATATATCCGAAATTTCAACAGTGTGCAAAAAAAAATGTACAGAAAATTTTTCTACGGTCTCAGAACATTAAAAAATCCAAAACATTTCATTCAGTTCCTCCATCATTTCACCTTTATTCTTCCCCTTTCTTTGATTTATAGCCCTGTGATAACTTGTATTGATTTTCCCGTTGTGATTTTGGGGAATGAATAAAATGTATACCTGGTACAAACAGGCACCAGGTGATATCGTAGATAAAATAGGAAGAGGCGTGGAATCAATGGTTATATTGATCTCCCCCCGTAATAACTCGGTTCCTTGCTCTCTATACGTATTTTATTGACGTGCTTCGAGTTAAATGGTTTACGCGTACCGAGTACATCGAGGTACGCCATCAAACCAGGCATTTTATACCCGTGAATCTCGCCAGCGCGAGCGATGCGATTTCCATTATGTCTCCGATCAATCGGAGAAGCGAGTGAGAAATTATTTGCGAATTATTTTTGTTTTATGATTTGACGATTGGATTATTCTGTCTCGCAGTCGGTGAATCGAGATGGCAAAAGGAATTCATAACATTATTATCAGATATTCGATCCCCGGAATTAATACCCGATGAAATTTAATTAGTTATACATGAATTTTCGACGTCAAAGGTGGCGAATTAAACCGCAGATCAATCACCGGGGATTGATGTTATTCCATTAATCACGTTTGCATTACTCATAAACCGGGGGAACATCAAAGTTTGATGCAATACGTCGGCCGACGTCGAGGCATTACCGACAACAAATGATAGGGAACGGATCCTGTGCATTAAACAATTATGTTGTGTTCGTTATTGACGACGAGTGATGCATCAAAAAATCGGGGGGACGGCCCACACGGACGTCAGGGTGAATTACATTCGAATACAGTGCTAGGAAAACATTGCAATTTCGTGGATTGTACAGTAGGCATTTTCAGGAGAGTGACGCTGAATTTTATTTGAGGGAAAAATCGGGGGATTTCAGGTTTTAGGGAAAATTCTGGGAAATTCGGAATTTTGAGCAGCAGAAGACGAAAATTTCTCGAGTAACTCGAGTTTTTAATAGGATTGTTAATGTTTGGTAACAAATTACGGAGAATTGTAGATTAATTGAGAATTGAGGAATATATCTATATGAATTTCCGAGTTTCTATTCATTTTCGGGGATTCGTTGAATTGAAATTTACAGTTTCCTCTGATTTTTTAATAAAATGTTGTATTTTTATTGAAGAAATTTCGTGAAATTTCAGTGGAATTATAAAAAAAAATTAAATTTCGGATTTCACTAAAAATTCAGTGAAATTCTGAATTTTTTAGCAACAAGACAACGAAAATTCCTAAACTTACCTAATTTTTCAATCGAAATGATAATATTCATTAGCAAATTACACTGAATTTTCAATTATTGAAAATTCACAAAAACATTTACTTGAAATTTTCTCATTTTTATTCCCTTCCATAGAATAATTGAACTGCAATTTACATTTTCCTTTGATTTTTCCACAAAGTTTCGAACTTGCCCTGAAAATTCAATGGAATTAAAAATTAAAAATCCTATCCACCTGAAATTTCCTAATGTCAATTTCCTTTCAGTTTAGTAATTGAACTAAAATACAGAATTTTCTCCAATCCTCCCCCAAAATGTCGAATTTTCAATTAAAAAATTCTCTGAAATGTCAGTGGAACCGTAATATAATAAAAATTTCCAACAGTCCCATCATGCTGGATCGATTAATCCAGCATTTAATGAAAAGATGATAAATGACTCGGCAATTTTCAGGCTCCAATGTCTCTGCCGCATCCAACAACCCTGACGTCAATCCACGCATCGTTACCCCACTTTCTACCATCTCCAGCATTAGCATCACCAGTTGGTTCATCATCGTCTCAACCAAGTATTGCTGTTAGTAATGCTCCATGCTCCACTCTCTTTGTTGCTAATCTCGGACAATTTGTGTCTGAGCACGAACTCACCGAGATCTTCAACAGGTAAGTGAATACACAAGTGTATATATGGGTTACAATGAAAATTGGTAGCACGCCAATTGCTGGGTAATGGATAATAACGGCCGCGAGACAACACAAAACTAGCCATACGTCGTAATCAACGTTTGTCTTACTTATAGATTATGGGTTGCATTACATACTCTGAGTGAAATTTAAGTTGAAAATATTTTTACACTCGCGAAGATTTATGCATTCACCCGGAGAAAATTTCCATTCGAATTTAATAAACTTTATTTGAATCTAATTTATTTACATCAAACAAATCAGTTTCTTAACGCAAATAAATTTTTGTTTGATCAATGTCTGGGCGCCGCCATATTGCTTGCATACCCCCTCCCTCTGTCGCAAGCGAATTCAAAGATGGCGGGGCTTCCACCTCGAATTTTTAAACATCTCTTAAAATTATTTATCCTCTTCAGATAACCCTGAACTCTCTTCATCCAGTTCCTGTAAAAGGAACAAATTTTTTAAGTCGTCTTTCAGATTTTTCCATTCAATATTGCCGGAGAATTCGTGTCGCAAATATTCCCCGCATTTAAATACTAAATTTAGTAAATTTGTTTTGATTTTTGAGGCCTCTAAAATGGATAGAAATAATTCAAATCAAGAGTTTTATTAAATTCAAATGCATAATTTCTCTGGGTCTTCATCCAATTAAAGGATGGAATATTAAAAAAATGGATAAGAAAAATTTTAAGAACGCCCACCCCCATATGACCCCATCATTCTTATTCTGACCCTTGTGACCCTTATTCTGATCTTCGTGACCCTTAATCAGACCCTTGAGACCCTTAATCTACCCTTGTGGCCCTTATTCTCATCCTCATGACCCTTTTGACCCTTAATCTAACCCTCGTGACCCTTATTCTGACCCTGATGGCTCTGATCTTGAACCTCGTGACCCTTATTCTGACCCTTAATTCTGGAGTCTTAATTTCGAGCAACAAATTTTCATCACCCGAAGACGTCTTCGATTTTTATAATATAGAGAGATTAATTCCCCCTCTTTCAATGAATGGGTTCGTTCGAAACTATCTACCCCATTCCATTGTGCCCCTGAAATCCAAATCGGCGAGTCATCTAAGTGATTTATAATTCGTCAGACAAATGTAGGACATACGGATATCCGTTCCTGATATTCACCTCCCGATAAGTGTCAGGTATTCCCCCAGGTTTTCAATTGTACCCATCAACTACTCAGCAGCACTGTTTTTGCAAGCATTCGCCACTAGTGCCCGGTTACATCCGCTATTCCAGTCACAGTGGCACCTATCGATTCATAATGTGGATAAACACAAACACGGAGTTCATCCAGAAATTGTATCCATGACGCAAGCGATGGAGAAGGGTAATTACGCGCTGAGAGAGCTTCAATGAAAATTCACCGTCAATTCTATTGATTTTCACATCTCAAGAGGAATAAATATTTTCCCCTGGGCTTTCGACAACATCCAGAGTCGTTTATTCAAGCCGCTCCCGCGAAACTTGAAGAACAAAAGGAAATAGAGAAGAGTTCAGTGACAGCGAATGGGATACATTCTATTAAAATTCTCATTTACGCGGGAACACACGGCCCGTTGCCACTCCACTTCCGGTGTCACTGGGCTCGTTAAAAAATCAACTGCATTATTTTTGAAAAAAAAACGAAATTGTTGAGGGGAGACTACTATGAGTTTTCAAAGTCGTGGGTTATTGGAGTGAGACTTTGCATGCGTTGAAGATCGATTATATAGATCTGGAAACGAATAACTAGTGCAAAAAAAAAATTTTCTATTTTTCGTTTGCCCGAAAACGCTTAAAATACCAAAAATAGTCCAGGGCCTCCAATTTTTGAGTTAGGAAAAATTTTTTTTTCAAAATTTTCGGAAAAATATGTGGAATAACAATTACGAGCCAGTTTTTTGGAATTTGACTCCTACACAGCTGATTTCGGTTTTTTTCATATAAAAAAATTCACTATTTGTGTAAAAAAATAGAAAAAAAGCAAATTTAACCATGTAAGAGGCGAATTAAAAAAAATAGCTCGTAATTATTATTCCACATATTTTTCCGAAAATGTTGAAAAAAAAAAATTCTTTGTAGCTCAAAAATTGGAGACCCTGGACTGTTTTTGGCATTTTAAGCGTTTTCGGGCAAACGAACAATAAAAAAAATACGGATACGGTGAAATGGAAGTGGTCGTGGAAAAAATAATTAGAATCAGGTGGACATACTAATTTCGCATTAACAAACCCATCAATTTGCTGATGTCATTTGCACCCTGTTGTAAAAAAAATTGACGGCATTTCGAGGAACGTAGTGGCGGTGTTCGCGTAAAAGCTTCAATTATTGTTATGGTAATGAATCATTCCCAGCTCGTAAAATCCACCAGCATCGATTTCATTCGAAAGGGTATAGAATTAATATTCATAACGGTCAATCGAAGTCAGTCGGCATTTTACGAGCATGCGTACTGCTTTTTTACGGGTCTATTTAGCTTTTTCAAGCGATAGAATTTTTTACCGTCGTTACGGGATGATAATTGGATTTATCATTTCGGGGGGTATTTTACAATTGGTTCAATTCGAGAACGTGAAGAGATCAAATGTTGAGTACTGTGATCAGTAGCGAAGCGGTAAAAGGGCTTACCCTTCCGCTGAGTTTTCGAGAAATATCTACTGATCTAAGGGAGATAACGAAATTGTTGTAATGACCTTTGTTGTCGGGCGGATTGAGGGCTACAGGAAAGGTTATAACAAAAATTTTAATATCTCCCTTATATTTCGAGATATTCATTAATAACCGGCCAATTGTCAAAATTGCTTGAAATTGAAAGAAAACAAAATTTTTAGACGATTCAGTTGAATAAATTTTTAAAATGTCGCACGAATTAATGGGGCAAAACCGGTAGTTTCCAATATAATTTGATAATTTGATTTATCAAACAGAACATTTGAAAATTTTTTTCCAAGTCAAAAAAATGAAAATTTGAAATGGAAAAGACGAAATTTTGACATTTTTCACAAACTAAACGGGGCAAAACGGTTATTTTTTCGGAGTCATTTTCTTGTTTCGTTAGCGTCATTGAGTCATTGAGTTTTTGAGTTGACAAAAAATCCGTTAATTAGAGAAAATTCAGTGAAAGAGGGAATGACCGGCTTCAGACACGCGTGTCTCACAAGGGCCCCGAGATCTAACCATCGTAGTACGCTACGATACACCCTCAAATTACGCGGCTCGATGCATCGTGTATAGCCCTCCCCCTCCCGCCTCGGCGCTCACTCCACAGCGACCCTCTGTGTTCACCTCCGATCGATGAAACAACTACCACTTCAAAGAGGGTATTCCTGTTTCTGATAAATAAACTTGGCTTTAATTTTATAAACCCATGTAACAGCCGCAATTTCCCGATGAAAACAAACAACATATTCACATCAAGGTGGTTTACGCTCGGTTATTTTTATCATGGGGATTGCATACTCCGCTTTTTTTGGATGCGAGACGATTATGGGAAATAATGAATTTATAGTACACGGAGAGAAATTTTTTAGAAAAATTCCAGTGCCGACCCTAGAAATTTTATTGGGGAAAACGTGAATTTTTTCCGTATTTCTGTGGAAATTTCACAGAAATCCCCCGAAATTTTACCAGAAATACCAAGAAATTTTACCTTAACAGCACTAGAATTTTTCACAGCGCGCGGATTGTGATTTTTCCAGTACTCGTACTAGAATTTTTCTAGAAAATTTCTCTCCGTATTGTTCTCGTCATTTTTTCGCGTCCGGAGATTGGCATTGGTCCGTTCGCTAACCTCATAAAAGCGGAAATCACTAGGGACGGGTATCTTTCATGACTGGGGGCGTGGGGAATTTTTCCTCGTGTGGTTGGCCAGTCCGAGCCGAAGGCGAATGCCAACTGAACACGAGTAAAAATCCCCGTGGCACTCGCCTTAAAATATGCTATTCGCAGAGAACGATTATTAATTCCAAGTGTTCATAATGTGACTCATTTCATTTTTTAACTTCGGCTCCGTCGGATTTTTCGGAAATTTTATCACACTTCAGTTTCACTAAATTTCGTCAAGGAATTTCGTCATTGAAAATTCAGAATTTCAGGGAAAAATCAAGAGAATTGTAAACTGTAAATGTGAGAATTGTAAATTTCACTTCGGTGATTCCCGAAAAAATCAGAAATGAGGGACTGAGGTATGGCGAAATAATGTGCAGATGTATATTTACTTATACACAGGGAACGATATTAATTTCGTGGTTTCTGCGGGCATCGTCACCGTCGTACGATATAACAGCGGATTCCCTCGGTAATAGTTGCTCGTGGTTTTCGCATGGCTCCTTTCCCACGATTATCATTGTTGGTATGATTGTGAAAACTCGGGAATTCTGGGTTCCGAGCGAGTCTTTCAGCTCTTCGCTAAAAAAATTTAAAGCCCAAATGGTGAACACTAGATTTTATTTCTTCACTAATTTTCAATTTTTCAATTTTTCTGGTTCAAATAAGAGTTGTTCACGGGGAAACGGAACCTCTGTGTCTGTATGAATTTTCAGAATTGTTTTCTCCCGCAATTACCACTTTACATCTACGAAATCAGTAGCGAAGCGGTAAAACGGTCCAAGTCGATTTTACCTATTGGCCAGTTTTCAATAAATATCTCCGAATTTAAGGGAGATATTCAAATTTTTGTTATAACCTTTTTTACAGCCCTCAATTCGCTCTACAAAAGAGGTCATTATGAAAACTTCGTTTTCTCCCTTAGATTCGGAGATATTTCTCGAAAACTCAGCTAAGGGCTCAGTCGACTTGAACCGTTTTCCGCTTCGCTACTGAAATTACTCTATCGACTCGATCATTGCATTGTTGAGCCACACGGAGAGAAAAATTCAATAAAAATTACGTATCTTCTCAATTCCGGAGCGAAATGTGGTTGTAGGAAATTTTACGGAACGGTCACGGAATTTTTCCAGAGCGTTTCGCAATTTTTATCTGAATCTCCTGCGAAAAATTACGATACCGTCAAATTTTCTGCGTCGATTCCATAATCGGTGAGCGAATCGTGAGTTCTGTAATTTTTACTGAACATTTCTCTGCGTGCAGTGGACCCCTTTGTCTACATCAAATCATAGAATTGTGTTTTCTCCTACAATTATTAATTTCTATCCATGAAATTACTTTATCGACTCGATTATCGCACTGTTGAGTCAATGAAATAGTTTAACGAATAAAAAATAATAATTGCAGGAGAAAACACAATTCTAAAGACTCATATAAACGCAGGGGTTCCGTTTCCGCTTAAGAAAATCTAAAAAAAAATTCTCTCAGGGCCTGACTCCCCACTCCCCTACCCTCCGAATACCTCCCCGCGACGAAATATCATTTGTCAAATGGATTTGGAATGAGGACAACCGCCGCAACAGTCCGTCTGAATGAATAGCATTTATCAGATGGCATTTGAATATTAGTCAGGAGCGATGGACAATCCGTGTATGCCCGTGGGTCATTCTGGATGCAGTGCCTAACTCGTGGATGGGAAATGCCTCTCAAATCCCTCTCCATCCTGAGCTCCCCCTCTCCTCGTCGAGGGTGCACCCATCAACCCCCTACACACAAATCGATATTCGTGGCTGCTACGTCGACCGTACAAAAACCTTCCACTGGGGGGGTTTTTTCCCCGAGTCTACCGAAACCACTCGAGCAATGAAAGGTTTCACCTTTCAATTATCTCACGCTCGACTGTCCAATTTTTCGGAAATTTCGTTTCTTCTGAAACGCTCACCAACTACTCCACAGACGTGAGAATTTTTTATCCTTTAAAAAGACCACCCGTTTTGCCCCGCTGGTTATTAAAATGCATCAGAGATTAATGTGAAGAAATGAAGAGTATTTCAGGAATATTTGACTGGATATAAGACTATTGAGACAAAATGAACTGCTTTTTTATTGAAAATGTTTACGTTTTGTTTGAGGGGAGACTACTAGGAGTTTTGAAAGTCGTGGGTTATTGGAGTGAGACTTTTCGTACGTTAAAGATCGATTATATAGATCTAAAAAAGAATAAATAGTGCAAAAAAAAATTTTTTTATCGTTCGTTTGTCGAAAAACGCTTAAAATGTCAAAAACAGTCCAGGGTCTCCAATTTTTGAGCTACGAAGGATTTTTTTTTTCAAAATTTTCGGAAAAATATGTGGAATAACAATGACGAGCTATTTTTTTTTAATTTGCCTCTCACATGGCTAAATTTGCTTTTTTGTATTTTTTTTACACAAATAGTGAATTTTTTTATATGAAAAAAAAAGAAATCAGCTGTGTAGGAGTCAAATTCCAAAAAACTGGCTCGTAATTGTTGTTCCACACATTTTTCCGAAAATTTTGAAAAAAAAATCTTTTGTAGCTCAAAAATTGGGGGCCCCGGGCCATTTTTAGCATTTTAAGCGTTTTCGGGCAAACGAACAATAAAAAAAAATTTTTTGCACTAATTATTCGTTTTCAGATCTATATAATCGATCTTCAACCTATGAAAAGTCTCGCTCCAACAACCCACGATTTTTAAAACTCGTAGAAGTCTCCCCTTAAACAGAAAAAAATTGTGATATTGAAGATGATTTTTTCGGCTGTTCAATTACATATTTTATGTCGCGCCGTGCAATAAGTCGAGTTTATCGCACGCTGCGCTTGGCGCAGCTTGCTCAAAACTCGACTTCTGCACGACTTGACATAAAATATTATAGAGCACTCGGTAATAAATTTCGTTTTCAACGAATGTGTGTAGAGACCTCGCCTTCGGCTCGGCCTGTAAACTACACATTCGTTGAAAACGAAATTTGTGCCCTTGTACTCTAATGTAGGGGAGGGTGGGGCAAAACGGCCCCCCTTCAATTGTCAATAACTTGTGAATGACATTGTGAAAATTCCCAGTTTCAACTTCATTTTGAAGATAATTTTTCATTCTTCAAAACGAGCTCTAACTCATCCCAATCGGATTATTGAATCGGAAAATATTGACGATTGAAGGGGGGCCGTTTTGCCCCATCCTCCCCTACTAAAATGTGATGGAGCAATTCACATTATGAAAAGTAAATCTGGCTCCCCGCCGCTGTCTGCCCACTCCATTTCTGGCCTCGACTTTATTAAACTGGGAAAAACACCAACTTGGGAGATGTACACCGTTATTTCAACCCGTGAAACTCGTAATTTCTCAACTTGGCCTTTACCGTAATGAAAAATCTTAGATGTACATAGTGCACACATTAAACAGAACCACTCGACATGGGAATTCGTAGCTGACGGAATCAAAGAAAGAAAAGAGCGTGGAGGATGCGAAAACGACTGGAAAATTGTAAAAATTAGAGTGGACATTGTACTTTGGTCTATTATTTCTGCAGTATCGTTAGAATCACGTAGAGAACATTGGGAGCACCTGGGGTGAAGTATCTCCTTAGCCTTCACTGGTGTTTAATTATGATAGAAAGGATTAGTTATTGTTAACGAGTGGATTTGGTTGGAGGCGAGGGTCTGCTAGGGCTCACGGAATGTCGACTCATTAATAGTTGACAAATTATAAATAATAGTTATCTATAATTACATTAATAATTAATTTTTTTTAATAATGTAATTATATATTTCAATTGCAATTATAATTATGTTATAAAAAAATCAATTATAAATCCTCCTAAATCGAAATTAATTAATCTTATAATTAATTATGATTAATATCAATTATAATATTAATTATAATTTAATTATAATAATGTTATAGATAAATTATGTGTAATTTTATTTGAGGAGCCGTGTTTGACTCGATTTCCGCCTTTCAATGAACCGTTCGTTAATAGTTGACGAATCTCGTTTGGAATAAATGAATCAGTTTATCAGTGTTTCTAGTGGGGTTGTGCACTTGCAAGTATTACCAAAAGGTGATCTCACTGTATTTACCGAGAAGTAACGTCTAAATTATCATGGAACTTTAGCCAGTTGTTCAGGCTTTTATCTACTAACAAAATTGCATTTCCCATCAATTAAATTTTAATTCATTTCCACGAGAAAGAAAAGAGAATGGAAGATGTAAAAATTCAAAAAACATTGTACTTTGGTCTACTATTTCCCCAGCATCATTAGAATCACGTAGAGAAAATAGGGAGCACCATGTGATGAAGTATCTCTTTACACGCACGAAAAAATTTAACAGAAAAACCTATCGAATTAGTTAGAAAATTCTATTGAATTTCTATTAAACTTTCTATTAGTTTTTGGCTGATTCAGTTGACATGTTCAATAGAAAAAGTCAACAGAATCCGATTTTTCTATAAAACTTATTCTTTTCATATATTTTCTATAGAATTTGCTCGACCCAAATTTTCCAAGTTTTTTTCATTCCATTTTTCTTTTCTTCTCATCAAGAAAATCAAATGAAAAAACTTGGAACATTCGAGCCGCGGAAATCTACAGAAAATATCTCAAGAGAATAAGTTATATAGAGAAATTGAATTATATTGACTTTTTCTACTGAATATTTTCTGTTGAACATTTCAATAGAAATTCAATAGAATTTTCTAACGAATTCGATAGGTTTTTCTATTAAATTTTTTCGTGCGCGTAGCCTTCAGTGACGTTCAATGATAATCCGTACCTAGTGGTGATAGCACTTGCAATCATTACCAAAAGACGATTTCACTGTATTTACAAAGAGCTAACATCTCGTTCCAGTAAACAATTTCGATCCAACTTTCATCCTAAATTTTGTATAAATTACCACGGAACACTAGCCAGTTGTTAACAATCTCTCATCTCCTAACAAATCGACATTTCCCATCAATTAAATTGATGAATGCGTTGGTAACAACCGGCAAGGTTCTCATTCATTCCCACAATCATTAAATGCATCGTAACACACCCTGAAGAGATAAAAAAATAAACCTACTAGCGGATAAAGACATTAAAACTCTAATGTTCAATTAAAGTAATGAATTCGTTGAATGAGCACGTATCTGTACGCTTCTCTTATTTATGCACAGTTTTACTGGTTTCTGTCGGCTTCGTATGCACACGAAGGGAGGCTCACCCGTTGCCTTCATCGAATTCCAAGACGTTCGCTACGCGGCCCAAGCAATGGCCGCCCTGCAAGGATCCCTACTCCTCTCCTCCGATCGTGGACCGATAAGAATTGAATATGCAAAGTCTAAAATGGCCGAGGTGGGCTTTACAAATCTCTGGATCGAAGTAGGTTTTCATTTATTAATTTAGAAATGAAAAATTAATGAAAACACTGGAATTAAATTCAACATTCGTGCCATTTGTTCTGTTAATTCGCACTCATCACGCAAAATATGCTGCACTCGTTGGTTGTTTTTTGCATGGTACAGCAAGCTTTTGTGTCACGGTGGGGGGGTTTTGCGAATGAAGATAATTGGTCGGAAATAATTGAGAATTCTTGGTCTACATGACGTCGACGCGGGCCTTCCCTTCGTAAAATATTATTCTTTCTGGATAATTTAGTGGAACATTTCACATTTCTCTTAAGGATGTTCTACACCCTTTCTGCCAAAATTCACTTTTTTTCCATTTTTCTGGCAAACTTATGATGGAATTGACGTGAAAAAATATAACGTTTTTGCGTTTTGTCATTATTTAATGACCGAGAAAATTTTAAGGTGGTGCGAACATTTTCCTGCGTTTTCTCTAAACTTTTAAAAAGAATCACAAAACTGTAAAAACGCATGAAAATTATCGCACCACTACGCAACTTCGTGAGCCATTAAAGAATGACAAACCACAAAATCGTTATATTTTTTCACGTCACTCCCATCGATAATTTGCTAGAAAAATGAAAACAACGTCAATTTTGGCTAAAAGGGTGTCGAACATCCTTAAGGCCCGGGTGTACTATCTTTCGAACGTTATCTCGATGTTTTTTTTTTCATCCTGCGTCGGCTGAAGTTGTCAATTGAGTCCTGCATCATGCAGTTTTGAAAAATTATGAATGAATAATCAAAAAAAGTAGACAAAATTCTTAATTTTTTCGAAGAGCAGTTTTTACTTATATTCAGAATAAGTTGAATAACGAGAAATTGAAAAATGTATCTGATTTACGGTGACAAATGGCGGCCTGTCACCCAATATCATGCAGGGGGAAGACTGATTTCGTATATCTTTTCCCACACTGCACAGCGACATTTATTGCGGAAAAGGCTCTTTGAAAAAAGTTGTAATATTTTGGAGAATTTTTTAATCACACTTTTNTATATTTTCCCACACTGCACAGAGACATTTATTCCGGAAGACTTTTTGAAAAAAGTTGTAATATTTTGGAGAATTTTTTAATCACACTTTTATCACATACAAATGGCAGATGACTACATACCACTGTTTTGAAAATTGAGATACCTAGCTGTCACTTCCCATGAGGAGTTAGGGTTTTGTTATCCACCAGGGAAAATGACGGCTAATAGATAATTTGCCACAGCGAATCAGACATTTGTAATTTCCACTTTTTTCAACGCATTCTGAATCTCAATTAAAAACGCTCTTCGAAAAAGTTCAGAATTTCTTCCATTTTTTTTATCATTCTATCATAATTTTTGGGAATTTCTACATGATGTACCATGAGTTAGTGTTTTGTTATCCACCAGGGAAAATGACGGCTAATAGATAATTTGCCACAGCGAATCAGACATTTGTAATTTCCACTTTTTTCAACTCATTCTGAATCTCAATTAAAAACGCTCTTCGAAAAAGTTCAGAATTTCTTCTATTTTTTTTATCATTCTATCATAATTTTTGGGAATTTCTACATGATGTACCACTCAATTGACAATTTTCGATTACGAAAAATGAAAAAAAATCCAGATAACATTCGAGAGACAGTACACCCGGGCCTTAATTCATAATTTCAACAGAAATTGTGAAATGAAATTGAATGAATTGAAGGAAATATGAAATGAAATTAAAATCAATGAAATTCTCGCGTCAATTTAATCAGTTAATAATTTAAAACGTTATAAATATTAAGGGAAATCACGAATTTCTCAGAACGACGAATATTCTTCATTCGGAAAAAAGTTTCCGTCTGGTTATGCTCGTTTGACTCGAATAGTGATTGATGACTGGACTATTCACGAAGAGGTTCGATCACTCCGGGTCGGTTGAGCCGAGAAAAAAAATCATTGCGGTACATCACATTGTTTTTATCCTATTCCGTTTGAAAGTTTCGTTTCACGCTTTCACGACGACTTAATTGGTACAAAGTTTGTCTCGAGTGTTTTATTTCAATTCAGTTTCCAAATCGTTCACATTTATTTCCCTTCTTCTCGTTCATTTCATTTCCCTCGATGATTCTAGCTATTCACTGATTCGGATCGACTATCGCTATTTGTTTTAACAGTTAACACTCCAATCGGTACTTAGTTGATCGTGAGCTATTGACGGGGGGCTGTTTTCAGTTTTTTTTTATCCTTTCACAATCTTTTCTTTCTTGATTATCGAGAGGAGGAAATGCGACTTTACACTATACACACAGTGTTATACGTATTTAGCTGTACACTGTTGGAAAAACGTTGAAATTTCAGGGACAGTTGCCTGGAAAATTCGACACGAGAATTTTTCCTGTTCTTCTAGGAAATTTTTCACAGAAATCTGGAGAAATTTTAACAACAGTACTATAATTTTTTATAGGTGGATTGGGATTTTTTGCAGTACCAGTAGTAGAATTTTTGTAAACAATTTTTCTCCGGATGATATTAAATTTGATTTAGGGGAAAAAATCAGGAAATTCAGAATTTTTGAGCTGCTGAAATATGAGAATTCTTCAATTTATTTTAGTTTTCAATAACAACATGAATATTCTGTTGTTGAACATTCAAAAATGAATTTTTCGGATTCATATTAATTGTATGGAAATAATTGAACTAAAATTGACAGTTTCAAAAAAATCAGGATTTCCAAAATTCCAAATTTCACTGAAAATGTAATGAAATCACAATTTTTTGAGCACCAGAAAAACCAGAATTCTTCAAATCATTTCAATTTTCAATCAAAAAATGAATATTGAGCACCAAATTACGTTGATTTTCCAATTAATTAAAAAATTGAAGAGTATATTCACCTGAATTTTCCTGATTTCTGTGCGATTCCATGAAAACAATTGTTCTATTCATTTCAATTATTTTGAAATAAACAATTTAAATCCAATTAATAAAATAAAATAAATTAATATAAATTAAAATAAATAAAGCAATTCTCATTGACTTCCCCCTAAAATCTTCAATTTCATTTCCAAAATTGCTCGAAATTTCAGTGCAACAACGTCACCTAGAATTTCCAAGAAACGTGCCAACAATGTCCGCCGAAAATTTCTAACAGTGTACACACCACACGTGATAGCAATTTTATTTGGATGGAATGAAGCCCGTTCGCTGCAAATAAACGGTTTTTCGGGCCCACCCGACGAATCAACTGCAAGTACAAATGCCTGGGCGATTTCCTTCGTTTGGAAAATGAAAACACGGACGAAAAAAGTTAATAGAAAAACCTATTGAATTCGTTAGAAAATTCTATTGAACTGTTCTACTAGTTTTTGGCCGATTCTATTGAAATGTTCAATAAAAAATATTCAGTAGAAAAAGTCAACAGAATTCAATTTTTCTATATAACTTATTCTATTGAGATATTTTCTATAGAATTTCCTCGGCTCAAATGTTCCAAGTTTTTTCGTTTGATTTTCTTGATGAGAAGAAAAGAAAAACAGAATGAAAAAACTTGGAAAATTTGAGCAGAGCAGATTCTATAGAAAATATATAAAAAGAATAAGTTATGTAGAACAATCGAATTCTGTTGACTTTTCTATTGAATGTATTCTATTGAACACGTCAATAGAATCAGCAAAAAACTAATAGAAAGTTTGATAGAAATTCAATAGAATTTTCTAACGAATTCGATAGGTTTTTCTATTAAATTTTTTCGCGCGTGAATTGATGGAATACAGCGAAGAACACGAATAACATTGAATGTGCTTTTCTCCGAGCGTCCCGCCCTCACAAAAAATTAACAGTCTGTCCTTAATTTTCAGGGATCAAAGGGAGAAAAAAACGGGCAACCTTAAGATCGACATAAATGGCATGTGAAAACGATGCCGTCAGGAAGACGTGACTCCTCGATCAGCCAGCAAATACAAATGTGCAATTCACAATTGTCCGCTCGGAGTTCCGGCAAAATTCAACATTTCATAGACCTTCTTTTTCCATTTCAACAAGATTAGAGTAAACGTACGGGAGAAGAGGACGAGACGGAAGCAGGCATTCTGCAAGAGCACTGTGCGGCGCTGGTTTCGGTGAAAATCTGAGTAAAATTACACTAGGAAAAAAATTCAGCACCTCTGGGAGGATTCTCCCCTGAATTTCATTAGGAAAAATTTACGTTGATATGAAAATTATTGAAAGTATTTACAAAGCGCGATTAATAGGTGAAAACAATTGTTGAACTTTCTTTTTCTAGCCTTAGGAAAGGTGCGACTATTGTCGCACCACTATTTCCAGTGATTAATGTTGAATTTCAATGGATGTTGGCTTTATTTGTCTTATTTATTCAATTACTGATGGCAGTCGCGATGATTTTAACAGGATAATGTGACAGCAGTACTATTATTCGCCTTGATGAATTTAACTCTCGAGTAATTCGGGAAAATTTCTTGGGAATTTTCATTCTCAGTTGAAGATCAATTTTCTCTGCATTTTAAAATTAACGACGAGGGTGGGGGGAAGACTTATCTGCTTTATATAAATCCGTCAACGCTCACCGCTGTCTCCCGGATGTACATAAAACGAAAGTAAACCAAAAAAAAATGTTTTTAAACAGTCGTTGACGCCCGAAACATCTAATCACAATTTTTCTGTTCCCTGTGCAATTGAAGCAATTGGGATAATCGTACGTGTATGATTAACAAGCAAAATTCAATATTCAACGAGCAATGAATTTGCTCGGGAATGTAAACAACCAATGAATCATCGTAAATTTAAATTGCATACACGAACATCAAGCTTAATACCAAAGGTGCCCTAAGAAACGTGTATTTATGTTTTTAATCATCACTATCACGTTTTAATATCGTGATTTAACTTGTTAAAAAAAAAGAATTAAATTAAACTAGTGATGGGAGGTAAAATGAGAGCAAGATTTTTTGAGTGAACAAAATAATCTATAGAGAAGAGAGAAAAGTTAATCGAGTGAGAGATGAAATTAAAGAGAAAAAAAAGAGTAACAAGTGAAATTAATTGTCCTTAGGCAATGAATGAGAGTAAAAGCATTGTAATAACATTATTAAACGAATGTGAACATATCATAGGTTTAAGGCGATTTATGGGGTGTATCGAGGGTTGGAAATATTGAAATTCAAAAAATTTGATGGGTGAAAACAACGGAAAATACAAAAAAATAACAGAACGTGTGGAGTGTGTTGCAGAGTTGGAGAAAAGTGAAAATTGTAACTTATTACTTTCAGTGTATTTGTAATAAGGGAGCGAGTAGGAGAGGTGTGCCCCGTGTACTAGAATGACGGCCAACTCGGCACGTAATTTGCCCAAGTGCCTTCCCGTTGGTCGAGTCATGCTAACTGTACCGTAAGTCACGTCCCGTGTAACTGTCAAATACCGTCACAGAGACCGGATAAATCCCCCGACCCAATTTTTACAAACTCTTCATTCTCCAGCTGAGAGATAAATCCCATCAATTTACTTTGGAAAATCCTATTTTTCATTTCGAATGAATCCCCCCCCCCCCTCCCCCCTCTCCCAAGGTATTTTCTGTCACAAAACATTAATACGAGGAACTAATCACGAAAGAAGTTTAATGTCAAATTTTAAGATCCTGAAATATTTTTTTTAGTTTCAGAAGATTTCAAAGGATTTATGGATTTATATTTCATGTACTTTCAGAGGAGAAAAAATTACTGAAATGTGGAAAGAATTTTGCGCCATGAATTGTCAGCCGAAAGAGAATGGAAAAATATGAAGGATAACTTTGAGAATTTGTTCATTCTCTAGGAATTGAAGAGAACGAGTTGAAAGTGATCTGAAAGGAACAAATAATTCTAAGAGGTGTTTGAAGTTGGGAGGTGGTGACAAGTGTGGGCGCCGCCATTTTGGATACCCCTTCCCTCTTCTGCAGGGGGCTTTCAAGATGGCGGCGCCTCCACCTCGCATTTTTAAACATTCATTAAGAGTTTTTATTCTCTTCGGATAATTTTTAACTCATGTCATCTAGTTTCAATAAAAGGAACAAATTTTTCAAGCCATCTTCCAGATTTTTCGGAATTTCAAGAGATTTTGAAGAATTTCAAAGACACTTTGAAAGACTTCACATACTCAGGCCAAAAAAAATCTGAAATGTCGGAAAAACAAAAAGTTGAGAAAACCTAAAGAATAGCTTGAAAAAATTGTTCATTCTCTAGGAGCTAGAGGTAACGAATTGAAAGCGATTCGAAGGGAACAAATAATTCTAAGAGATGTTCAAAGTTGCGAGGTGGTGACAACTGTGGGCGCCGCCATTTTGGACACCCCTTCCCTCTTCTGCAAGAGGCTTTCAAGATGGCGGCGCCTCCACCTCGTATTTTTAAACATCAATTAAGACTTGTTACTCTCTTCGGATAATTTTCAATTCACGTAATCTGGTTTCAGTAAAATGAACAAATTTTTCAAGCCATCGTCTCCATTCAATTTCTCCACGAAATTTCTGGCATTTCATGGCACTTCAACGCCACCTGTCCAAAATTCACTCGTGATTACCCCCTCCCCATCCAATATTCTGTGTTGTATCTTTTCCTTCTTTACTGGGCGCGTAAAAATCCGCTTCGTTCTCCAGAGGGTCAAACGATAAATCACCAAGCCCTCGTGACGAATGTCCGCCACTAGTTCATTGGGCATTTATAAATAAGTGAACACATAGCCACGAAAACTATAACGAGAAATTTTTTGTGTACGAAAGACAGTCTCGGTGGAACAATTGGAGTGAGTGAGAATTCTAAGTTTTTTTAATTTTATTTAGGGAATGGAATACTTAAGAGTAGGACAAATACGAGAGAATTTAATGAGTAAGCGGGGGGATTACAAGGGGGTAGATGAAAATAATACTTAAATGGTAATGGTAGAGTAAGTAGAGGGTTTTAAAGTTCAGACATCGTGATTCATCGACATCAGCGGTTTTAACATTAATGAGGAATAAATGATAGTTTATAGCGCTATTCTCGTGCAGACACACGCGCCGACCACATTATTATAGTGAAAAAAAAAACAATTCTCAAGGTATATATTGTACTTGTGTTATTACGGGATATCGATGATTGGAGGAACGAGTGGGTTTATTCGATGATAAAGTGACTCAAATTTTTCCTGATGGACTAAAAACTCAATTCTTTATTTTTCTACATTTCTGGACCAAGTTATCCGAGAGTCGTTCTGTTGGAATATTCGCGTGCTAAATACCGTCCTCTTCAGGTTATTTCCAATGAAATTATCCGTTACTTTGCGTTAAAAATAACAATAGAGTCGAAAATTGCACGTTTCTTGTGGAGGTATTTTAATTATTCAGTATCGATGAAATTGTTGGATTCATTAGCGGTAGTAGATGCTATTCATTCCGTGATAATGATACATATCAAGTCCATAAACTCTAAAATAATGTGAGGAAAAGGTTTAAGGAAAAACATATCAATTATTATACGTATGTACTCGTAAAGATTGTAATTTTTTGATTCTTCGAGGTTTTATATGCTATTTAGACAGGTGTAAATTCCCCTCGAAATCGGGTTTTTTTCGGTTTTTCAGGTGATGAGAGAGAGAGAGAGAGAGAGAGAGAGCTCGGTGTTATTGCGAAGAGTTTTTCGAAGGGCGTTGCGCAACTGTCACCTCGTGAATCGCATCTTTCAATCATGGATTGATTTATGCAGAGGGTGAATAGTAGTTCTTGAGTAAAGGATAATATCCTGCGCTGTTGGAAAATTCGCATGAGATTTTTCTATGCGTTTTTATTTAGTTTATTTATTTTTTCTGATAAATTCATTTTTTTTAATATCTGCTGAAATAGCGAATTGTTGAGATTTGTGAAAATTCATTTGAATGATTTATTCAATTTTCAATATTAGTTTGAGAATAAAAAATTTCAAGAATGATTTTATCCTCAAAATTTTATCGTCATTTCAAAAAAACGTCATTTCAAGAACAATTTTATTCTCAAAATTGAATCCTTATTAAAAAAAAATCGTCATTTTATTGAGTGAACATTTTATTAATTTTTACTGGAAAATTCATTTATTTCCGGAAAATTGCAAAATTGAACTGAAATTGCAATTTTCAAATCCATAAGAGAAGGAAAACTATTGAAATTTATGAAAAATTCAATTAAATGTTATATTTAATTTTCACAATTAATTTGAAAATAAGAAATTTCAAGTACAATTTTATCCTCACTAAAAAAAATTCTGACAGTCATTAATCAATTTATTCCCTCTATAAATAATAGTTCTTGGCTAACGGCCAATATCCCTCCCCTATTAGAAAATCCGCATGAAATTTCCGCATACATTTTCACCTATTTACTTTATTCTCACTGCAAAATCCATTTATTTCTTGAATATCCCCTGAAATTACAAAAATCCAGCCCTCTAATTCAAGAATTACTATTTTCCCTCTGCGTCAGGGACCGAGAGAGAATGAACCGTTACGGCAATTAGACATTTTCACCTCGTGACAGAATAAAGACACAATGAATCTCACCAAGAATTTCTCAATCATAAAAATTCTTGAGGGGCAACAGAAAAAAACTGGAGAAAGTGTGAAACGATTGAAAGTAAAGTAAAATGCGTGGGGCCTTAAACCAATATTTGTGAAATATACAAAAAAAGAGAGAAGAAAAAACCGCTAAGGGGTAAAAAAACTGAGAGAATAATTCGACGATGTAATTTTTCATACGCGATATTACGATATATTTTGAAAAAGCAAAACGGCTCGAGTCGGAACGTCGCGTTCCCGAGGATTTATAGTTGTCCTCAAGAGTTGAAGAATCTTTCCGGTGTAAAAACTACTTGTGCTTACCTTTAATTTCACGCCGCGACAAACTCGCTCTAATTTGCCAGCTTTCTTCGTTTTTGTTATTTACTTCTCAGTGTTTTCACCACTATTTTACATTCCACAACCTCCGCCCCCCTGATTTATCCTGTTATTTCGCTGAATGAAGAATATCCTAGCAGAGAAAATCACTCCCACCTGAAATAATTCCCCCATTATTCCGAATCAATTAGCGATTAGTCTAGGGCTGAAATAATGTACAATTATTCTGTTGATTTTTAGTTTTAGCTGTCAAATTAATAACATTATAACGGAGGATTTTAGATCGTGACTACATGTATTGTATTTCAGTAAAATTAATTTTCTCATCGAGAGAATTAGAAAAATTGTATTAAGTAAGAGAAGAACTGAAATCATTCGATCGATTATAGGGAAACGAATGGACAAGAGGGAAAAAAAATCATAGGTTGGACTTAAAAAGTGCTTTACAAGTGAAACTAATTCATATCACTAGATAGTAAAACGCTATACATACAGTATATTACATATTGATTAATTAATTATTACTAAACGTAAACGTAAAATAGTGTGAGCATTTTCGCGTATAAGAATTCAATAATGTAGATGAAAAAAAAAATTAATTAGCATACCCTTTACGAATTAATGAAAATTACCATGGTGGATGCAATGATTTGCGGTCTATTTCCGAGAGCATGAGAAAAAACCAACCGAATCAACCAGTGAAACCGTCGTAATGCGTACAAATAGCTGATTATAGTGGGGTTGTCGTGGAATATAGGGATCGAACGATTTTATTATTTGCAATTTGATATTGTGAGGGTGAGGAGCAATGCCGGTGGTACATGTCAATCTGATATTTTTTATCGCTAGCTTAATTGTTTACTCTGAGCGTTGCGATCCCCTTTCGCAGTTGGAATGACGAGAGATAATTAATTCTATTGAGGGGAGACTTTTGGGGGTTGAAGGTGGAAATATTTGTGTCCGGGCATTCGGGGTTTTAGTGAATTATGGAAAATGTTTTTCATTCTATTCAGCTGTATTTGTGAGATTTCAATGATTATGATGGAATGATCTGTGATTTTGAGGGGTTTTATAGTCTGAAAAAATCTTGAAGAATTTGGGGAACCTTTTTGGGACAGGAAAATCGGTTTTTTGGAGCCTGACAGGCCAGAAGAAACTGTTTTTTTATCATTTTCTGCATATTTAGAGTGCATGAAAATATGAAAATTTTTAGAACTCTTCCGTTAAATCAAAAATAGTTTTGTTGAGGAGAGACTTTTCGGTGTTCTAAGGTGGAATCTTCGTATGTTGGTCAATTCTTCCATGAAATAATCTATTGCTTTGATGATTTATAGCCTGAAATTTTTTTTAAAAATCTGTGGAACCTATTTGGGAGATGAAATTGAATGTGTGAAAATATGCAAATTATAGAAATTATGAAAAAAATATGGAAATATGAAAATTTTTAGAACTCTCGCTTCAACTGGAAAATAATTCTGTCGAATTTTCAAGCATCGAAAAAATTTTTTTCATCTCCAAAAACATAAACATCTATTTTTTTTTTTAATTCCATTGGTTTTCGATCAAACGATCTATTATTTTTATCTGCTAGAATCAGAAAAAATCTTCAGAAACCTGTGAAATCTTTAAAATATGAAATTTCATTCTTCAAAGTAAAACAGACACCAGAGAGCTATTTCTCATCCCTTTCTGTCTGCCCAGAATAACTAAAAATACGAAAATTCAAACTGAAAAAGTCTACGACCTCGAAAACTCCCAGGCCTCTCCCGCGAACCAAAAAATAATTCTATTCAAGTCACACTCGTGAGTTTCTTATCCAGAACTTTTCATGTGTTATTCCATTCACATTTTTAGTGCATTTTAAAAAATACAGCTGCATTTTTTCAATTCCACCGACTAATCTATCATTTTTATCCTTCAGACTGACAAAAACCTTCAAAAGCCCGTAAAATCTCCTCTAAACCCTGAAATTTCATTCTCCAAACTGGAACAGGCAACCGAGAACTATTTCTCACCACTTCCTGCATGCATGAGTGAATAAAAATTCCGAAAATTCAAAAATTCAAAAGCCCGTGACCTCGAAAGCCCCCAGGACTCTCCCCTCGCCTAAAAAATAATGTCCTGAGAAGTGAAGAAGAACGAGAGAAAGAGAGAGATTTCTCGGTTTTTATGTGTTCCACTCGCATTGTCGCTGTAATGGTGAAACAGTAACATAGACGAGTGTGTACAAAAGGGCAAAGACCTTAAAGCCATCTTGAACCGGCCGAGCGAGAAGTTGAAATCTCGCTTTTTCACTGTTGTTGCGCGCAGCGCGGATTTCTGTGAGATGAATTTTAGTGAAGACAAAAAACAAAGCCGAATGAAAAGAAATTCATAGACAAAACAAAATGAATATATACAAAAGAGCTTATAGCGGTAAACGTTTATGTATTGTCAAGATGTTTCGTCAATCTAAAAGATATTAAAGAGTATTTAGGTATTTACAAAACTTCTATTTGCAATCACTCAATTTCGAGTTTTTTTCCTCTGTAATACTGTTATCACCAAAGATTTATTGATGTAACTTACTGTTGTGTCCATCCAAAGACTAAACCACCTAATTATTTAATTTTACAACATTTTTTTGCCATTTTTTTCATTTCGTTGGGAAATGGTGCATTAACAATTACGATGCAGTTTTAAATAACGTGTCCGGTGAAATGATTATTAAATTTAATAAAACATCTCTGATGATGACTCGACGGGATATTCATCCACGTTTATTACGTGTGACGATGAAAATCCTCGCAACGGAAAAAATGACGTTGAATCGACTGGGAGGGACCGATTTGAGGAGAATAAATAATCGACATTTTTGTATTCACGGACGTTGAGGTGCATTATCCACGGATCCATGGATGTCCTCGTGGGGATTGATTATCGGAGAGAAACAGCGGAGAGATTGTATGAGGAATGTACTCGGGGAAAAGGAAAATCATTGGTGTAATTATCGGAAGGATGTGTCGACTCATGGGTAATTAGAGGCTCGAATTTGTACTTATGGCGGGTAATTAATTCCCGAGGAGCTGGTAGGGGCCGACTTATCATCCTCGATTATCAGTAATTTTTATCACTGAAGTTTGATGACAGATTCTTGAAAATTGGGGATGGGTCTCTGAAAGTCAGTGACGCAGTTCGGAAAATTAGGGAAGATGCTACGGAATTTAATTTTACAAGCGCGAATTTTTAATGATTGGGGATAAATTCCGGAAAATTAGTCATGCTTTGGCGAAATTAAACTTTTTTGGCATTGCTCTTGCGTTCACCTCGTGCAGAAAAGTGCATTTTCTTGTGAAAGTTACAGGTGAAGTCCCTTTACTTGCAAGAAAGGGAAGGCACAGTCCGACCACTCGCTGAACGAAATATCACTGACAAAAAATGTAGTTCGACGCATGTGCGACGGGGATTTTTCAGCTCGTGGCATTGGCAGTCCTCGGCTTCGCCTCGAGCTGCCAACTTTACCCGCGTAAAAATTCCGTCGCACAAACAATGAAATCATTGAAAAGATGAACATTGAACTATTGAAAATTTTTTTGCTGCACTTTCCGCAATTTTGTCATGGAAAATTCAGAATTTCATGACATCAGTTCAATTATTCCCTGAAAATTAATGGAAGTCAGTAGAATTGCGGAAAAAATATCCTTTCAATTAATTAAAAATTCAGTGGGATTCGGTCCTGAATATTCATGTTTTCTCTGAATACTCAAATGCATTGAGGAATTTTCGTCTTAATGTTGCTAAAAATTTGGAATTTTATTCAATTTTCAGTGAAATCTGAAATTTCCTGATTTTTCCCCCTAAATTGCACTCAATGTCACTCCCAATTCTTTATTTTTATTAATTTATTCATTTTTAGTTAGTGAGACCTAGCGAGTTCACCGGACAATTCCCTTGAATTGTTGAATAGAAAATATTCTATAGAAAACCTCAACAGAATTCGATTTTTCTATACAACTTTCCGTTACGATATTTTCTAGAGAATTTCCTCGGCTCAGATTTTCCTAGTTTTTTCCTTTCTGTTCAGAAAATTTGAGCCGATGAAATTCTGTAGAAAATCTCTCGATTGCATAGAAAAACCGAATTCTATCGACTTTTTCTCTAGAATATTTTATACACAAAATTTCGATAGACTTGTCTAGCGAACTCGCTATGTTTTTCTCTTAAATTTCTTCACCCACGAATGTATTTTCAAAACGATATTTTGAAACCAATATTTTTCCACAACGTTTACGTCGTGGATAATAAGTCGGGGAGCCCCTGGAAGTGTTGAACGAACCTCATGTGCAATTAATATAAAAGAGAAAAAAGGCAACATGTTAATACCCGGGAAATATCGTGCCGGCGAGGTCGAGCGATTACCTGAGCAATCGTGTGCACAGGACGATCGAGATAGGCTCCGTGCGGTATTGAGGCCGCAATTTTTACCCCGTTAAAAGCAATCGCGGAGCTTTAGTGGAAAAAAAATATACACAATGCGATCGAAACACGCAATTGTCAATGGCATAGCATAAACACTTTTCTTTAATGCATTCTAGGAAATTTCCGGGTGTTTTGTAATCCGAGAGGTACGAAAAAAATATATTAAAAATGTAACAATAATGTACTTGTGAGAGACGCAACATCGAATTTGTTTATGCCGACGAAGTTATCGATTATTAATTTTTTGATAATTTTCCGTGGCCGTTTGATAATGAGAGTAATCGGGAGTGGAAGCGCCACGAGACATGAATGAGAAAAAAATGATAGGAAAATTAAATAAAACTAAACAATAAACAATAGTACAGCTTTTTGTGTGAGGTTATTGTGATATTTAAAGAATAACTTTGCGAAGTAGTGATCGTCAGAAGTAATACTCTGATAAACTATTTACTAAAGAGATAAAAAAAGCGAAAGTAAACAGAGCAGAGAAAATAAGGAGAAACAAATTCGAGAAAACGCGAGAAAAATACAAAAAAAAATGGCAAAAAAAGTGAAAGCGCTTCAGCGAATGAAAAAAAATAACATTTATAACTAATAAAATAAATAAATAAGGAAAACTCAGTAGTGGCGGGGCTTGAGTGACTATTTTCCTCCTTGTGTATCTGCGGCATAAATTAGGAAAATTAAATTAGGTGAAATTAAAGTGGAGTTTGGGAGTTTGACGAAGTAAAACAAATTAGTTGAAAGTAATTGTAATTATTGTGCCGTGGATGCTAATTAGTTAACGAGGTTGCGACAATCTGAGGCTTCGTCAAATACTGCCGGATGCATTTGGTATTTCAATAGTCGGCTCCTGACAATTTTTCATCGAAGAATGAAAGCTCATTTTCTAGCTAAAATTGAGAAGTGAATTGCGAGAAGGAAGGGATTCCGGCCATGGAAATACCACTCACCGCATCTAGTTTAAATCCGTCCATAAATGTGTCTCGATTCGAAAGATAAAAGACGAGAGAAATTATAATAAAAAAAAAGATCGAGACGCAGTAACCACATTTTGCACAAAATCGTGCATATTAATCATTGGGACTACAAAAAAAACATATCATATGTAATTATATCTATGATGAAGAGAAAAAGGGGGAAAAACAATGAGAAAAAAAATATTAAGCGATAAGATTCTATTTATATGCCCGTGTAAGTAAACTAAGTTATTAACGTAATGAAAAAAAAATAGAAGGAGAAATAAATGAGAACGTGAGGTACAGTGGAAGGGAAGAAACAGCAACAACCATGCATATCATTCGTGTGTCTGGGCAAGGAATAGCTTCTATTAGAACATAATTCGACGTTGTCAGGCGTTAATGTTAATACTTACTTATTATTATATTATTATATGATTATCATTTGGAATTATTATATTATTTGGAAATAATAAGAACGAAATATATGAGTCTGTGTTATTTCTTCATCGAGACACCTTATCCTTCATTCGTCCATTCGTGAGAATTAATTGAACGAGAAGTTAAAAAATATAATTTGTGTTTTTGCGGAGGAATACGTTGAGATGATCAGGGGGTATTCGAGGCCCCGTTGAATTTCTTCGAAATCGTCACGCCTTGTTTCATTGTATTTTGCAATTTTTAACTGGTAAATTAATCCTCAATTAAATTTTCTAATTACGAATTATTTTAGAAATTAATAATTTAGTTGGGAAGATTGACGATTGTTTGGTTAATGGAAAATCCTGTTGATATGCAGTATTATTTGCTCAATGGATAATTGAAAGTCCTATACAATCAATTCAGTAGCGAAGTGGTCAAACGGTTCAAGTCGATTTTGACTGTTGACCAGTTTTCAATGAATATCTCGAAATCTAAGGGCGATAGCAAAATTTTTCTCATTACCTTTTTAGTAGCTCTCAATTCGTTCTACAAAAAAGGTCATTATGAAAATTTCGCTATCTCCCTTAAATTCGGAAATATTTCTGGAAAACTCAACACCGCCACCGAATTATAGAATTCATCATCAATCGGAAATTTAGATCATCAATTATTTTATCATTTTTCAATTTTGATATGTTATGTGAACTTTAATCAATGTAAGGGTCATATTCTCTTAATATTCATGAATTCTATGACTGATCGACATTATTATATTATTATATAATTATTCTTTGCAATTATTATATTCAATTTTTTATTAATCATGTCAATCAGTATGAGCTGAAATCGAAATTACCCTCGGACAGTATAACAACAAATTGGAATACGCAAATGGACGTAATCTTTGCAAATTTTGATATCAATTGTGGGGTTTGTGAATCCTATTTCAGCTGTCATAAACCAATTTTTTATTCTTTGTTGTTATAAATGGTAAGTTTTCCTTTCTTTCCCACCGTCACCAGCCTTTCCCTCTCTCCTTAATCGCAGAAAATAAGTGTCATTTAAAATTATCTTTCCATATATTTATTCGTTACAAATAATCTCTTTTCACTTTGTGTTCTCCCTCGTCAGATCCTCCGGAGTTATTATATTATTTGGAAATAATAAGAACGAAACCTGTGAGTCTGTTATTTCTCCATTGTCGAGACACCTCATCCTTTATTCATCCACTCGTGATAATTAATTGTATGATAAATTAAAAAATACAATTAGCTGTTCATTAAACTCATAAATCTCGTAACAATCTCTATTTTAATTTCAATCATCTCGTGCTTGGACACGGCTCACGAACATAAATCCTGAAATCCTTGTGGGATACGTTGAGATGCTCTTCCAGTCTCAGTTTGGTCTCCTCGAGAACCTGCAGCAGGGCTTCTCTGCGGGGGGTGTTCAAGGCCTCGTTGAATTTGTCCAAAATCGTCATGTCTATTTCGGGAATTCTCTCCAGTTCGATAGCAGTATCAAACGCCTCACTCACGTCGTTTATCAGCATTTTCACGTTTGAGTTTGGTGTGGATAGACTAAAAAAGAAAGAAAAATATTCAATTGTAAAATATATTCTTCGTTCGATAATTTGTAAATATCGACATTTCGTTTTTTCAATTAAATATTAATGCATAATTCTTTAATTGAATTCACCTTAGGGATGCAAAGAACGATTTGCGATTTTTTTTTAGTACTCACACATAATCCCTATCATTTTCGATGTATCTGCAGCATTGCTCGTGAAAGTCCAAGCATTTGAGGTCGTCCTGGCGTTTTCCTTTGCGAAGGAACTCCCTGAATATTTTTCTTCCCTGATGACGACCCAGGGTGTTGTGGACGCTGTCGGTCAGAGCATCGAGCTCATCGACACTCAGACCTGACAGGCATTTCCCGATGCAGCCAATTATTTGCCTTGTAGTTGCTGTTTTCATCCTAGATTTTTAATTATTTTTTTAAACATTTAGTATGTTTATTGTAAATACCAAATAAACAAGACATTATATATTCTCTTTTACTCATAGACATCGTAGTTTACTCTATTTTCATGATCAATTTCTGTAATTACTAATTAGAAAATGAATCCCACAAAAAATGTAAATATTCATTATAAATAAAAATTAAAATGAATTTCAAATTTGATTATTTTTTTCAACGTATTGTGGCTTATACTTTAGATTTCTTATTAGAATGACTTTCATATATTCCTTCATCTCCTGCATTCAATTATTCCCTTGTAGCTGCTGTTTTCATGCTACATTTTTAATTATTTATTCATCATTTCGGCTGTTTATTATAAATACCAAATAAACAAGAAATGATATATTTTTTTTTATTTATACACATTGTAATTTGCTCCGTTTTCATGATCAATTTCTATAACTATTAAATCGAAAATGAATCCCATAAGAAATATAATTGTTATTCCCAAATAAAAATTGAAATAAATTACAAATTTTACTATTTTTTCAAGCTATTGCAACTTATTCTTCAAAATCCTCAGAAAAATGACTTCCACATCCCCTTTACCACCAAAAAACAATGAATTCCCTTCGAATCCGAAATGTCTCGATTTCTAAAATCCCTGGTGATCCACGAAAACCAAAAAATCAATTAATATTCACCTTCACCCAATAATTCCCTCAGTTTATTTCATCCTTATTTACCGAGGCTCGTTTCGTCCTGCTGAACTGTCTTAGCAACTGTACGCCAGGGAAAACACAAAGCGCGTCACATGTTTATTGATCGGGAGCAGATGTGTCGCAAGCCTTGTGCCTCAACGCCTCGTAGACAGGTAAAAATTTGTAATTTTGAATGCAGCCCTGAGAGCACAGTATTTCAGAGATAAAACTGATAGAGAATGGCTTCAGGGTGGATTCAGCGCTTTATTCCATCGTGAATGATCTTCCGAATATTATAAATAGATTTTCAGCTGCGCCGGCGCTTGCAGCACTCCATTCCCTTCGAAAAAGATTTAATTCTTTGAATTAAACACAGACACTTTGAATTTTTAACACAAAAGACGATGAAATGAGATCGGAATTAGATTTTTTAAAAATCCAACAAATTTCCTGGAAAATTCCGTTGAGTTTTTATAATTTTTTTAACGTTGAACTTCCTATTAGTTTCGGCAGATTCTATTGAAATATTTTACAGCTTATCTACGGATTTTTTTAAATAAAACTGTTCAGCAAAAAATATTCTGTAGAGGGGAAAAATAAAATTCGGTTTTTCTATTCAACTTATTCTATTATATTTTCTATAGAAATTCCGCGGTTTAATTTTTCGAATTTCATTCGTTTGACTTCTTTAACGTGAGGAGAAGAACAATAGGGTGACAATAAATTGAAAATTCATGTCGAGGAATTTCTGTAGAAAATGTCTCCGTAGAAAATGTATAGAAATAAAAAATTGATTTTTTTCTATGGGAGAATTTCTGCTAGACGTTCTCCATTTGAAAACGCGCAGCAGCTGCGGAATTCTTCGACAGAATCGGCCAGAACTAGTAGAATCGGTAACAGAATTCACTGGATATTTCGATGAAATTTAGTTGCACGAGTTATTTACAAAATTCCTTTGACGAAGAAATAAAAATAAAACCGCAATGCTCCTCGGACGAATGCGGGACCATTACTGCCCGTTTTCTTTTAACTCACGCGATATCGCGAAATGCCGAGGTCACAGTGGCAACCACAACTGTTTCGCCGAACGATTAGCACGTAGTTTATCATTGATAACCAAAATACATTAGGCAGTTGTATATTATGTAGTTCGGGGCAGTGATTCAACGAGTTTCCTTTTTGCTCGGAGAGTCAGCAGATTTGCGGACGCTTTTTCAAATGTTCATTTCTCTGAGAGTTGCGGACACTTTTACCATTTTTTTGCTATTTTTTTTACATAATTCAATAGCGAAGCGAATAAATGGTTCAAATGTATTTTGATTATCGTTCAGTTTTCGGTGAATATCTCGGAATCGAAGGCAGATACCGAAATTTTTGTTAGAACCTTTTTTGTAGAGCGAATTCAGAGCAACGTAAAAGGTCATGACAAGAATGTCGCTATCTCCTTTAGATTCGGAGATATTCCTCGAAAACTCAGCTAGGAGCTGAACGACTTTTTACATTAAAGACAATTTTTATGGCTCAAATATGTGTCATCGTAAATTTTAATATTTATTGGAATCTTTCATTATTCCCTCGGAAATTTCTTGGTTCGATGAACGGAGTAAATATTTTCCCTAGAAAATTAACAACTCAATCAACGTCGTCATTATTTCACCAATTTCCCCTGAACTTTTTCTTATATTGATTAATACACAATCATTTCTCCTAGATTTTCTGAATGAACAAGTTCCTTGTGAGAGGTTCTGGGGAATAAAAATGAAGAGTTTTTTGGGTTTATGAAAATTTTATTGTATGCACAGAACAGAATTACATCCTCTCGCTAGATTTCTTCACTTCTTTCACCTGGAGACCTGTAAAATAATAATTGAGGAATCAATTTTTTGGGGTTTTCGTGACTTTCTTTCGTTGGAAGTGAGAATGGATTCAGGAATAGCAGATGCGTTCTATATTTCTCATTTTATTTAATATTTCATATTTTTTTGGATTGATGAGGTGATTTTGATAAAAACGGGTTTTTAGAAAATATGGAATAATTACCCGGAGGGAGGGATTGTTTCAGCTTCTCTGCCTTCTCCTTGTCAGTAATGACGAGGGTGTACAAAAATCTGGAGCAACGCACCTTGAATTTGACATTGTCGGCATTCTTCTTTATCTTAACAGCTGCAAGAAGAAATTGGATAATTAAAAACAATTGACAAACAGAGACATTTTCAACCCTTTCATCCATCTCAAAAGCCAATGATATAATTTTTTACGTTCCCAGCTTTAAGGTCAGCCATTCCCTCCCAAATTCAATAATTCATTCATAAATTTTTAGATGAATGACCAATAACTTTCAAAAATCGAAAAGTGAAGATTAAAAATTAACGAGTGTGCACAGCTCCATAAATATTCATTTCAGAACACGTGACATTAAAAAAAAAAACATCAATTGGCAATTTCAATTGGAATTCTCTCAATTAAAAAAAGTTTTGTTATTTTTTCCCCCTGAAGCCAATGCTTTTCGAGATAAATAACCCACGAAAATGTAAAATTAAAAAATAATCATCATATGAACTCACATTTGGCGTCTTTCCTCCTGGCCTTCAGCAGGAAGTCCTTGATTTCCTTGATTTCACGTGGCTAATAAACAAAAACAATTAACTTTAATCATCCCTAGTCAACAAAAATTAAATAACGGGTTGAATTCGAGGTTAACTTTATCCAACCTCAACTAAACAAGTAGCCACCTCGAAAAAAACAAATAAAAACCTCTTCCAACCGTAAAAACAATCCGAATTTCCATTTACCCCATCCAAAACCTTAATCCCAAATGTTATTAACAATAAAACTCACCATCTTGTCTGTGTTTGTGATTGCAAACTGGTGACACCTGAAACGGAAAGAACAAAATCAATTGCACAATTACCCCAAAACTTTGATCACAAAAACGTGAATGAAGCACCAATAAACATCGATAATCAACAGAGAGTTGAATAAATTCAAGGATTGCACGAAAACAAGTGGATAATAATTACGAGTAATAGAAAAGTTTCACGCACCCGTTCGCTTGTGTCAAAAGAAAGAGAAAGGCCGTTTTCACGAGACGATGTGCCCCAGTCGTCGGATGTCGCTGCATGTGGACTCCTCAGCTTGTCATCACCCTCGAGCCCCCGAAAGCAATCATTCCGTATGTCAAAGCGAATAAGAACAGGGCAGAAGCAGGACAGAGCTTGACTGCTGTCAATGAATCTACAATCAGCCCTCAAATTTCCTGGTGAACCCTTCAAATCCTGGGAAGAGAACGGGAGTCGCACGTCCAATGAATACGTAGTAAGTAGAATCAATCAATAAATAATACATCATCATCAAGTACTTGGCAATTAATTGATGCAAAGCCCAGCTTATCTAGACGGTCTGGGTTGATGGAGCGACCCAGGAAATCCGATTCCCCTTTCTGTGCTCCAACACTTGGCTAGATTGACATAAAATCGTAATATGTGGACTTCAAAAATAGAAGTTTCATTGCAAACAATTCAGAAGGAAGTCTAGGGCAATATGGACCTTTTGAAATGGTTTGAATCGCCTGTCTGAACCATATGCATCAGCATTTGCATGTGAAGCGATAAATATTAATTAGTGTAACGAAATAGTTTTGATATACTAAGATGGAGATTCTAGAATTGTTTTTTTTTTAATTTTGAAGCACTGATAGGGTAGAGTAAAATGGACACTTCTGACTTTTTTAGAAATAATCATGACGTGTTAAATTGTTCATGAAATGGAATAATTTTATTCTTCAATAGAAAGAGGAATGATTCCTCTTTGTTCTTCGCTTAGACTGAGCTCAATTGATAAATCGGTTTCTGAGTTATGAATATTTAAAAAAAAGTCAAAAGTGTCCATTTTACCCCACCCTCTCCAGAGTTAACTCTGGATCAACCCTGGGTTTGATTGATCAGGGCAGTCCCCTTCCTCGAAAAGCCTAGAAAAATTTCTTCTCTGTGAAGTGACAGAGGCGTGCTCCAACAGTTGGCTAGATTGACATAAAATCGTAATATGTGGACTTCAAAAATAGAAGTTTCATTGCAAACAATTCAGAAGGAAGTCTAGGGCAATATGGACCTTTTGAAATGGTTTGAATCGCCTGTCTGAACCATATGCATCAGCATTTGCATGTGAAGCGATAAATATTAATTAGTGTAACGAAATAGTTTTGATATACTAAGATGGAGATTCTAGAATTGTTTTTTTTTTAATTTTGAAGCACTGATAGGGTAGAGTAAAATGGACACTTCTGACTTTTTTAGAAATAATCATGACGTGTTGAATTGTTCATGAAATGTAATAATTTTATTTTTCAATAGAAAGAGGAATGATTCCTCTTTGTTCTGCGCTTAGACTGAGCTCAATTGATAAATCGGTTTCTGAGTTATGAATATTTTAAAAAAAGTCAAAAGTGTCCATTTTCCCCACCCTCTCCAGAGTTAACTCTGGGTCAACCCTGGGTTTGATTGATCAGGGCAGTCCCCTTCCTCGAAAAGCCTAGAAAAATTTCTTCTCTGTGAAGTGACAGAGGCGTGCTCCAACAGTTGGCTAGATTGACATAAAATCGTAATATGTGGACTTCAAAAATAGAAGTTTCATTGCAAACAATTCAGAAGGAAGTCTAGGGCAATATGGACCTTTTGAAATGGTTTGAATCGCCTGTGTGAACCATATGCATCAGCATTTCCATGTGAAGCGATAAATATTAATTAGTGTAACGAAATAGTTTTGATATACTAAGATAGAGATTCTAGAATTCTGTTTTTTTTTAATTTTGAAGCACTGATAGGGTAGAGTAAAATGGACACTTCTGACTTTTTTAGAAATAATCATGACGTGTTGAATTGTTCATGAAATGTAATAATTTTATTTTTCAATAGAAAGAGGAATGATTCCTCTTTGTTCTGCGCTTAGACTGAGCTCAATTGATAAATCGGTTTCTGAGTTATGAATATTTTAAAAAAAGTCAAAAGTGTCCATTTTCCCCACCCTCTCCAGAGTTAACTCTGGGTCAACCCTGGGTTTGATTGATCAGGGCAGTCCCCTTCCTCGAAAAGCCTAGAAAAATGTCTTCTCTGTGAAGTGACAGAGGCGGCCCAGGGCTATCCGGGAACGCGTTCGACAGATGGGTGCAGCGCTCGGACACATCGGACGACTCGGCGATATCGAAGATGCAGCACCAGTACTGGGTGACCAAGCAAGCCCTGTCGCGAAAGCTCGGTAAAAAGGAGGACGAGTGCATCGTCGCCTCGGACGCCGAATTGGACGCCAAGTTGGAGCTCTTCCGGAGCATCCAGGAGTCCTGCTCCTACCTGCAACGCGTGATCGATAAATACCAAGAGAGACTGTGCAATCTCGCTCAGGAGGAGAATGCGATGGGCCGTTTCCTGAAGGAGGCGGGCAAACAGGACAAGACTCGCGCCGGGAAGATGATGTCAGCCGTGGGAAAGTCGTTGTCCTACTCAGGGCAACAGCGGCTCGCCCTGCGGGCGCCTCTGGTGAGGCTCTACCAGGAGGTCGAGACCTTTCGACAGCGCGCCATTGAGGACACACTGCAGAACGTCCAGTGCATGGAGAAGGCGCGCACCGAGTATCGGGCTGCCCTGTCCTGGATGAAGAACATATCCCAGGAGCTCGACCCGGACACCTCGAAGCAGCTCGAGCGCTTCAGGAAAGTCCAGATGAGAGTGCGCAGGGGAAAGGCTGCCTTCGACAATCAGGCCCTCGACTGCCTCCAGAAGGTCGACCTCCTGGCCGCCGCCAGGTGCAACATGTTCAGCCATGCACTTGTGCTGTACCAGAGTACCTTGCTGAATTTTACGAAGAAATCCGCTCAGGCGTACGCCACGATTGCCAACAGCTTCAAGGGGTATCAGAGGTATGCAAGAAGGCAACATTTGCGGTTTTAGACATTGAGAGTGACCGTTGTTTTTTGGAATTGTTAGTCATTTTTCGTCGTCGTTTGGGGTGGAAGATTGTTCGTTTAGTTTGAAACTGACCGCCATTTTTGGTTTCAGACTTTCTTTCGGCATTTTGTGTCGTTTAATTTCAAGAATTTTCTCAGACAGTGGAGTTATCCAATGTGATGAAGCTTATCTTAATTAGGAACTGTATGAAAACGAATTGTTTTTATTATTTCTTATGAATTCTAGGGAATTTCAGTGATAGACAAATTTGGAATCATGCTCATTTTTTAAATTGAATTTTTAAGTTGAATATTATATGGTTAATAATATTATATAACTTTAAATAGTTGAGTCTCAGAGACTGGGGAAGACAATGAGCTCTCACTTTCGACAAAATCATAGTTGAAAAAATAATCGAGGGCTCTCTCTAGATGAAAATTTACCGTTAAATTTTTTTCTTTCATTTTTATTACATGAGATTTTTCCTTTCTCGGGGGATGTGTAATTATATAGTTAATAATATTATATAAGTTTAAATAGTTGAGTCTCAGAGACTGGGGAAGACAATGAGCTCTCACTTTCGACAAAATCATAGTTGAAAAAATAATCGAGGGCTCTCTCTAGATGAAAATTTACCGTTAAATTTTTTTCTTTCATTTTTATTACATGAGATTTTTCCTTTCTCGGGGGATGTGTAATTATATAGTTAATAATATTATATAAGTTTAAATAGTTGAGTCTCAGAGACTGGGGAAGACAATGAGCTCTCACTTTCGACAAAATCATAGTTGAAAAAATAATCGAGGGCTCTCTCTAGATGAAAATTTACCGTTAAATTTTTTTCTTTCATTTTTATTACATGAGATTTTTCCTTTCTCGGGGGATGTGTAATTATATAGTTAATAATATTATATAAGTTTAAATAGTTGAGTCTCAGAGACTGGGGAAGACAATGAGCTCTCACTTTCGACAAAATCATAGTTGAAAAAATAATCGAGGGCTCTCTCTAGATGAAAATTTACCGTTAAATTTTTTTCTTTCATTTTTATTACATGAGATTTTTCCTTTCTCGGGGGATGTGTAATTATATAGTTAATAATATTATATAAGTTTAAATAGTTGAGTCTCAGAGACTGGGGAAGACAATGAGCTCTCACTTTCGACAAAATCATAGTTGAAAAAATAATCGAGGGCTCTCTCTAGATGAAAATTTACCGTTAAATTTTTTTCTTTCATTTTTATGACATGAGATTTTTCCTTTTTCGGGGGACGTGTAATTGACGTGTAATATGACGGTAAATTTAATGTTTTTTTTGTTTTTTCGTTGCATCCGCAGGTACGATTTCATGGTTGTAAAGGAACTGGCTGAGCCCTCGACGAAATTAGCCCAGGAAACCGGTGGTGATGAGGATGAGAATAAAGATAAACTACTATTTTTTGATGAGTATCAGGACAGCGTGGAGGAGGCGCAGGAGGCCAAGCCGAGTGAGAAGGTTCAGGAGAAGAATGATCAAAAAGAGGATAAACTGTTGGATTTTGAGGAGGAGAGTAAAGAGGACTTTGATCTGGAATCCATTGATCTCGCGCAGAAGACGGTTTCAAGAGATAAAGAGCTGGAGGAGTTCTTTGGAAATGTGAGTGGATTTATTCTGACATTCTATTGAATTCTTATTGAACTTCTATTGAAAATTTTATTAGCTCCTGTTCCTTCACTGCGCCTTTTTATAGATTATGTCCAATAGAAACGGTTTTACAGAAAAAATCAGTAGAATTTCACCTTTCCATACAACTATTTATATTGAGACATTTTCTATAGAAATTCGTCGACATGAATTTTCCAGGTTTTGCCCCTCTATTTTCCTTTTTTCACTAAAAAAATGAAACTAAAAATTTTGAATTTGATTTTTGAAATTTGAGCCGAAGAATTTCTCCAGAAAATATCTCAATAGAATAAACTCTAGAGAAAAATCGAATTCTATTAATTTTTTTCTATAGAACATTTTCCATTGAACATTTCTATTATAAAAAAATCTGCAGATAAGCTGATAAAATTAGTCTTGATGACATAAACTCCGGTGAGTTGTCAAGTGATCAGAAAAAATGATGAAATTTCCCATAATAAGTTAATTCAACTTTAAGTTATTCACAGGCTTCCAAATAGTTATCGATCCAGATGAGCATTTTTTCATTAAATTTTTTCAGGGAAGTGACAATCGCCCTATGGACGTCAATCACACGACTGAACTCGAGAAGAGTCTGGCAGAGCTGGACCTGGTGATGGACTCGTTCGTCGGTGGCCCCTTGAGCTTTGACTTCACAGATAAAACGTCCTTGGGGTCCTCCAACCAGCAGGAGTCGAGTCAGGAGTCCCTTCAGCTCTTGACCTCCGAGAATTTTCAGCTGCTGGATGATATTCTGAATAGCGAACCGACAGGTAATACCGACTGGGATGCCATGGCGAATGACACGTTCTTGCCTCCGGGGATTCTGAAGCAGAGTCTTGGGGATGCGACACTTGGGAAGACGTCGAAACCAGTGGCCGACGAGAAAGTGAGGATTTGGGGGATATTCTCAGGGAAATGACTGATAAATAGACATTTTCACGGTCTCGGAAAGATTTAGAATAAAATAATTACACAAAAAAATCGTTAAGTTATGAGTGAAAAACGTACGAAGAAAATTCTATTCGATTTCTATTGAAAATTCCAATAGTTTTTGGCCGATTCCATTAAAGAATTCTCGAGCTTTACCTCGCTTTTTTTTTTAATTAAAAATGTTCAATAGAAACTGTTTCATAAAAAAAATCGTTAATTTTTTTTTTACTGAGACATTTTTCCCGTAAAAATTAAACTAAATCATGAATTGTCTATCTATCAGTCGTCCCATTCCTCCACAGACTGCAAATTAAATTCAGCGAATTTTTTCAGCAACCGAAGAAGGGAAAGCAAAAGGGAAATTCATGGCTGGACCTCTTCGCTGAATTGGATCCCCTTGCGAACAATCCAATCGAGAGTCTATCCAAATCGAGTGACAATGCTCCAGCCTAGATCACAATTCATCGATCATTAACACCCCAGACTGTACTTAATGATTTCTTCAACATTCCAACAGCATTTTTCAAGGTCATTGAATTAATGTTTCTACCAAAGATTTTTAAGCATTTGAAAATGAAAAATTATATAAACTACTTCATGTCGTTAATCAACTAGTCACTCATGAGTCCGCCATTGTTTTTCATTTGAAAATTGAGGATTTTAATCTCCTATTTTGTAAGTTTGTTTTTTTTTGGGTATAATGACTGTATTCCTTTGTTGTCAGTTAAGTATCGAATGGTAAAATTTACTATACACAAAATTATAATAAAAATTGGAAAACAAATAATATAATATATCGAGACGGTGCAATGTTACTGATTAAAAAAGAATTTGTACAGTATGGATTGAAAATCATTCACAAAATCACTTATTTGGCCGTTTACGTGGGTCAACAGCTCATTATTCAAATAAATTAAGGGGGTGAGGGGACTAGGGGCGTCTGAGAAACTCAGTTCAGTAAAATCATTGTTTTTTTTAACGTGATTAATTTCGTTTTCTCTTTCTATGATGATACTGCGACGTTCTCTACTTCTTGGGGAATCACAGAGTTTTACTTTGTGGTTGAGAGTCAGTAGATTATGATGGAAGCTGAAAAAATAATGCGCGTTTCGTAACACAGGGGCTTACGGATCGAGAAACTGGGCCAGTGCGGTCTTCACCCTAAAAATAAAATCATCAAAATTCAATTTCGCCTGGCTGAATATTTAATTTTCTGCTGCTTGAGGAAATAGAATTTATTGAGGATATCCAAGCACTTTCATTATGTTTTCGAAATTATTTTGTTTAGTTTTGTAATTATTTCAAATAAAGTCATCGATGAATTGCAATTTTCAAAGATTACGAATTTTTTCCATAGAGAATTTATAAACAATCAATTTTTCACTCGAAACTATTTTTTTTCGAAATAAAAAAAATGCAAAAAAATGTATTTGCAGGTTTGAACAATTTCCATAATTAATTTATTCATTCTCATAATTAATTCGTCATCAATTAATTCAAATGGGATTACCAAAAAGGTAAAAGGGGCTTGGATATCCTCAAAATCAATTATCGAAAATTTTTCAAGAGTAGAAACTCAATGAACTGTTCCCCTCGTCATGTTTTAATTTACCTATCAAACAGCTGTGAATCTTTGTTCAACCGCAACTGCTGAAGAATTCTATAAAACCCCAACTCTCGTAGACGCGCTTGACGCTGCTCAGCACCAGGTTCCTCCCTCCACACCAAATTACAAACGCAGAAGATAGCGGCAATGTTCAGTTTAACATTGGTATGCATCTGCAAGACAGACCCCCATTACCCCATTACCAAAAAAATCAACCTAATAATTACTTCTATTAAAGAAAAAACCCCGGATGAACAAAACACTACAAATCAATGAATGAATTCCTAATCAAAAAGTTTACAAAACCCCTTATAAAATTCGAATATTATTATTCTGCAAATGATTTTTTCTTCCTGTCAAATTTGAAAATTCTCAATTTTCTGTTTTTTCTCTGGGGCACTGAATTCATTTGAATCCTCAACCCAACTATTCTAAATAATTCCAAATTTCTCAGACGAAAAAAAAATATACTGCAAATTACTAGCAACTAAACAAAACAATATAAATTGTAACAAACGCCACTTTTGTTTTCTAAATCCTTTTTTCATCAATATTTCAATTCCCTGTTTTTATTCCCAGGAGAAATGAATTAATTCCCCTCCAATCACTGACGCTGAATTCCCCAACCACCAAAAAATCCGAAGAATAATAAAAAGGCCACTGCAGACCGTAAACCCCCTCACCCAACAAATTCGCCGAATAATTTGTCCATCCTCACCATATAATCCATAAGTTTCTTAAGAACATCCTCATTCGCCATGATATGATCCCTCGCCCTGTCGCCATCGGCGACATTAGCCAGAATACACAGTGCCTGCTCCTTGACATCAGCGGGATGATCATCCTCCAGAACAAGAATAACCGCCTGCATGACCTGCGCCGCATGTTCATCCATAATCCGATCGATATGTGCCTTAGTGCTCAATAAATTCCTGAGCAACCCCAAGACCTTCATAACAACCCCCAGCTCCGGATCCGCAAGCAGCCGAAAGATCTGATCAGTCCCAAGACAAGACAAAATCTGGGACTTGACCCTCTGCTCAGCCTGAAAAGCGACATTCATCAGCGCCCAAATCCCATTGAGCCTGAGCGCGGGATCAGGTCGTTTGGTCAACGAGCACAGCAGTTCAACCCCCCCAGACTCCAGAATGGGCTCTTTACTGGGGCTAAACTCTAAAAGTAAATTGCACAAAGTACTGGAGGCAACAGTGAGCAGATCCTCCTCGCCATCCCTGCCCTCGAGTCCCTTGTCAGCTCCATGAAGAAGTTGCATGAGTGGTCTCCAGACCGCGTGATCCTGAAAGGTCGTCCTGAGCTGCTGAACACTCCTGGACAACGAGTGGAGGCACCTGACAGCAGCCAGTCTGACCCTGGGTCCCCCAGGATCCTGCAGTCCACTGACAACGAGCTCCATGAGATTCTCAGTCTCGATGATCTTCTTCCTGATGTCCTCGTCGTTAGCCCCCAGTGAGGCAAAAGCCCGGAAGGCAGCCTGGCGCATGTCCTGAGCGAGGGCGGCATCCTGGACCTGGGGATGGGGCCTCAGCAGTTCGGCGAGGGTGGGAATAAGGTGATTGCTGATGGAGGCCAGCCTCTGGAGCTCGATGTCCACTTCGGTGAGGTAGGCCAGGGTCTCGGCGGCTGCTATCCTCTCCCTGGGAGGCCTGTCTCGATGGCAGAGCCTCACCAGACATGGCAGGGCTCGATATATCACGATTCTGTCGGTCGAGGGGAGGGCCCCAGCCCTGTGCATGTAGGAGATGCAGCGAGCTGCCTCCAGCTGCACCACTGAGCTCCTCTCCCTCCCCATGAGGCTCCCCAGGAGGGCTGGCAGGGGCTTGAGGCTTGGCTCCTTGCCTGTCGTCACGTTCGCCACCATCGTCGACACCGTTCTGTTCTGGTAGCACATGTTGGCGAGACAGGCGAGCGCAGGCAGCTGGACGTCTGGCAGGGATGAGTCCAGTTGAGAGGCCAGGGTCTCCACTGCTCCACCCTTCATCAGGGAGTTCTGCTCGTCCGCTGATTTGCAGGCTGTCGTCAGGATCGTTGCCACGCACACCTGGCAGGTCACCGATCTGCTGGCTAGGGACAACAGGCGGGGGACCAGCGCTGGCTCCTGGTAAATCGTCTGCACTGGCGCACTCGAGTGCTGGAAGACTGTTCGCAGACATCTGAGGCACGCCTCGATCAGGTGGTCCGAGAGCTTGTCGTTTCCTGGGGAGGTCGGCGTCGAGAGGAGCACCTGGAGGATCAGGGGGACCACTCCCAGGTCGATCAGCGCGAGGACGTGCTGGTCCGTGCCTTTCCCCAGGGAGCCCAGCGTCACCACTGACTCCAGGCGGATTCGCTCGCCCACCGATCCTGATGTGTCCGAGAGCAGCTGCAGGAGACGGGGGACCACACCCTGGGCTATCACAGAACCTTTCTGGCGGTTGCTTCCTATCACGGAGTTCTTTAGGCAACTGGAAAATTGGGGGTGGGTTCGTTCCGATGAGTGGGGAGTGGTAAGCATTTTTGGGGGACATTTGGGCTGGAGTTTTTGGATGCTTTGACGCGGTGTGGTGGAATTGTAATTTTATGGGATTTCGGCAGTAGACTCAACATTCTGGGGAATATTCACTGAATACTGCGAGTTGCAGTTTAATTAATCATGAAAATTGATGGAAATGAAGAAAATTGAGGTACATATTCTTGAATTTTGAATTAGGTGAATTCTGCGTATTTCATTATTTTACTATGAATTCCACTCGAGTGAAATGTACTCATTTCCCGAAGCAATAAAATCTAAAAAATATAATTTTTCAAAGACTCAAAGATGCAATTGAGAAGCCCAAGTTGAAGATGAAATGATTCGTTACGTCAAGACTGAGTAAAAAGTGTTTATAAACAGTTCTACAAGTCACATTTTTCCTACGATTTTAATGTAGGGGAGGGTGAGGTAAAATGGACACTAGACTTTTTTTTAATTACTCATAACTCAGAAATAAATTTGTCAATGGAACTCAGTTAAGGCTCATCACAAAGGGCAAGAATTGCTCTTTGCATTGAAGGAAAAATTATTAAATTTCATCACCATTTCAACCTGTCATTAACATTTTTTAAAAAGTCAAAAGTGTCCATTTTACCCCAACCTCCCCTATTTAGTTCAATTTCCTCATCACCGCATATTTCACACAGACCATTTTTTAGATAAATAAACTAATGAAAAGACATGACTATTTCCTCAAGAACTCATTCCGTCACGTGGAACTGAAGACTAGAAACTGACCCCCGGAGAAAATGCAAAATAAAAACACGAAACGAGTCAAAAATCGTCACTAAAAAATGTTTTATGAAGTCAAATGTCATCTCAACAAATGGAATTTAACGTCCATCAAGTCGATTAATTAAAATCCCATTAAATTCTCTAAACTCCGAATTCCACTCGAGTGAAATGTACTCATTTTCCGAAGCACAAAAATCCCAAAAATACAATTTTTCGAGGACCCATTCCCTCGCAGGGGCTGTCCCCCCGCGATATCCCCAACAAATCCGAACATTTAAGGGACCAAAGTCGAAATATAAAGCATTTGAATGAAACTAAGGTTAGGATTGATGTTTTGGGAGCTCACATTATCGCCTCGAGACACTTCTGAGGATCCGGCGAGTACAACTCGTCGATGTAGCTTCTCGAACTCTCGACATCCTGAAAATGACAGAACACATTGTACCCCGCATACAACGATAAATAATCCCCATTGATGTTGATCAGCGAGGAGATTCTACCGGCTTCAATATTCACGTTACCCTTACCATAAACGGTTGCATCACCGAGACCATAATTAATTGACCTCCCACTCTGACATAAATAAAACGATATTTTGTAACAATTTAGTTTCCGTTAACAGCTCCGATTGTTGCTACTGGATTTTTCGGCTTAACAAGTCGTCTTCTTGTCACGAGGAAACCCGTCAAACTGAGAGACTCCCCTCTCGCTCACTCCCTTTTCCCTACTGTTTTTTACGACTTTTTTTGAAAGGTTGTCACCAGATTATTACGTAAACCCCGGGGTTGGAATTTTTTTTCTCGTCGTTGGAGGACTGGAGGCAGAGACTTTCGAGGGGGGATGTTGGTAGAGGGAGGAGGTTATGTTCGGCTCGAAGAAAGAACTCGCGAGTTTATTTACAAGTTGCAATTGCTTCCGGTTCAGTTAAATTAGGAATTTTCGTTTTTTTAATTATTCGGGGGGAATTATTCTGACGTTATGGCGTTAATTGGGAGACTAGTCAGTAATATTCGGTGCTGCAGACGTGAGTATAACAGTTTATCGACAATTTCTCACTGACAAGTTCTTTCGGAAAATAGAATTTATTTATTGTTTTATTGTTGTTGGGTTAATTAGCTGTCGGGGGAATTTATCATGCAATGAAGGAAATTCACACGACGACTGTCACACGATTGGATCAGAGCTGGCGACAAAAGTGAGTTGACGGTGTAGAAATTAATTTTAGTTGAATGAATTAGCAATTGAAAACATGAGCTGATAAATCTGGAGATTCACGAGGGAGGATTGATGCCATACGAGATGTCCTCAATGGAAAAATAAAGAGAACAGTTTCACAAACAGAAAAATTTCATTAAAAATCTAGCGAATTCGATAGGAAATTCTATTGTATTTCTATTGCATTTCAATTGGTTTTTGGAGAATTTTACTGAAAAATCTGCAGTTTTAGGCCATTTTTTAAATAAAAAATGTCCAATAGAAACTGTTTTATAGAAAAAATCAGAATTGGGTTTTTCAATACAATATTTTCTATAGGAATTCCTCAACATGAATTTCCCAAGTTCTTTCAACTCTATTTCTCTCCTCTCTCGTTAAAAAAATTGAAAATTTGAGCTGAGAGATTTAAAATCCCTCAATAAAATCAATTGTATAAAAAAATCAAATTCTTATAGAATATTTTCCACCGAACATTTATATTAAAAAAAAAAAGAAATCGAACAGAATTTCCTAGCAAATTCGAAGGGTTATTCTCTGAAAATTTTCCGCAGGTGATTAATTTTCGCAATATTAATTTTTAATCATCAATTTTTATCAATTTCCTCAACTATTCAGGAAACGTTTGCCGGAAAATCCAAACGCATTCGGTCCCCTGACAAACTTGCCAGATTATTCCTACACGGACGGGAGGCCAACGCCATTTGGAGTTAGAATGCTCAACAGGATCAACAAGCAGCGGGAAATATTGGTAACTATTAAAAAAAAAATAATCCACACTATTTTTAATCAACTGATTTCCCCTCAATTTCCACATCTGCAGAAAAAAGTGAGACAGCTCACGAGTGAAGTGGATTTCGCAGTGAAGAGGCACGAGAGGATCCAGAGAGAGAAAAAAGAGCACAGAGAGAGGGTTTTAGACTCTAAACTCAAACCAAAGGGGCAGAAATTGGCGATAGAGGCGAGGCCTGAGGTTCCAAAAATATCACAAAGTTAATTAGTCACTCTCCTCATTGCTTCTAGGTAAAACACGTTAAACAATAAACGAATCGAGTTGAATAATCTTATCTGATGAATTAGTTTGTTATTTTTCTACTGTCACCTACGCCAAGGAGCCCTCGCAGACTTATGGTGTACATTAGCAGTCGTTTTGCATAGCAGAGTGGAAATTTATCAGTGATCGATGTGAAAATCCTTATGAGACAGGTGCAAACTTCCATATCACTAGTCAACAATATGTAATCCTGTGGCATCGTGAGAATGTTGGCAGAATTGAGGGCCAAGTTATTTTTTGACTCGTGCCAATTTTTCAACCGATGGCTCTGGGCGGGACCAGTTCTTTCAAATGGCAGGGAAAATTGTACAATTTTTTAATTCCCTCCATTAATTCAGCCCCAATGTCTTGTGCGTGATTTTTCTCCCGATTTATTTTCTCCAGATTTATTTTTATTGAAAGACTAAACTACTTTATCTCCTTGCAGAATAATTGATCGATTAATTTTTCAGTTTTATAATATTCGCATCTTTCACGTCTTGTGGAATGGTAGAACTTGATGGAGGGATTGAAGTTTTATCAATAACTATTCTATTAGTTTTTGTCTGATTGTATTGCGGAGTTGCGTATTTTACTGCGCATTTTTTTAAAATGACAACGTCGAATGGAAATCATTTTATAAAGAGAATCAGGAGAATTTCAGGCTTCTACACAACTTTTTCCATTGATAAATTTTCTATAGGAATGTATTGAAATGAATTTTGTAAGTTTTGTCCATTTTTGTCCATTTTCTCCTGATTTTTCATTATTCCATAATTTTTTCAATGACACAAGCCATTTAATTTGAATTAAATCATTAAGTGACTTGAACTCAATATTTGAGTTGTGCATTTCTATAGAAAATATTTCAATAGAATGAGTTGAATGGAAAAATCGAATGGAATTAATTTTTTTATATTTTCCATTCAATATTTTCTTTTCTGTTGAAAGGTCAATAGAAGTCCAATAGAATTTTCCAATGAACTTCTCCAAAATTCTATTCTCTCGTGATTTCCCATTATTCCGTAATTTTTTCAATGACACGAGCAGTTTCATTTGAATTAAAACATCAAGTGACTTGTTCTTCTACTTGAAGCACACTATACATCTTGTATAGGGTGTAGGAAGTGGAAAAACGCAATTCTGCGCCGTCCATCTGCCTGTACGGAACCGAAATTTCCTCAGGAATCGAATGGGATAGGGGTTAAGGCTCTATCTCTCATAGTTTCCGAGATAATCGCGAAAAACGAAAGTCCCAAAAAAAATTAATTTAATTCATCTTGTATGGGGTGCAGGAAATGGAAAAACGCAATTCTGAGCCGTCCCTCTGCCTATACGGAATCCAAATTTCCTCAGGAATCGAATGGGATAGGGGTTAAGGCTCTATCTCTCATAGTTTCCGAGATAATCGCGAAAAACGAAAGTCCCAAAAAAAATTAATTTAATTCATCTTGTATGGGGTGCAGGAAATGGAAAAACGCAATTCTGAGCCGTCCCTCTGCCTATACGGAATCCAAATTTCCTCAGGAATCGAATGGGATAGGGGTTAAGGCTCTATCTCTCATAGTTTCCGAGATAATCGCGAAAAACGAAAGTCCCAAAAAAAATTAATTTAATTCATCTTGTATGGGGTGCAGGAAATGGAAAAACGCAATTCTGAGCCGTCCCTCTGCCTATACGGAATCCAAATTTCCTCAGGAATCGAATGGGATAGGGGTTAAGGCTCTATCTCTCATAGTTTCCGAGATAATCGCGAAAAACGAAAGTCCCAAAAAAAATTAATTTAATTCATCTTGTATGGGGTGCAGGAAATGGAAAAACGCAATTCTGAGCCGTCCCTCTGCCTATACGGAATCCAAATTTCCTCAGGAATCGAATGGGATAGGGGTTAAGGCTCTATCTCTCATAGTTTCCGAGATAATCGCGAAAAACGAAAGTCCCAAAAAAAATTAATTTAATTCATCTTGTATGGGGTGCAGGAAATGGAAAAACGCAATTCTGAGCCGTCCCTCTGCCTATACGGAATCCAAATTTCCTCAGGAATCGAATGGGATAGGGGTTAAGGCTCTATCTCTCATAGTTTCCGAGATAATCGCGAAAAACGAAAGTCCCAAAAAAAATTAATTTAATTCATCTTGTATGGGGTGCAGGAAATGGAAAAACGCAATTCTGAGCCGTCCCTCTGCCTATACGGAATCCAAATTTCCTCAGGAATCGAATGGGATAGGGGTTAAGGCTCTATCTCTCATAGTTTCCGAGATAATCGCGAAAAACGAAAGTCCCAAAAAAAATTAATTTAATTCATCTTGTATGGGGTGCAGGAAATGGAAAAACGCAATTCTGAGCCGTCCCTCTGCCTATACGGAATCCAAATTTCCTCAGGAATCGAATGGGATAGGGGTTAAGGCTCTATCTCTCATAGTTTCCGAGATAATCGCGAAAAACGAAAGTCCCAAAAAAAATTAATTTAATTCATCTTGTATGGGGTGCAGGAAATGGAAAAACGCAATTCTGAGCCGTCCCTCTGCCTATACGGAATCCAAATTTCCTCAGGAATCGAATGGGATAGGGGTTAAGGCTCTATCTCTCATAGTTTCCGAGATAATCGCGAAAAACGAAAGTCCCAAAAAAAATTAATTTAATTCATCTTGTATGGGGTGCAGGAAATGGAAAAACGCAATTCTGAGCCGTCCCTCTGCCTATACGGAATCCAAATTTCCTCAGGAATCGAATGGGATAGGGGTTAAGGCTCTATCTCTCATAGTTTCCGAGATAATCGCGAAAAACGAAAGTCCCAAAAAAAATTAATTTAATTCATCTTGTATGGGGTGCAGGAAATGGAAAAACGCAATTCTGAGCCGTCCCTCTGCCTATACGGAATCCAAATTTCCTCAGGAATCGAATGGGATAGGGGTTAAGGCTCTATCTCTCATAGTTTCCGAGATAATCGCGAAAAACGAAAGTCCCAAAAAAAATTAATTTAATTCATCTTGTATGGGGTGCAGGAAATGGAAAAACGCAATTCTGAGCCGTCCCTCTGCCTATACGGAATCCAAATTTCCTCAGGAATCGAATGGGATAGGGGTTAAGGCTCTATCTCTCATAGTTTCCGAGATAATCGCGAAAAACGAAAGTCCCAAAAAAAATTAATTTAATTCATCTTGTATGGGGTGCAGGAAATGGAAAAACGCAATTCTGAGCCGTCCCTCTGCCTATACGGAATCCAAATTTCCTCAGGAATCGAATGGGATAGGGGTTAAGGCTCTATCTCTCATAGTTTCCGAGATAATCGCGAAAAACGAAAGTCCCAAAAAAAATTAATTTAATTCATCTTGTATGGGGTGCAGGAAATGGAAAAACGCAATTCTGAGCCGTCCCTCTGCCTATACGGAATCCAAATTTCCTCAGGAATCGAATGGGATAGGGGTTAAGGCTCTATCTCTCATAGTTTCCGAGATAATCGCGAAAAACGAAAGTCCCAAAAAAAATTAATTTAATTCATCTTGTATGGGGTGCAGGAAATGGAAAAACGCAATTCTGAGCCGTCCCTCTGCCTATACGGAATCCAAATTTCCTCAGGAATCGAATGGGATAGGGGTTAAGGCTCTATCTCTCATAGTTTCCGAGATAATCGCGAAAAACGAAAGTCCCAAAAAAAATTAATTTAATTCATCTTGTATGGGGTGCAGGAAATGGAAAAACGCAATTCTGAGCCGTCCCTCTGCCTATACGGAATCCAAATTTCCTCAGGAATCGAATGGGATAGGGGTTAAGGCTCTATCTCTCATAGTTTCCGAGATAATCGCGAAAAACGAAAGTCCCAAAAAAAATTAATTTAATTCATCTTGTATGGGGTGCAGGAAATGGAAAAACGCAATTCTGAGCCGTCCCTCTGCCTATACGGAATCCAAATTTCCTCAGGAATCGAATGGGATAGGGGTTAAGGCTCTATCTCTCATAGTTTCCGAGATAATCGCGAAAAACGAAAGTCCCAAAAAAAATTAATTTAATTCATCTTGTATGGGGTGCAGGAAATGGAAAAACGCAATTCTGAGCCGTCCCTCTGCCTATACGGAATCCAAATTTCCTCAGGAATCGAATGGGATAGGGGTTAAGGCTCTATCTCTCATAGTTTCCGAGATAATCGCGAAAAACGAAAGTCCCAAAAAAAATTAATTTAATTCATCTTGTATGGGGTGCAGGAAATGGAAAAACGCAATTCTGAGCCGTCCCTCTGCCTATACGGAATCCAAATTTCCTCAGGAATCGAATGGGATAGGGGTTAAGGCTCTATCTCTCATAGTTTCCGAGATAATCGCGAAAAACGAAAGTCCCAAAAAAAATTAATTTAATTCATCTTGTATGGGGTGCAGGAAATGGAAAAACGCAATTCTGAGCCGTCCCTCTGCCTATACGGAATCCAAATTTCCTCAGGAATCGAATGGGATAGGGGTTAAGGCTCTATCTCTCATAGTTTCCGAGATAATCGCGAAAAACGAAAGTCCCAAAAAAAATTAATTTAATTCATCTTGTATGGGGTGCAGGAAATGGAAAAACGCAATTCTGAGCCGTCCCTCTGCCTATACGGAATCCAAATTTCCTCAGGAATCGAATGGGATAGGGGTTAAGGCTCTATCTCTCATAGTTTCCGAGATAATCGCGAAAAACGAAAGTCCCAAAAAAAATTAATTTAATTCATCTTGTATGGGGTGCAGGAAATGGAAAAACGCAATTCTGAGCCGTCCCTCTGCCTATACGGAATCCAAATTTCCTCAGGAATCGAATGGGATAGGGGTTAAGGCTCTATCTCTCATAGTTTCCGAGATAATCGCGAAAAACGAAAGTCCCAAAAAAAATTAATTTAATTCATCTTGTATGGGGTGCAGGAAATGGAAAAACGCAATTCTGAGCCGTCCCTCTGCCTATACGGAATCCAAATTTCCTCAGGAATCGAATGGGATAGGGGTTAAGGCTCTATCTCTCATAGTTTCCGAGATAATCGCGAAAAACGAAAATGCAAAAAAAAATTAATTTAATTCATCTTGTATAGGGAAACACTATACATCTGATGTATCTATAACTCCACAGTCTCATACTCCCCCTCGGCTATAAAATTACCAAATTAAATTAAATTAAATTAATAATTATATTTATTTGTATCTAAAAGCTACACCCCCTCCCCTACTATCAGAGTGACTGCTCAGCGAATGTCCCTGCTTCACAATGGCATTCACACTCTTCACGTAATGCGAGATATCAGTACTCGATCCAGGCTTTAAATTCGATATTTCCATCGACAACGACTCGTCCAAGGGGTACTTTCCACTGGGCTCCATGAGGACTCCATCGGGCAGTCGATAATACCTGCGAGATAATTTAGATGATGCTGTGAATTCAGCAGTGATTAAAATTCAGTAGCGAAGCGGTAAAAGGAAATAAATCAGTTTTGACTATTGACCAGTTTTCAATCAATATCTCGAAATCTAAGGAAGATAGCAAAATTTCTCTTATAACCTTTTTTGTGGAGCCGATTAAGTGCTACAACATTTGTCATTACGAAAATTTCGCTATCTTCCTTCCATTCGGAAATATTTTTCAAAAACTCAACTGGAAGATAAGTCGTTTTATCTCCGTTTACCAGTTCGCTACTGAATGCGTTCGTCACCTTTGCGTTTCGATGGCTATCGAGAGGTTCAGCTTCTTGAGAATTATGTTGGATAGGATCTCCGTGGCGAGGATGGGGTCGTCCGCTCCGAGGGCCCCGGAACATTCCACTGGGTTTTTGCTCGAGTGGAAAATTATTGGGGTGAGGGCGTGGAGATTATTCCCAGACTCACCGCCGAGACCGTCCAGGAGGAAGCCAGCTCCTGTCATGTGCTCCAGACCCAGTGGAGCACTTAAACCGCTAGTAAATAGACAATTTATTATGGTATCTTATTATTATCATGAAAAATATGGATATTTTTATCATATCAAGCCTCGGGGGTAAAAAAAGGAAGATTATAGAATCTAAATAGAACGGTTTCAATTCTTCCATTCGGAAGTAAATAGAACTGAGGTGATCTAGTCGTTCTCTCAGTTCACTACTAAATCAATCGAGAAAGAATATTTACGTTAATATCGACACGAAATTCCGGCTGGCATCAGCTGCAATGACTGCTGTATATCTCTCCTGTTCAACTAAAATAGTAAAAAATTGTTTCAATGTTGAGAATAATATTCTTTCCAGATAAATAATTTCTAAACTCGTGGTTTTAGAAGACGTGATTCTGAGAATAAGAAACAGGTGACTTCATTCCCACAGAGAAGACCAAACCATTAATTTAAGAACCCTAAATTTCATCGAAAAATTATTTCGAGGGTCAAAACTCTTCTTATTTCTAGATGGAATCCCCTTAAAACAAGTGAAAAATTCACTGAAATCCCGGATTTTTTTGCTTCCTGAATGTCAGTATGACAGACTTCAGAAATTCGTAAATTTTTCCTGAAAATTAGCTATTCTTTCTCTGAGACATTGTGATTATATCGAGGAGCTAACTGTTATGGTCCTTAACGTCCATTTCAATCATGACCCTGGCGACGTCGAACTGCGACTCGACGGAGGAGCCGTCCTCCCCCGAAATCCCCAGGTGCTCCACACCCTTCAAAACAGACTGAAGTACTTCCGCGTGTTCAGGGGCGTAAATCACGTGATCGTAAAAATGCAATTTCCTTGCTTTCCCCTCCAACGGTTCGTAATCCGCCAATGCCGAGAGGAAGTCCTCCCGAACCTCGTGGAACTCATCGCGCAAGAATTTGTGGGCCAGACTTCCGTTGTAAAGACCTCAAAGAAAAAATACAGATAATACAATAGAAAAATCTAGCGCATTCGCAAGAGAGTTCTATTGGATTTCTATTAAGTTTTCTATTCGTTTTTGACAGATTCTGTGGGAAAATTCGGCGCTTTTGTTGGATTCTTTTAATGTGGAAGAATTAATGTGGAAAAATTTCTGCAGAAAATGTCTCAAATGGAATAATTACCATTCAACATTTTTATTTAGAAAAAGAGGGCTAATAACTCATGAATTTAAAAAATAAATAAATAAATGGAAAATAAACTGATTAAATTTTCAATAAATTCGTAATTTTTTTCAATGAATTTTTTTCGTGCCTCTGAATCAGTGAAGTTCATAATTTACTTTGAGATCCATGACTTTTTATTGTCTCCAAAGTCTCCCCCAAATGCGGTAATTTTAAGAGTTCCCCGGGCTCTAGATATCCGAATAGCGCCCCATGGTCGACTCTCGAAATTTCTTCGAAAAAATCTTCTGTGATGACGAATCCATCCTTAGCTAGAATCTCAGCCGGTTCGACGATTTTACTCCAGGGTAAACTTCCCTTTAGTTTGTGGAGGGTTTCCAGTCCTCGGACGACGGAGGGAATTCTTATTTTACCTGATGCTAGGGCTCCTAGTGATGATTGTCATTTTAGGATCGGAACAAATCAATTGTTTGTGTGTTATTAAATATTAAAATATCGAGATAGCAATTTCTTGTTGGAAATTTAAATCTATAGAAGCATTGCTTATCGAAATTTTCAACAGGAATTCCTCGACATGAATTTTCTAAATTTATTTAATTAACTTAGAATGAATTATTTAATATTCTATTCTATTAGCTCTTCATTCGAAAAATCAAACAAAACAAGTTAGAAAATACGAGAAATTTATACAGAAAATATTTCACTGGACTAAGTTGTGCAGAAAAATCCAATTCTGTTGATTTTTTGAATCGGCCAAAAATTGATAAAAAATTAACTAAAAACCCTTGAGAATTTTCTAACGAATCCATCACTTTTTTTCTGAAATAATTTCGTACGCGATTCCTCAAAATTCATAAATGTAAATTTCCAAAATTTAGTTCTTCCAATTAACTGCATCAATAATAATGAAAAACTTCAACGTAAAAATGTTTTAATGAACCTGAGATGGTGTTCGTAGCGAAATCAACAACCAAAGGCTCAGTCTCATCCCCTCCTCCGTAAGCAATGGCGATTCCGCCCCTAGAACGACACTGCATATATTCCTGATCGCTGTGAGCCCCCGAAAAATTACCATTCCGTAAAAATTCATCACAAAAGTGTTTTACCCTCCTAAACCGGTCTTGTGAGGAGCAACGACGGTCATGCAGAGCATAGCCCCCACCGCGGCGTCGACGGCATTGCCCCCGTCCTTCATAATGTCGGTTCCCAGCCTCGAGCAGTTGACATTGTCCGCAGCCACTGCCCCGTGATCGAGAAAATCCTTGGAGCTCCCCAGCAACGAGTGCAGATAAATGAGATACGCGATCATGACGAGGCACATGACAGCCAAGCACCACGTGAAGATCCTAAATCTCCAGATGCAGCTGGAGCTTCTGCAGTTGGTGCTCTGATCCCTCGTCAAGGGGCACTCCTCTGACTGGTGGTAAACATCGTATTCACTCGGTCCACTCGATATCTGACACACATCACAACAGACATCCATTCTATTCAAACATCGAGAATGATAAAATAGCGGATATCCTGGTCATCATCTTGACATCTTCGAAACTGTCATAAGTTCATAAATAAAAACAAAAGAGGATTTTCGTTCCAAAATTTTTATTGTGCGTAAAGTTCACTCGAAAAATCATTCGTCAAGTGGCACGAGTCAAGATTTGGAGTATTATTACAGAGAAAATTGTAGTAATCTTTGGATTTCCTCTGAGTTTAATAAGGCCACAGCGATCCGTTAGATTCGATCATAAAAATCATTTTTGTTCGTAAGGCATGTGCGGGAAAATATTGTTGTATTAACAGTATACTTTCACAACAATTTCATTTATATTTGAAAATTCTCTACTGCTCTACGTCTTCGTTCAACAATTCAGCGGTAAATTCGTTGGAAAATATCATTTGGTAAAGTGCGTAGGACAATTCAAGATCTATATTGTTATTACAGATTGTATTTGTACTGATCTGTGGAGTCTTAGTTCTTCTTAATCTAGTAAGGCCATGTAACGATCCCCTGGATGCCAGCGTAAAAATTAGTCTTTTTTATATCGTAACGTATCCATGCGCAGAAGAAAATGTTCTTCAATCAGGAATAGTAATATTATATTTGATCCAGAGAGTTTTGTGTTATTGAGTTGAGAATTTTAGAATTGATTAATATATATAGGGGAGAGTGGGGCAAAACGAAACAGTGAAAAAACAACTGTTTGACCCGATTCAAGCAAAAAGTTAAATAAAGTAAATTATTTATGCTGGAATTGAAAAAAAAAATTATACTGATGAGAATAATAATTTTCCATTCAGTAGAACGAAAAATTATTCAGAAGTTTTGATGCGCGAAGATTTTGTCAACGGATTATTCGACTGAAATTCAGCATGACATTTTCCTCTTCCCCTCTGGGTCTCCCCCTGGGCCTTGCCCTGGACTTTGGATTTTTCCTTTTCATTTTCTTCTCAATTAATCCACTGACAAAATCTTCTCCCGTCAAAACTCCTCAATAATTCTCCATTGTACTGAATAAAAAATTATTATTCCCATCCATACTCCCAAGAATGAAAAAAAGTTGATAATAAAATTTTTCTCGCTTGAATTGCGCCAAACAGTCGTTTCTCGACTGTTTCATTTTGCCCCACTCGCTACGCTTAGATCCAGGGATTCGTCTGTCATTGAACTGAGAACTTTGAAATTGATAAATATATAATTCTTGGATCTTATCCCTTCGTGACTCGAGAATATTCTCTCCCCTCACAAAAAATCTAATGTAATTAATTATAACTATATAATTCTCCCATTGTACCTATCCCTTCTTGACTCGAGAATTTTCTCTCTCCCAAATCTCCCTCAAAGGCTCAAAGTACAGCAGCCTTGCCGCTCCCCCCGGTCCTTCCCCTCATAAGCTCTGGCAAATTTGAAAGAATAAAGGGCAGTGAAGCCGAGTCCCACAGCACTACCAGCAAACATCAACTGGTTATCACTCCCCCCAACCCTAATATAAAACAAAACAGCAACAACGAGGAAATTGCAGGGCAGTCTCATCCAATTGACGATACTAGCCCTGAGGCTCTCAGGAGCGACGACGCCCCTGAGGAACCCCACAGCCGGGAAGTACATCCCCACCGCAATTTCAAAGAACATGAACCCAATCAAACACAGATAACTCCCAAAGTACAAGAACCCCTCCTCTTCCTGGAGATGAACCCCCACCGTGCAGGTGGCAATGCTCCCCAGCCCCAGCAGAACACTGGAGGAGAGTAGAGTCTCCACAGGAACCCCTAAATGCCCCTCGAAAAACGAGTGCAGAGAACTCCCAATTCCGATGCACATCATGAAGATCCCGAAGACGAGACCGAAGCTGGGGTCGATGGGTTCGAGTACGGGAGTCCAGAGGAACACGAAGACGTACATGACAGTCTCAAAGATTATCTGCACGACCCCCAGGAAAATGAGGGCTCTGCTGTTCCTCGAGAAGATGATTCTCAAGCCCCTGAAGATGTCCTGAGACCAGGGATCCCCATCAACATTAAATTTCTGTAATATCACGAGAATTTTACTGTTACATTAACGAAGGTTTAAAATATGTTGATCTTATTTTTCAAATAATGTAATATTAATAGACCCGGCACGATAATCCGGGTAACGAATCCGGGTAACGAAAACGTCAGATAAGAAAAAAAGTAAATTTGGATGCTCGATGGATTATTTTACCCGGGAGAGTATCTCAAATTTATCCTAGGAATAAAGAATAAAATTTAATTCTAAAGTTTAAATCAGTGTCACTTCAAATGGGGCTATAGGATTAATAAAAATTATTCTGTGGGTGAAGTACTGAAAAATTAGAATTAGAAATGAAGAATTGGATTAGAATTGAAGAATTAGAAATTCAACAGAATTTTCTAAGAATTCGATAGGTTTTTCTATTAAATTTTTTCGTGCGTGTGATGCTTGAGTACTCGAAAAATTTAAGAGTGATGTTAACTAATTGATGGCTGCAATGTTTGACGGTAATTAAATATTACAAATTTGGCTCTGCGTGCCTGAGACATCGATTTGGTGGTGATCTCCACGTTTTCCCCCCAGAGGACGGCGCAGAGACACCCTGAGATCACGGATGTGGGGATGGAGACGACGAATGGAGTCGCTGGACCGTATTCAAGCGTGTCCACCAGCAGAGATGACACGAAACCACTGGAGATTGCGGTCAAGCCGTTGTAGAATGTCGCTTTGGCGAATGTCGTGCTGATCAAGTCTTTTTCGAGGTGATAACGGGAGAGGTGCTGGCCCACGTACCAGGACTCGAAGGTCGAGCAGAGGATCGATGTCGAGACGCCACCGAAGACCCGCCCAACCATCAGGACCCCTCGATCCTGCGACGTCGTGCAGGTGCATGTGAGGATCGTCGAGAGGAAGTAGACTATGCACATCTTCTTTCTGCCGAAGCTGTCGGCGAAGTGGCCCACCAGGACCCCGAAGATTCCACTGCTGGCGAAGCCGATCATGTAGAAGGAGCAGATGTCGGCTTTTGTGTAGTTCGAGGTGGAGTAGATGGTGTAGAGGTAGGGCCCCTGCAGCCAGTCCACGAAGGCTGCTAGCAAGTAGATGATCAGGTAGTCTCGGCGGAGGCGGAGGTAGACTGGGTCTTGAGATGCGGCTCCACGGTCCATTTCAGCTTGGGGGCGAGATTCTTGGCTCCATGGGCTATCTGGAGAAGGGTTTATTCGCATTTTGCTACAGCTCTCATTTTTTTGGCAAAATTAAGGATGTTCGACACCCTTTTAGCCAAAATTGACGTTGTTTTCATTTTTCTGGCAAATTATCGATGGGAGTGACGTGAAAAAATAACGATTTTGTGGTTCGTCATTCTTTAATGGCTCACGAAGTTGCGTAGTGGTGCGATAATTTTCATGCGTTTTTTCTACAGTTTTGTGATTCTTTTTAAAAGTTTAGAGAAAACGCAGGAAAATGTTCGCACCACCTTAAAATTTCGTCAGTCATTAAATAATGACAAAACGCAAAAACGTTATATTTTTTCACGTCAATTCCATCATAATGAGTTTGCCAGAAAAATTAAAAAAACGTGAATTTTGGCAGAAAGGGTGTAGAACATCCTTAACAGAACAGGCGTGAAACATTTTAATTGAAAAAAAAAAGTTCTGGGGGAACTGTGTATGGAGAGTTATGATTTTTTTCATCATTTCTTTGAGGGATATTTGATTGGAAAAAGTTAATACATTTTCATGCTTTTAATGAAATTCTTGAGGGCAAATTTTTTAGGTTTTTTCTACTGTATTTTTATCTTTTTCTCATAATAAAATTCAGTAAAAACAACTTTGAAAAATCATGCAGAAGAATTGTTTTACAAAAAATACCAACAGAATAAATTATTTAAAAAATCAACATCTAGACATTTTTATATGAACAATTATCTATTTAAAAACGAGGGGATATTCCATAATTTTAATAGAATAGATGCGAAAAAAAATTTTTTCACGGGTAAATTAATTTATTTGATTGGAGAATTCATGCGGAATGTTTTGTTACTCTTCGAACTTCCTTCAACTTATAAATTCTAAATTCCTTACAACTTCCAAAATTTGCAACAAAAATTGTAGTTAATAGACAAAAAATGATGACTTTATTCATTGGTTTAATTGATATTTAAGTTGATTCACCCCTTCTGTTAATAGAAATTATTCAATTGACATTTAATTAACATTAATTATATCACTTTTAATCAGATCCGAGAATTAGTGACAATTTAAAAAACTAAATGACCGTTGATTGCAAAAATTTTTACTTTCGTCGGAGGGAGCGAAATAAAGAGTGAGATTGAAGAACTATTTTACCTCTTTCCGATCCCGCCGCCACTTCTTATCAACCTGTTAATCATCCTTGCTGTTTACGACTGTTGCTGCGGTAGTTTCCGAGGTTAAAACTGAGAAATGGGGGGATAAATTCAGGTGGCGGGGTCGACATACTTCAGATGTTAGATTGGGAGAACCATTCGTGCACTATTATTTCCATCTGAGGAACTGCAATTATTTTCCTTTCATTGAAAATTTCATAGATAAACCCAGCGAATTCGCTAGAAAATTCTATTGCACTTCTATTGAACTTCTATTGAAAATTTTATTTAGTTTTTTATTCTAGTAAAGAGTTCCGCAGCTTCACTGCGCGTTTTTTCATCGAAAAAGTTTAAATATAATAATCAAATTTAAAAAAAACAATAGAATTCCATCTTTCTATGTTTCTTTTTCTATTGAGACATTTTTTATAGGAATTCCTCGATACAAATTTTCCAAGTTTTTCCTACTGTTTTCCGTCATTTTTTTTATTAAAAAAGTCAAGCAAAAAATATAAAGTAACAATTGTTGGCATTATTATTGGTAAAAATGAATTTTGTATCACAGAAATAATTTTTTAAACGTTTAACAAGTTCATGAGTATTAAAAATATTCTAAAAAATCAAGTTCATGGAAAAATGAAATTTCCAGAAGTTTAAATAATTTTTTATGATTTCTTCATAACGAGAAAAGGTTGGAGAGATAATTGACGGGTAGTGAAGATTTATTGCAAAATGTGATTTGATTGCAGCAATAATCAATTTCAAATTGAATTTCCGTAGTAACATTCGACTTCCGATGTTGCCCAGTCTGACGTTTGAAGTTTGCCGAACTCCAATACCAGCTTTGTATCGCAAAAGTTGTTTACATTCTTCAATTTCTGTGACACGATCGGAAACTAACAAAAGAAAATTCAACAAACAGTTCCACTGTTTTTCGAGATGAATGAGGACGCGGAGTTGAAGCAACTGCGGGCGAAAAAGGACGAGTTGATCAAGAGAGTGCTGCAGTTGCGAGATAAATTGGAGCAGAAGAAGAATTCGGGTAACAAGCAGAAGAAAGTTCTTCTAGGAGACGAGTGAGTATTTTCGATAACGAATTTTTGAATCCACAGGCATGCAATTATCATTTATTTATTTGTCTAAACATGACAAATGTCTCTAAAGATGATGTCTGTTTTCAACTGAAAAGCAGAGTTGTGACAACACTGTCTAGGAGGACAATGGGGTCTAGGAGTCTCCCCTGGTTCAAAACCATCTTCAGAGGCCCTAGCATGCCATTCCTCGATCCGCTCTTTCATTTGAGCCCAAAAAAACATTCATATCTTGTCTGATATCTCTGCTAAAAACTCGGGTCTTCAACTCGGGCTTTCAATTGATCAAATCTCCCTTAGATTCGGAAATATTCCTGAAAAACTCAACTGGGAGATGAGTCGACTTGAACCGTTTTACCACTTCGCTACTAGAATGATAATAATAAATAGTAATCCAACGATAATTCCCTTCAGTTCTAAAACATGTTGACGAATTAAAGCTGGAGACATTTGCTGACGAAGCAGTGATTTTTAATAAAACAAATAAGAAAAATAAGAAAATCTACAATAAGAAAAATTTGTGGAAATTCTTTTTATTACAGTATTCGAGAGAGATTATCACGAGAACCCCCTCCAGAAGCATTGCCAAAGGCCTCAAACGACGAAGAGCGATTTATAGTGAGATTAGTGGACGCCACTCAGCAAGCGACTGGCATTTCCTTCCAGAACGTCGACAAGAAGTGGCTGAGGGACAATGTGTGGAATTACACTTCAAAAGTTATTATGAAGGTCCTGAAATTCAATTTGGATCTGACTGTCGACTTGAAGGTGAGAATTGCCACCGAATGAATCAGTCAAACAAATTAATTTGTAATTGTCAGAATAATTTTGGAATTTCCCACAGGATGGAGTGGACAACGAAATCCTGGATATCACCTGTCGTTTCGTTAAAGTTGTCGACTGTCATTTGCAAGAGATAACTCCCTGGGTTGCCGAGTTCACGAGAGCTAAAAAGATGACTTACTTGATGTCTGGTGAGCACCATAAATGACAAAACACTCAGGGTTTCGCATTCCCAGATCAATAAATTTGAAAGCAACAATCAATCCAGAAAATTCATGGACAATTGAGCGGTTTAATAGAAGAGTTTATGCAGCATGTTTTGTTATCCTTGAAATTTCTCTCCAAATTATTAAAATGACCAACAAAAATTGGAGAAAATCGACACCAAATGATGACTTCTCATGCTTTCGCAGCTTTCAGTGAATACAATGATCAGTGCATAGTTCGCCAGAAGATTCTGGATAAACTGAATCCCCAGAAATTCATAACAGTAGATAAATGTGGAACTGGAGGCTACACCATCCACATTCACTCCCCAGCATCATCGAAGAAGCAATACGTTAATTTCCTATGGACAACGGAGTTTAACCCCAAGACGAGAGCAATCGATCATTGTTTCAAAATCGATGGGATTGAAGGTGGTACGTTCACAAACAATGAAATAATTAATAAATAATCAAACAATTGATTATTAATAATATTTCTAGAACAGAATCGTCTAAAATCTTTCTTTAGAATAAAATAGAAGTGTTTACTTTTCTCAGTTGAAATAAAATGGGAATCTTTTGTTCAAAACAGATTTGTTTCTTCAATTTTCAGACTTCGTGCAGGAGAATCAGGAACTGCTCGAGGACTTCTGCAAGAAGGGGTTGAGAAAGGAAGAGCTGGAGACCCTCTGGAGTGAGCTCTGCACAGCTGTCAACGCATACGAGCATTGACTGATATCTACGACCATTCTAGACCCTAAATAAAGTATTTACTGTTTTCATCGTTAAATCCAACGAATGTCGAAGCTTGTGATAAGAGGAGTGGGGGTAGAATTCAAGTGGAGAATAATGTCTGGGCTCCAGGCTACTGTCCCCAGTGGCGCAATTGGTTAGCGCACGGTACTTATAAGACAGTAATTACGTGAGCAATGCCGGGGTTGTGAGTTCGAGCCTCACCTGGGGAATATTTTTTTCTAAATTTAAATTCGTAGTTTTTTATTTGAAAACGTTCCCCTTGAAGGTGGCAAAATGCAGCCGATTATTTTGCTCATAAATTTTTTGTAAGCCACAGTTTTCACTAGATTTCAAGGCCATTGGGCCCAACAATTGGGTTTTTCTGACTCCAAGCTTTCTCTATTTTGTCTAAAGAAACGAAAAAATGAATAAATAAATAAATAACAGGGTGACAAATATTGTTGATGATAATAATAAAAGGAGACTTGAGTCGTTCGTTAAAGTATTTCTTATTTAATAATTATCATGACAATAATGAACCTATTTACACGATAACCAACGGCATGATCATCAGTTGCTCTGCTCCTGAGTCTGGGGAGTCTCGTCCTCCTCCTGTTTCGCCTTGGCTGCTTCCTCCTCGGCTTTTCTCCTGGCCCGCCAGGCTGCGATGTACGTTCTGGGATGGATCGGCAGGAACCCAGCGATACCTAGGAGCTCCTCGACGGGCTCTGAGATCTCTACGTTCCCCTGCCCCAGCCAGAACATTATCCTCTCGGTGTTGAGAGCCACCAGTTTCTCGTTGAACTTGTTTGGCATTGGATCGTACGTCCCTAGCTGCTCTATGGGCGGCTTCCTCTGCTCTACTTTAGGCTGGGCACAAGCACAATGTCGTTGATCAATCATCAGTGTCAATCAATAATTATTTATGATGATTAATTAATTAATTCATCTCAATATCAGTGAAGTTTACGTTTGAGAAAGTAAATGAAGATGAATTCACGTTCATGACTGGAGAATGAACGTCGTGATTAATTAGTCAAATAATTTGTTGATTAATTATTGATGGGAATTAATCATCTAATTCATTCCCTCATTCATTCATCAATGAATTCCCCATTGTTGACAAAGTAAATAAATATAAATTTACACTCATGACAATATAAAAAATATTATTAATCAATTCATTAAATAATCAGTTGATTAATTATTCATGATTAACAATCATTAACAACTGGAAATTGGCAAAGTGAAGTTCACCAATTTTTTCCATTTTTCCAAATCCAATCTTCTGCATTAAAATCGTACAATTGGTCAGGAATACGGTGTTAGGTCCCTGTACCTCGCTCTTACCGACAATAATGAATGACTCATTAACATCCCCCAATAATTACCGATACAATCTAATAACTCCCTTCAGTCATTCACCCATAATCCCATTCACCAATAATTACCAACAAATTCCTCATCATCAGCCAAGTAAACAATCATGAACTTACAGGCATGACCACAATATGAAAGAACGGCCGGTTCGCACAGCCGTACCGAACAAACCGAATGACTTTCTTACGACATTCCAAGTACACCCCAGTCCCCGAGGCGGCATGAAGTGGAAATCGTGGCATGACTTGGCCCCAAAAATCTCCCCTAATTAAAATCGCACCCCAACAGCAACTGCACCGCACAAGAGGTTACAAAAATTCCGAAGAACTCCCCCACAAAACTTCCACCTCAAGCGCGTTTCCAAAAAGCCAATCCGCCGACCAATGCCATCGCCCTAGTGACGGAGAGCCACCGCCCTAGGGACATCATTCCCCTCACGTTCGCCGCCTGCCGCTCGTCGGCGTGAAGTATCACCCAATAAACGCCGAGTCGTCGACGTTTCAGGTGAGATTGTAATTGAAAATACTTGAAAAAAAAACCAAGCTCCGCTAATCTTCACATCAAAACGGCCAAGGGCCCTCAAAACCCGAGTAAAAATCGTCCGCCGAGTGCGCGAAGAGTGGACAATTGTCGGTAAATCGAGGGGGGCCGGAGGGGGGGTAATGAGTGAAAAATCCAAGTGTAGCGTCGCTCTCTCGATTGTTACAAACAGGACAAGGGGAGTCAGGGGAACGCCGGGGACGTTGGTCACGTGACTCGTGCTGCGTTTTGAGCGCACTAACTCAGGTACAACGGGGGGGTGCCTAGATACGTTGTTTTTATTTATCTTTTTCCCTCATTACTTGAAAACGCCGCCGGATCGAGAGGTAAATAGCCCCCGGGGGGTGGTCAGAGGGCCCCGAATGGTGTCTGAAAATCGCGGGGGCCTCAGGGGGGTGAGTTTAACGGTGAGAGAAAAAAACGTGGGTGTTCGCTGCGAAAATTCATCGGGTCAGAAATCCGCCATTCCCTCCAGCAAATACTCTCGCTTGGTCGCGGCAATGGGCCTCGGTTGAGCCGACAAAACGAGACTGTTCAGGGCTTTTGTCGTGCGTCACCTCGGAATTCTCGAAAACCTCGGAGCTTGACAAGGCCTCGAGTCCCTCCTCTCCATCCCCTCCCCGACTTTTAAGTTTCGTAGGAGAAAAAAAAATGTATTACCCACAAATGGCGTCCGTCGTGCACATGGTCGAGAGCTGGGACATCGCGACTTGATTGTTTCGGATTTTTTTGCCAGGATTTTACGTTTTTCATTTGGCGGTGGTGTCGGGTGGAGAGGGATCTCGCTGGTCTGGGGTGTGTGGAGACGGTCGAGGTGAGATGAACAGGTTGGAATTGTCCGGGGGGTCTCGGGGACAATGGTGTGGTTACGATTATCAGGGGCTGAATGACAAATTGTTGATTTGGGGATGGATCTGGCCACGTGGAAACAGCAATTGTCTCGGTTTTTCGGGTTGATTGGGGTTTTCGGGGGTTTAGGGGGACTGGGGGGACCGCTGGGGGCTCTGTCGAGGTACCGGCGTACCTGGGAATGCACATCGACACCTTTTTCAGTCCCCGAATGCATGAGTGATAACGATTTGTTGTAAACACGGTGGTTTATATGGTGCTGTCGAGTGCTGGGGATTGCGGGGTACTGATAATTCTGGTTATGATTTGTGTTCGCAGATTGTAAATAGCAAGTGTACATAGGTGTGATAGGCCTGAGGGGGTGATTTAGTTAAGGTCTGCAGGGGAAAATAGCCATTTTCGTCACAACCTGACCGGCGGAAATAAACTTGAATCATGAGCTCCGGTAATAAATCGTTGGTGTCCTCCGGTGGGAGAGGCACTAACAAGAATAAATCATCTCAGCAGCATGGTAAATCAGATCAGCATCATTCGAAGATCACAGACACTGCTAAACATGACAAAGGACAGGTAAATATTGGGGTTTTTCGGTGGCATGGGGCGGGGAATTTTTTCAGTAGAGGGAGGGTAGGGTAAAATGGACACTTTTGACTTTTTTTGGAATATTCATGACGTGTTGAAGTGTTCACGAAATGGAATCATTTTATTTTTCAATTGGAAAACAATGATTCCTCTTTGTGATGAGACTAGGCTGAGCTCAATTGATCAATCTGTTTCTGAGTTATGAATACTTTTAGAAAAGTCAAAAGTGTCCATTTCACCCCACCCTCCCCTATTTTTGGGGGTTTTGGGGAGCTGAAGCTAGTGGAGGATTTAACTTAGGGGAAGTGGGGACTCCTTTTTTGTGGACGCTGAGAAAAACAATTATTTTTGTCAAACAGTCATTTGCTTGAGAGAAGTATTAATTTTTTAAATTCCGTATTTCTCTAAAAAGCCAATTTTTATAATTCAGTAGTGAAGCGGTAAACCGAGTTAAGTCGATTTTGACTTTTGATCAGTTTTTGATGAATATCTCAGAACCTAAGAGAGATAGCAAAATTTTTCTCATGACCTTTTTTGTAGAACCAATTCAGAGCTATAAAACGGTCATGACAAAAAATTTCTATCTCTTTTAGATTCCGAGATATTCGTCAAAAACGGGCCAAGAGTCAAAATCGACTTAACCCGGTTTACCGCTTCGCTACTGAATTGTTTATCTGGAAAAAAAACACTGGACAAAAAATTGCCGCAGTACTTGGATATCCTCAACAATCTGAAAAATCAAACACTCAAAATTTTCAAAATTGGATAAAAAATTGTGGATCCATATTTTCATATTTTAAAAAATTATGAGAACCTGAGAGGTGATAGCCAATGAAAAATCGTCTGCATCACATTCCAACGCACCATAAATGACCACTTCCTCAAAACTTCTCCATACTTAAGTATGTTCGACACCCTTTTAGCCAAAATTGACGTTGTTTTCATTTTTCTGGCAAATTATCGATGGGAGTGACGTGAAAAAATATAACGATTTTGTGGTTTGTCATTCTTTAATGGCTCACGAAGTTGCGTAGTGGTGCGATAATTTTCATGCGTTTTTTCTACAGTTTTGTGATTCTTTTTAAAAGTTTATAGAAACCGCAGGAAAATGTTCGCACCACCCTAAAATTTCGTCAGTCATTGAATAATGACAAAACGCAAAAACGTTATATTTTTTCACGTCAATTCCATCATAAGTTTGCCAGAAAAATTAAAAAAACGTGAATTTTGGCAGAAAGGGTGTAGAACATCCTTAATAACCGACGAACTAAAAACCCCCCAATATTCCCTTCGAAATATCGAAGAACCCGTGCGCCCCCCTAGAACTGTATCCCCTGAAAAATCACGGCGAGCTAAACCGCTGCCCTTCTCCCCAGTCGAAGGATCAATCGAAGCATGCACAAATAATCGACACTCGATCGGGCGTGAGCGAGGACCCAGCGGTGAAGGAGCTGATAAAGCAAGCAATGGAGGTGACTCGTCGTACGGAGGACCAAGTGATAATGGCCCTCCACGACAGCGACTGGGACTTCGACCGTGCTGTGAACGATCTCCTCGAGGGTGTATCAGCGGAGTGGGAGGTGAAGAAGAAGAAAGCCCGCCAGCCAGGTGGTTCAAAGCCGACGACCGATCAGTCAGGGGATCAGGAGGAGACAGGCGGTTGGGAGGAGCGACGTAATCAGCGCGGCGGTGGTCCCCCGCGTCTGAGGGGTCGTGCAAATCACGACAATCGTGGCTGGCGTGGACGGGAGAACAAGGAGAACGAGCGCAACATGGAGGACAACGTGCGTGAGAGTGGCTACAGTGGTGGTAGACGTGGTGGCCGAGGTGGTCCAGGCAGATCAGGTCGTGGTGGTCGTGGTGGTGGCCGAGGTCTAGGGCCCCGTACCTTCGCCAACCGTGACTCAGCCTCCTCGTCAGCTGCCCACAGCTTCAATCGTCCCATTGACACCTGGACGGGCAGCGAGGAGCAGCAGCAGAGCAGCCAGGAGCCCAAGATCGACCCCTGGAGCAACCTGGAGCCATCTGAAGACTGGGAGGCTGAGGAGTACACTGGTTCCCTCGCTGACACCAAAGTCTTCACACCGAGCACAGCAATGGGCGATCAGCCAGCCGAAGAAGCCAAGACGGATCAAGCCCTCGGCTCCCAGCCCATTCAGCACCCACCGATTGGCATCACCGAGGACCCCAAACTGGAGACACCTCTCATCCAGCAACAGCCACCCCTGATCCAGTCACAGTCCCAGGGCCAGCAGCAACAGCCCCAACTCCGCATTCCCGAGCTCCAGATGTCTCAAGCCAGCACTGTGGGCGGTGGTGTACTGACAGCAGCACAGAGCCAGTACCTCACGCAATTGACTCAACAGTCGTCTGAGAATTACAAGACTCCATCTGCATTCACCTCCATTGGGATATCCAGCCAGTCCCAGAGGCCAGCTAAACAACGCCCTCGTGTTCCACCTCCCTCGAAGATACCCTCGAGCGCTGTTGAAATGCCTGGCGATGTTAATAGTAGTATAGGCTTTCTAGACGTGCAATTCGGTGCAATGGAGTTTAGCAGTGATACGGGGAATATCGATAGCACAACAACTGATAAGTATAACTCATCGGGGACTAGTATTACTGGGATTGATGTCACCTCCAGTGTCACGTCGTCAGGGGTCAATTCAACGACTAATTCTAATTCACTGGAGATTGACACAGCACAACAGGGCAGTTACAATGCATCCTCCCAGATTGTTCCGTCACCTAATAATGCCAGTGTTGGGTATGGCAATAGTGGGGCTGCTACCACAACGTATTCACAGAAGAACTCTTATCAGTCGACCAATACGCCGAGCTACAACTACTCTTCCAGTGGGAGCCAGTCTGGACAGTCGTCTTATCCATCGTCGACTGGTGGCAGCAATAATTACACCACGACTACTACGCAGTCGGGGTACAGTGGGAGTTCATCGTATCCTCAGTCCAATCCATCTACGTTCAGTCAAGCTTCGCCCTCCGCTCCGTCGTCGTCGAGTGCTTCTGGGTACAATCAAACTGCTAGCTCCAATCAGGCTTATCAGTCCAACAGCTTTGTGCCCACTACCACTGGACAGTATCAGTCCACAACGCAGTCGACTAATGCTGGGTCCAATAGCAGTTATCAGGGCGGGAGCTATCAGAGCTCTTCGAGCTTTCAGAGCACTCCACAGGCCTATCAACCGTCTGGCACTACGTTCACATCACCGATCACGCAGGGCAGCAGCAGTGCTTATCAGAGTGCACATTCGGTGAGTTTTATTGGGGTTTTGGGGGGCCAGGTATTGCTTTGCGTTTGGGAGAGGGAAGTTGTATGAATTTATATTGTTAACGTTAAAGATTTGGAGATTTCTTCATCATTGAATTTGTCGAAAATTGCTTGAGGAAAATTGGAAAATATTCATGGACATTTCTTGGTGAATAAATAATGGGGTTTGTTGAAAGATTGGAAAAATAATTTACGAGCGTGAAATGAATTTCTAGGAAAATTATGAATATTGTTGAAAGTTGATTGTTTGCTGGAAAAAATCGTAATCTTTAGGAATTTATTGCCAGTTTTGATCGGGTATTGTTTTAATTTTATGAACAGAATTTGAAAATAAAATTGGTAAATGAAACATTTACCAATTGTATTCATTTTTTTCCATAAAATAAATTTTTTGGTGTAAGTCGATGGCTAATCCATCATCCAAAAGCAATATCTAGATGAAAAACGTTACTATTCCCTAGATTTTCAATCAAAATGATAAACAAAGCTCGCTAAACTCGTCAACATCCCGCATTAAAAATTTATTATTCACGAGTGAATGGTAATAGCAACGATATCATTGACCGTGGAATTTCTCTGGTCACAGGTATACGGCAGTGGTTACGGAAATTACAGTACTCAGCCCCAAGCAACTGCCCACAATCACACAAAATTGAACAGTGGCTCGAGCAAGGACTCCCAGTATGATAACAATGCAACGACAAGCAGTGGGTCCCTTGCGACGACGAGTGCCCCATCCTTGGGTCTATCATCAGCCTCTGTCAATAGTTCACAGACTAAAGTGACTAGTTCAAATGGTGAGAGTTGTTTATACAATGAATTTGAGTCTTGCTGCTAAATGCCAGTGAAGATTGAGGCTATTTCATGATTTCAGTGAAATATTTCAGCTAAATTCACTCACTGTCAGTTCACAATTATTTCAGGAGAAGAAGATTAATTTTTTATCAATTACTTTCTCAGTATCTCATTATTTCCATCTCTTTATTTTCACTAGTATTAATTCTGCAATTTTTCTACAAAAATTGTTATCACTCACAAAAAAAATACTAGAATTAATCGGATTCATTGTTTATTCTTTCATTTTTAATGTCCTGAGTTAATTGTCAAATTGTGCAGATCATTGAAATAATTTATTTGAGCCTTGTTGCGAAATTTCACTGGAGATTGAGTCATTTCTTGATTTTTCGTCGAATTTTCCGATGAATTCAGTCATTGTGAATTATTTTCTGGGGAGAAAATCTCCTGTTCATTATTTTTTCATACAAAAGGCCTTAAATTTTAACAATATCAATTCTTCAGTCATCCTACAAAAGCTGTTCTCATGAAAATCTCCTTGAGATCCAGAGACACCCCCGAAAAACCCACTTTAGAAAGCATTCGATTCATTTTTCATTCCCTCACCACTAATGCCCTTCAATTTCAATCACAATAAATAATAATAATGCTCCAGCAGTGCCAAAAAGCACATCCAGCGGCAGTGCAGTATCTGGTGCCAGCGGGACTGGAAGTATAACAGGAAGTGGAGCAGGTGCAGCTAGTAGTATGACGCCGATGCTGGGCCATCAGTATATTATGGGACAAGGTGTACCTTATGCCTTCCAACAGCCCATGTACAGTTACGAGGATCTCCAGATTATGCAGCAGAGAATACCGCACATGGTTAGTCAACTCAACTCCATATTATTCCAGTTTATTTTATTATAGACTGGGTGAACGCATTATTTTTTATGGCCTTCAGCGATGGACAAGTGAGGAAATAATGCGTTCAATTTTACATTCTTTGTTATACATTTATTTTATTCTTGAACAGAATGGGGTAATCTGATCGGTACATGAACTGTGGAGACAATTTCATGCCCCCAAAGGACGAAAATTGATTAATTCCTGGTGCATAAAAAAATTGTAATTAATGTCACAATATCCAGTGATATCCTCTCTAATCGATTGTCAATGAATTACTGATAAATAAAATCTACCGGTCAGATTGCCCTGGAATATAGAAATTTAGCACGATTATTATAAAGTAGCCAACTCAACTATTCTTCCAGTTCATTTTATTATAAGCTGGATGAACGCATTATTTTTTGTGAAGTTCAATGATGGACAAGTGAAGAAATAATGCGTTTATTCTCGTTATATTTTGGTTTTATTTTTGAGAAGAATGGGGTAATCTGACCAATAATCAACCATGAAGACGATTTCATGTGCCCCAAAGGGATGAAAATTAATGCATATCTTGTGCATAAAGAAAATATAATTAATTGCACAATTATTCATTGAAGAGTGTAGTTATCATAATTTTCTATACTCATTCTACTTGTCCTCAAGTCGATTTATTCAATTGTCCATAGATGAGGGTATCACTAATGAATAAAATCTATCGGTCAGATTGCCCTGAATAATTCTAATAGCACGATTATTACAAAGTAGTGAAATCAACTATTCCTCCAGTTCATTTTATTATAAATTCGATGAACGCATTATTATCTAGAGTTCAGTCAAATGGACAATCCAGGGAATAATGCGTTCATTCTGATATTCTCCGTTATATTTTCTTTTTATTTATGAAGAGAATGGGGCAATCTGACCAATAAATCAATCATGAAGACGATTTCATGCCCTTCAAAAGGCTAAATGCATTGCATTGATCCATTTCTTGTGCTTGAAGAGACGACAATTAATTCCATAATTATCCCATCGCATTCTCCCCCCAATTCCCACCGAAATCTGTCATTGGTCTGTAAAATCAATGAGTCAGATTGCCCCGTAAAAAACATTCAAGCACGATTATTACAAAGTAATGATTATTTTCACGAATGCAACGAGAATGAATTATCTAGTGATGAATTATTGACCTCATGTTGAAATGGAAATGGTGCTTGGTAGCAGCTCGATTGATATTTTGTTTTTCCATGAAATTATTTATTATTTATCGCACATTATGATTCTCAGTGTCTTTAAGTGGCAATTTGTAGTGTTAGAGCACTGGTTCTGGAATTATCCTCAGGGAATATTCATGGGATATGGAACGTTTCTTATTTGTACGAGGACAAGTAGATTGAAGACGTTTTGTTACTCGTAAAGTACTGTTGTACGATGGCAAACGATTCTCCTTTCTCATCCCCTCGCCACCCCCCCCCCTTTCCCGTTTTTTCTCTGCCATTCTTCTCATTGTCCTGTGGGTCGAATAGATTCTTCATTAGTTAGAGTCCTCCTACGTATTTTGGAGTACACAGTGTATGCATGTAGTTTTGTGTTTGGCCTTCCTGACTAACGTGCAGCCAACTACTGGTTACTATGACGCGGCACTCGGCTATCAGACGACTGGTCCAGCAACGAGCCTCGGCGGTGGACGAAGTGATGCATTGTCTGGTGTTCAGGGTGTTCAAGGGGTTCAGGGGGTCCAGGGTGCCTACACTAGTATGAGTGATGGAAGGTTCGCGAGAAATGACAGCAATGCATCGCCGGTACCGTCGACCATGTCACAGCAGGTAAATTTCAGTGAATTTTAATTGAAAATTGAAAGTTTCATTGGAAATATTGGAAATTTAATGGGTCATTTAATTCTAGTTGTCCGTCTTTCTTTTGAATTTCGAAGTATTGCATTCATTTAATTTCGGGATAGATTGTAATCCCTGGGGTTCTCAGTGCGGAAATTCTTTGGCTAATTTTTTTCAAAGCTTTTGTATGGGAAATAAATTTGGGGAACTTTAATTTAATTTCTCAGAAATTGTTTGGAAACTAGGAAACTTCAATTTTATTTAGATATTAATCTTTTGCAATTCTTAAAATATATTAATGCAGAAATTTATTGGTGTTAATTTTTCAAGTGTTTTATTCAAGAAATAAAATGGGAAAAATTCAAATTCATTTTGAAAAAATTGTTTGGGAACTTGGGGGAAAGTTTATTATTCTAATTATTCTCAGTCCATGATTTTAAAACCTAAAAAAGAAAGAATAAATACTGTGTAGAATGCAGGAAACAAAGTTTGTGGTAATTAGTTTTAAGGCTTGATATTCAACGTTCATTAATTATTGTTAGACTGCATCACAGCATCAGCAACCGATGATGAACCCAGCACTGCCTCCAGGCTATGCGTACTTTGCATACAGCGGTGGAATAATGCCAGGGAGTTTCCAGGCTTATGGTGGACCGCCAATTTATCCTGTGAGTGAACAAACAATAATGCCTCCATTAAGGGACCGTTAATATTTAATCTGCATGAGAATGTCTATTCTTCATCCAATTTGATATTCAACATCTGTTGTTGAATCGCAGAACTTTTTGAAGACTTTTTTTTTTTGAAACCTTGGAAAATATTTTAAAAAGTGAAAAAAAGGAGAAAGTTTTTCTTTTGGGGACGATTTTCTGAACAAATAAATGAAGATCTTCTCTTATAAATAATTTAGTCATTTATGTTGAGAATATTTACAAAAATCCATTTTATGACAGAAAAAAATTCTGGTGGTTTAAACAATTTTTTAAGTATTTATTCATGAAAAGGACGGGTTTGAAAAAAATTGTACTCCAGATGTACACGATTATTTATTTAATTTTCATACTAAAATGCAATGGAATGTATTCAAATGAAAAAAATTTCGCGAAACAACAGCAAATAGCTACTGCTGGCAATGCTGGAACGAACAGTGCGGCGTACAACGCTAAACCTGGTAGTTACGGCTCTGGATATGGGGGTGGGGCAAGTTACGATACACTAGCCAATGCTGGTCCAACTGCTGAGTATAAGGGGGCTGGCAGTGGTTACACTGGGACTCAAACTGGAAAGACTGGATCGTCCACAGGGAATAATAACTCTGGGGCGTCTTCTGCTACTGATATTGGCGCTAACATGTACGCTAAGAGTCATGTGGCATTGAGTAAAGTCAATGTGAGTAATAAATCCACTCGCTTTCGTCAATTAATGCCTGTCAATTTCCATAGACAATTTTTCTCATCAACATTTTTGTAGTGCACTGACCAAAATCGTAATTATCTCCATAACGAATGGTCCTACGAAAAAATACGACAAAACATTTTTTGTTAGAAATTTAATTCTCTATAAAAAGTGTCTCTTGGCATTTTTCCATAGAACCATTAATTTTCAAGATAAAATTCGCAAAACTTTTTTTTTCATTTCAGAATGTTTTATTTTGTTTTTTATAATTGAATCTTATAATTGACATAAATTGACTTTTATAATGAGGAAGTTTTGTTGAAAATTCAATTCTCTAGAAGAAATATCTCTCAATAATTTCCTCTAAAGCCATTTGTTTTCAAAATTGAATGCAAAATTATCAAAACTTCACTTTGCAAATTTTTGATTTTCCTAATATTTCTTAAAATGTCAAAAGAATATTTCTGCTGCCAATTTTATTCTCCATAAAAAATAGCTTGTGGCATTTTTCCAAAACATGGAATTGATTTTGTGAAGTAGTTTTTTTAATTAATTACGATAATTATCCTTGTTATCAGTCGTACGACAAACAGGCTTTTCATTCGGCAACGCCACCACCATTTGGCTTGACGGGTAGCCAGAGTGCTGGTATGCCAGGTGGTTACGGTGGTCCACACTTATTCATCTCAACGATGCCACACCAGTTGCATCAGCCACTCCATCAGGACGGTGGCAGTAGTTCTGGACAGAGATCCAACGCTAGCTCCCAGAATAAGGCACAGGCAAAGCCTGGCTACAGTTCTTCAACCTACTGGACAGCTGGTAATTAAAGCCACATGAGGAAAATTCAAAGTAAACTGAAGGAGTGAATAACAATTAACTCACGATTCGATGCATAAAATTGCAATAAATTAATCGAATCGGTGGGTTTTTTGCCGAATGGAGGACACATAATACACAAAAAAAATAAACAAAGTGGGCGGACATGTATACACATTATTATTAAATAGATTGAGAAAGAGATGAAGTGATGAGGACCCGCTCGAATACACTCGAAATCAGGATGGTATTTTTCCTTTGTCTTCTTGTTCTTTTTTTTTATAAATTAATTATCCTTTATTTCCCTCGCGTTGTAGAAAATTCGGGCATAACACTGCGTTATGCGTTTCTAGAGACCGATAATAAATATTTAAAGTCCTGAGAGATATTGAAAATGGATTAACAATTATTGAAATAATGTTTTCCATTTTTAAACTTTAGTAAAACATTCACTATTATGAAAATTCTTTTACGATGACTGCGACGGTTACAGCAGATTCTTTTTTATTCAATTAAAAAATTAGGTGGAGATTCAATTTTCAATCAAGTCGTGTCTTCTGTTTTTCCATTGAAAATTAACAAAAGAACCATTTTCCTCGCGTTGATACAATACGTACTGAATGAATAAAGATAATGTTCAAAAGTTTAAGTATTCCTTCGATTTTACAAAACACTGAATAAAAATCATCATCCCCCCCCCCCCAAGTAACGAATTACTTAATCACCCAATTCTACTTTTATTAATCGTACAATAGTAATCATTAAATGTCTATGAAATTTTCTTTCCCATAAGTGCATTTCTCCACTATTTTTTTTTGTTTTATCTTTTCATTTTAAGAAATAAAGTAGCGTTCAATCGAAATGATAACCAAAGCTAACGAATCAAGTATATATTACAAAGTGTAATTAAAATTTCTCGAGAAATTAAGAAGAATTATAAACACAAAGTGCTTGGCTTATCACGAGGAAATTCACAGACTATCTACGCTTTATTTCATTCATTATTTTTTTTTTCTACTCATTATCATAGATAGTACCCGAAGGTCCTGTGTACTTGTAAACTTGTATCTTTCTTTTAATTTGTTCTGTAAACAATAAAAAACATGTGAGAAAAACAAAACGAGAGAGGAATAAGAGAATTTAATTCAGATTATTGGTCATCGCGAGGTGAAAAGTGGGAAGATATCTTGTTGAGTTCATTTCTGTGTATTTTTTAAACTAATGAAGAGAATATATTGAAATGAGGGGAGGTTTATTGTTTTGGCATTGCCTGAGATACGTGTGAGAGGCATCAGTCACAGAGCTTCTTTCGTTATTTTTCTTTTCTCAAAATGAGGAAATAGTGCCCCTGGAACTAGTGTAATTAGTTTAAGATGAGAGTTATCTCGATAAAGTCGTCGCACGTTGAGAGGTAAATACAGGATTTCTTTCCCCCCAAGGGTATTTCTGTTTCGAAAATATTTCCACTCGTGGTATTTATTGAAAGCGGGGAAGAATGGAGTACTTATCAGGTGCAACGATGATCGAGCCCCCCAACGAACCCACATACTCCAGAACATTTATAAATATCCATTACATTAGAACAGAAAAGGTTTCGCAGGAGGAGAAATTCTTTTAAAGGGAATCTCCAGTGAGATTTCATTCAATTCGATTAGATGTGTACAAAAACGAGAATTTAGTGCCGGAAATTAATTCATTATTGTTCGTTTGAACCCTTGAACCCTTGAAATTACGAATTACTTATTTTTAATTAGAAATTTAAGTAGCCGATTTGTTTCTGGTTAAATAAAAAATTGAGATAAAAGTATTCGAAAATATTTATCATTTTTTTATTTATTCCTTTCAGATGGCGAAAAATCAAATTTAAAAAAGTAATTCGTAATTGTTGTTCCCCATATTCTTTAAATATTTAATGGAGGGCAAAATTAAAAATGAAAAATCAATTTTTCTGCATTAATTCTTCGTTTTTACGCACTTCAAGGGCCCCTGGCTTTGAAATTTTCCTGGAGTCTTCCCCCAATGAGAGTGAATAATCGATAAATAATGAAAATCAAAGTCACACGGGGGGTACTTCACACGTAGTTTGAAGGAGTGTAGAGAGAATGAAAAAAAAATTAAAGAGAAAACATTTTTTTCCCGTTTTAGACGATATCCTTACGTTTTTTTATTAGTTGAGAATGAAAAATCACAATACATAAAATATAGGAATAATGTATAATCACGATCGTTGAGTACGTGATTGATCCTTCGGGAGGGGAGGTATATAGTAAGTGTAAGTGTACGAGGAGGTAAAAAAAATGGGAAAAAAGTAAAAAAAATATATACAATAATAATTGAATGAAAAAAAAATTAATGAAAAGTGCAAGTTCAGTATATAAGAATAGAAGACAAGAGAGTAGGTGAACAGACAAATGAAAGAGAGTCGAGCGGGGCGATTTGTTCTCATACTGATTGTCATATACCTTAATAATTTTTGTATTTTTGTCAAACAATATTAACCGATAAAAAGTGAAAATAAATGATCGATCGAAAGTGCAAAATGCATTACGCCACTATTGCTAAACTACTATATGATTATTAATTAATATAATAGCGAAAAAAAAAAACTACTGTGTATAAATATGAATATCTCGGAATAAATGTACTGAAATAATTATGATAACATTTCCCTTTTTTATAATAAAGAGGATTCAGTTCTTTTCAGGTCTAATCGTGACTTTTTTTACACTTGGTTTTGTGTAAATTATTGAGGAATGAATAAACGGAATTTTGTGAGATTAATTCGTTGGTGTTTGATGATCTGGGGTTGTGTGGCGATTTTTTGACTTTTCACAAATTTAAATGAGAGGGTAAAGCGGGTATTCTGCCTTTTCGTCACTCGATAACGTGAAAGATGTTTCGGTATTGACATAACCTTAATGTGGCCTGTCAATTTTGCGAAGCTCTGAGCAGAAAATTCAAGAATTGTTGACAAATGCTTTGTTTGTTATTTTAAAATGAGTGATTCTGACGATGAGAATTTTGTCACGTTTGGAGAACCTCTGGAGCCGCTGGATGAAGGTAATTAGCGACAAGTGAATCAATAAATAAATGAATATTCAATTGAGGTGTAAACAGAACTCAAGAATTGTTCAAGATTCCATGAATTCTGTTATTAATTTATTAAAATTAGCTCCATAAAATACAAATTCAGAAGTTTTACTCAAATAGTCTTGTTAACTAAATAAATGATTCTTGAGCTTTCTAATTTTTATTCCCTGCGATGAGTGGCTAAATTTTAAATAGTTATGTTGATTAAAATTATCGTAATTAACTAACAATAATTTTTATTTTCCCAAACGACTGATTTTTATTTTTTTCACTTACCTCGAAAAAAGCCAGTGACAGTGGAAAATTGATTGTTTATAGATTCAACAATTGCAATTTTTAAATTACTCCATCACTCTTACTCCAAAAGTAAACTCTATTTTTTTCACATTTTTAAAATGGTTTCTAACGGTTCAATGTCGTGATTAAAATTCAGACTTAAATAATATAGGGGAGGTTGGGGTAAAACGGACACTTTTGACTTTTTAAAAAATGTTAATGAGGGGTTGAAATGTTGATGAAATTTAATATATTTTTTTTTCAATACAAAGGACAATTCTTTCCCTTTGTGACGAACCTAAACTGAGCTCAATTGATAAATTTGTTTCTGAGTTATGAACACTTGAAAAAAAGTCGAAAGTGTCCATTTTATCCCACCCTCCCCTAATCATTGTAAAATATTTGGAACCCTAGGGTCAAATGGGGCTCGAATGAAAGACACTCACACGTCCTTAACAATAATTAATATTCCAGAAAACTTACCTCGAAAAAAGCCAGTGGCAGTGGAAGAGCAGATCGTGACAGATGCTCAAGGCAGACGTAGGTTCCACGGCGCCTTCACCGGGGGGTTCTCAGCAGGATACTTCAACACTGTGGGCACTCGAGATGGCTGGAGACCCCAGCAATTCAAGTCTTCGCGGAGCAGCAAAGCAGGGAGTGTCAACCAACTCCCTGAAGACTTCATGGACGAGGAGGACACCGGTGAGTTTGGGATAGCACCCACTGGGATTCGAGCCTCCAGCGAGTACACTGGCTGTGGAAAGGGGACGAAGAGGGAGAGGCAGAGGGCTAACGACGGCCCCATTCCCGGGGTTCCTGTGCTCCAGGATTTATTAAAGCCTGTCAGGTGTGCATTCAGTTTGAGAGAAGAAGAACAGGTTGACATCTATCCTTTTAAAAAATTCTAGTCGCTTGAATTATATTTTTTAATTCAAGTTTCGGCAGTTACAACTGTCAATGAAGCAGTTTAATTTGAATATATATGAAGTTTACTTGAGAGTTTTCAGAATAAAATTATTAAAATTGTAAAATTAATTACGAGTTCGTAAGAAATCTACCCCATTCATTTACTTCGTTCATTTTCATCAAGTTTCTGAGGAAATTTCTAGTTTTTCTGCAGCCAATGCCCAGATGTGTTAATTTATATGAATTTTTCTCAAATATTGAAGTAAAATGGAGAGAACGAAGCTCAATTTCGCAATGTAGACGTTTTTTTAATTGATTTTAAATTCTTATTTTCGTCATGTTCGAAAATAAAAAAACAGGCTTTTCATATTTTTTATGTCACAACTCAATTGTTGTTTATGTTTGCAGTGACACAGTTGGAGTTTCCCTGTTGAAAAAAATGGGTTGGAAGCCTGGCCAGGGGGTGGGCCCACGAGTAACCAGAAGAGAAAAGCAGAGGACTCGTGAGAGGAATGATAAGAAGGTTTATGGGTGCTCTCTACCTGCTCAAGTGTCGAAGGATAGTACTTCAGAGAGCTCAGATGATGATCAGGAAGGGATTCTCTTTGCTCCGGATGATTACGAACCGTATCGGTAAGGGGAACAGAAAAAATCATTTATCCCTAGGTTTTAACGATAAAAAAATGTAAAGTAATTAGCAAAAACGTAAAGATAAAAATGATAATCTTTGTTTTTGCATAAAGATTATGATTATTATATTTTTGCTTTATATTTTGTAATGCATTACTCAGTTAAAAATTTCAGGTTGAAATTTCCAAATTCTAATTCAATTCAATTTCTTCTTGGAAATCTTTATCATGTGACATTTTCCCTGGAATTCCGTGCAATTTTACTCTTGAAAATTCACAATTCGATCAAAAAATCGATGAAAATTGTCAATTCCAGTTCAATTATTCCTCAAAAAATGAATAAAATCAGGAAAATTCAGATAAAAATTTTTTTGAATCTGCAATTAACGAAAAATCCAAGCACTTTGGGGAACCCTCGTTTTCCTGTCGCCACAAAATTTGGAATTCTATCGAATAGTCTCTGAAATTGTATTTTTTTCCAACAGTGTAGTGCGATATCGTTTCCACCTGAAATCATAGTGCAATCGCCAATAATAAATTCAATGGGCTGCACATAATAATTTAATTTCCCCTAAAAAATAGAAACCCAACACCTACTATCAACATAACCCACAAAAAAATCAGTTCATAAAAAATAGAATGAAATTGCTGAATGAAAAATAATAATTCTATAGTTCCCCTTCGTCTCACTCCACAAAACGCTTCACTACCTAAAATGGTGAATGTCTGTTCCCAGGCTAAATCCAAAAGACAATTACTTCGGAATAGGCTACAGTGGCCTTGACCGCACCTCAGTCCTAGGCCACATAAACCTCTTCGACCCCCCCACCCTCCAACTCCGCGACAAGAACAAAAAGTTCTCAATAAAAGGCCAAGCCTTCGGCGTAGGTGCCTTCGAGGCAGACGACGAGGACATCTACGCGCGCGACGACATGTCGAGATACGATTTCACGCTGGGCCCCGAGGCCCAAAAGAAAGCCCCTCGCTCCTCCGCGTCGTCCCACCCCAAGAGCTCGCTCGAGGGTTTCGTCCCAGCGCAGAAAACTCTCCAACGAAAAAAACACTTTCCCCCTCCAGAGCTTCCAAAGGACTTTAAACCCCTCCACAGGGTGAGAAAGAGTCGGTTCTCCCCAGCTGACGAGCCCCTCCCACGAGAATCCGCCCAAAGAAAGGGCTTAGGGCGCCACGACATGAACGCCAACGACAGATCAGTGATTTTGGGGGAATCCCCCAGTTCAGTGAAACCGAAACCATTGGAAACCCTCGAAAAACCGCAGGGTAAGGCCTCCCCTGCTGCGAACATAATCTCCCGAACACTGAACCTTCATGGACGCGAACAGTTGAAAGAACGTGAGAGCCTAGCACTGCAGCAGAGGAAATCCTCGAGCTCGTGGCTGGACAAACTCACGACCACGAGTTTTGTGAGAGGTGGGGTGGAGGGGGCTGAGGACTCGGGAAGTCTGAAGACCTCATCTGAATTCAAATCGAATCAAGACGTTTCTAAATCCTCCGCAATGGACGGGGATCTAGGGGGCGACGATGCGAAAGCCAATGACAGATCAGAGATTTTGGGGGAATCCCCCGTTTCAGTAAAACCGAAAGCAGTAGAAACCCTCGAAAAACCGGAGGGTAAACCTTCCCTTTATGACCGCGATGAGCTGAAGGGGCGTGAGGCCCTCGCACTGCAGCAGAGGAAGCCCTCGACCTCGTGGCTGGACAAACTCACCACCACAAGTTTCGTGAGAGGTGGGGTCGAGGGGGCTGAGGACTCGGGAAGTCTGAAGAACTTATCTGAATTCAAATCGAATCAAGCCGGTTCCAAACCCTTCGCAATGGACGAGGAGAAGCAGAGACGTTTTGAAAAGTATCAAGACTTCGCCAAGAACGACGAGAAGAATAAATTATCCAGTATTCAGCCCCTCTCGATGACCGAGTGGGAGCGAGAGCGCGAGAGAGAGGAATTCGAGCAGGCGTTGAGACTCAGCAGAAGGCCTGCAACTTCATCAAGTAATGAGGTGGTACCAAAGGACCCGATGGTAGCAGCGGCTAAAGTGAAAATGTTTGGAAAGCTGACAAGAGCCACTGAGTCCTGGCAACCGTCGAGTATCGTTTGTAAGCGCTTCAACATACCCGAGCCAAAAACTGGATGTGCAAAACCAGAGGGCAAAACCAAAAAATACTCAGTCTTTGAGTCACTGGATTTTTGTGGAGGAGATACAAAGTTTCAAAAGGCAACAGACACTGCTGGTACCTACAAAGAGCCCCACATTCCCTACAATCCGCCGGAAGGGAATAAAGTAGAGAGGGCTTTGGGTGGTGTACAGATACTCGATACATCGGACATTGATACGAGGGGGAGCAAGTCGATGGAGAAAATAAGGGACTTTGAGGCGTCTTACGGGAAGGTCTTTGGAAAGGGTGAGGTGGCTAAGGGGGAGGGGAGCGATGGGGGGAAGGATGAGAAGAAGGATCTGTTCAAGGCCATTTTCCTCAGCAGCAGCGAGGACGAGGCGACTGATGAGGATGACGACGTTAATAATGACACTGTCAAGTCTGTGCTCATTGGGAAGTCCATTGGTGAAGCTAACTCACAGAGGAATGACTCACCACCTCGAGGAATCTTCGCCAAACTCGATTTGGATGAGTTGGTCAAGCCTGGTGGGAGCAAAAAAGTCATGAGTACGAGTGATACTGAAACACGAAAATTTGAGGGGTCGGTGGGGGGTGATGAGGGGGGGAGTGGAGATGTTGTCAACGAAGTGGCTCAAGGTGAAATGAAAATTTCACCGCAGACGTACGGTCCAGCTCTGCCGGCGAAATCAATGAGGGCAGACGATTCTGGTAATTCTGAAATTGTGCAGAGACCCGTTTTTCGAAGTGTTGTCGTTACAAAATTGGATGGTGGGGGTAAGTCGATCAAGTGGATTGAGAAGAGGGTGAAGAGGGAGAGGAAGAAGAAGCATAAGCGCAAGGAGAAGGAGAAGAGGCACAAGCATAAATCGAAGAAGAGTAAAGGGTGAGACTGTTTTGGAGATGATGATTTATTAAAGGACTTGATTGTTTATTTATTGTGGAGAGGAGTTATTTTATTAAAACGTTTACCCTCTTGGTTTCGCATCTTTGGGGCTGGGTTATGTATTTCAAGGGGTTTTCTGGCGTCTTATTTCGTCGGATTATCGGGGGCTGAAATTCGAGGCCATATTATGTTGTTTAAGTCAATTTATTTTTCAATTCAAATAGTTTAAACTCAATTCGCTCCGAATTATTCGAGATTTCGAATATTCGCACACTTTGAAATTTCTCTGTTATCGGGATAAAATGATATTTTTTGTGGATGGTTACCCTTTGAAGCACTAGGTACATCTGCATCTATCGTCCAGTTATTCGTATTCGATAAAACATTTTTATCGTTTATCGTAAATAAAAAAAATGTAGAGATAAACGGGAAAGATATTTATAAACCCTTTAAAAATCCAAGAGGTAAGAACACGATTCAATTATGGGGACCTTAATGGATAAAAAATGATGACACTTTTTACAATAGAAACATTTATTTATAGAACTTCGTCGTCGAGATTACAACGAATTGATTGGATTTGTTTTTTCCCTCTTATTACATTGTATACATCATCTTTATTTATATTCCCACCCCTGTAAATAGGAGATGGGAGGTGAGTCCAGGTCGGGTCGAGAGTTCACCTTTAAAAGCGTCCCACATATTGAATAGTTCGCTGGGTGACCTCGCCCAACTCTCGGAACGTGGAATAAGTGCACACGAGACACAGACAGGTAGATTGACGGGGTTGATGGGGGAAAAAAAAAACTAATAAATCACGAAACAAACAATTTCACGCGCCAAAGTTTCTCCTCGTGATATGAATTTTTTTTCCAAATTGATTTGTTACTAAACATCTTTCCCATTATAAAAACCTCATCACCGTGAATTTTTCATCAACCCCATAAGTGACTAAACATTGCTGTTGTTGACGCCAAGGGAACGTGATTTGATGGTTAAAGAGGCGAGTCTGTTTTCCCTTGACGACAGGTACGTGCTTGTATGTTTAACATTTTTTACGCTTTTTTATCTTCACCAGTTTTATTATTTTCCTTTTTCCATTGGAATTGAGTCACGAAAGAGAATTAGTGGATCAGAGAGGACGAAACGCTGGAAAAACATGGCGAATCGTTGTTAAATAATTCACGTCACTTCGTAATTTATGACTAATGTCTTTTGACTCGTCCAATTCTTACAGTCATTTTCATTTTTATCTCCAAATATAAGTTGTCTCCAGTCTTGTAAGGTGAGCATGGTAGATTGGTAGAAAAACACGACGAAAAACCAACGACAAGTTTTTTTTTTTTGTTTTCTTGAACATTTTTCGCAGGATAGAAGTGATGAGTACGAAGGAACATCAATAGTTTTGATAACTGGTCAAACTTCCGTAACTCTTTGTACGGAGTTTATGTCCAATGCGCAGTTGCCAGTTGTGTCCGGCGAAGCGAGAAACTCCTCCGAGGCTTTTACACCCGCTGTTCTCATCTCGTCCCGTACTCTTTCCACCTGCGGGAGGAATTTTAGAGCGAAAAATGAGACGTTAGATAAACAAGTGGGGAAATTGCGCTTGTGGCGTATGGTGTAGTCATTTTTGCTAATAAAAATTTTTCAATGTGTTTCCGAATGGTTATTTTGCACATCATTTCATTCTATCGTGTATAATTCATTGTTTACTTCATTTTATTAAATCGAGTGAGATTTCTTTTCAACTAATTTTGGCAGATTTTCAACTTAGTTGAATGGTATCATCATCGCTATCCTGATTATCTCTTTCTTCTATACAAACGATTGTCTTTTTTACGGTTCTATCTCGGCTCTCAGCCCTTCGATAACATCTGTAGTGAAGTGGTAAACTGGGATAAGTGCAAAAATAGAACTTTTTCTGGAGAGTGAAGAAATTTGTTCACCTTTGAGGAAATTTTTTGATTCAAGCCATAGAATGTTTTTTTAAGCCGTCATTCAACCAATGCAGAACATTTTGTTTAGCTATTAAGGAACAACCGATTTTCGAATAAATTCGAAAATAAAAAAGACTAATCGGTGAATTAAAATTTAATTAATGGGATAATTTGAAAAGCAAAAAAAGAGGCATTCGGAAGCAAAAAAGAGGGAATGATAGAATAGAATAGAAAATGTGCGGCTGGTCACTTAAAGCGCCCAGAGTCACCTAAATCATAAGATCTTTTGTAACTTCCGCCTTAGTTTCGGTCAGTCACACAGCCCCAGCCATGTGTTTCTCACTAGGCTAATAAGGCTAATAAGAGGGAATGATGGATTGGGAAAAAATTCTGTACAACAAGCACTCATTGATCGAATCGCCTTACCTGCCTGAGGACCCTGAGCAAATTCAAGCCGGCAACTTTCTTGAGATCCAGAACATCCCACTTGCCGCTCCTCAGAAGTTCAGCAAAAAGTTCTGGATATCTAGAGACATCCTCCAGGCCTCTGGGTGTTCTTTAAACAATTCAAAATGCACACAAAGTTGATGTCAAAAGAAGTTTTAAATCACTTGTTGGGAGTTTTTACTCGTTTTTGCATTTCGAGGGAGATGGGGAATTTCGTTTGCCTTTTGGGAGATAAAAAAAGTGCCGCAAGAGTGGATTTAGATAGCTCGAGAAGGCGTGTCGCGTTGTGTAGGAAATTTTATAGCGAATGAAATGGATTTTGAGTCATATCTTTACGACGGTTGGTTCTCCAGGTATTTCGTTTGGGTAGGAAGGCCGTAGAGATGTCAGTCAAGATTCCTTCTTATTTTAATTGATAGGCAGACAATATTGTCACAACTCTGCTTTTCAGTTGAAAACAGACATCATCTTTAGAGACATTTGTCATGTTTAGAGACATTAGAGACTATGTGCACCAAATCAATGAAAAGACAATCTAGAATTCAAGATAACACTTTCTTTTCTGTAATTAAAGGGGAGAGGGAAAGGCTCGTGACGGTGTGAAACAAAGAAAAACTTACCACTGGCAATCACCGAAGAATAAATAAAGAATAAAAAAAATAATGATCCGACAGAAAAAGTTCTATCGAGAGGATAAATTTCAGAGAAGTTTTTCTGCAATTTCCTATTTTCCCCAAAATTTCCGAAACCCAAGACATTAGCCCTCCCCAACCCAAAACCAATGAACTCAACTCACTTATTTATCCCGTCAAAGTCACCGCCGACGCCAATGTAGTCCACCCCAATGAGATTCCTGATGTGATAAATATGTTCCGCAACGTCAGTGACACTGGCGTCCGGTCCGCACTTGACAAAATAGTTGTAAAACGTCACCATGACGAGTCCCCCATTAGTAGCCTGAAAAGGGCACGAAGTAAAATACCAATAAAGCTTAAAAAAAATCAGTTTACAATAGCAACAATACGAGTGTCATTCAATGTTGTGTACGTATATGGTGACCTGTGAACTATATCCGTGAATGCTCTCCCTGAATCCTCACCAGTGTGTGTGAAAGGTAAAGTGAGAGAGGGGAATTGGCGCAACGAATAGTCCTTCAATACCGAACATTTGGAACGTGAAACTTTTATCCGAGTTACGTTTCTAGCAGTGCCGAGCTACAAACGAACTGCATGAGTTTTTATTGCACTACTTTTGGCAATAAATACAGACTGTACCGAGAGCCGACTATCGACAGTCACGGAATAAAAAAATACAAAAGGAAAGGCATCAATAGGGGGAAATTTTTATATTTCTTTCACTTGATAAAATTTTATTATTCAGAATATTTTTCACTGCACATTTTACATGCGAAACGGTGGGGGAGGAGAGGGGGGAATGGTTGGGTTGTATCGGGGCTTTGTAACCGACGACTTGAAGATTTAAATATTCAAATAGCTGGGGTTTGGCCATTGACTCGGAATTAATGGAAATCCAACGGCAGTACTAGCCATTAGGGCCAAACCATCCGGGTATAATAGTAACCCAATGCGCATACCACTAGATATGATCCTCGTAGATTTGATCATTGTCATCCGCCACACAAACGAAACTCAATCGAGAATTCAGCGTCTAAGGGGCACGACGGTGATTGGATTACGAAGTATTGATTATTGTTCTCCAAACGGGAATCATTGATTTTTGGGTTGTTTGTTGTTTGAGTTGTGAGGCTGTTCGGAGAGAGAATAGAAGGGGGAGGGTCGTCATTATGAGAGTGGGTATTTTGTTGGTGATTTTGGGGAATTGTTGGTGCAGATGGGTTGGAGATTTTTTGGAAATGAGAGGAGTTTTATTTTATTGAATTTAGACATTTTTGAGGCGTTTTAATATCTAATTTGTGTTGTGGAAAATGCAGTTTTGGGGAATTTTCGAGGCGGAAAAGGAATTTCGTGGACAGTCGAGCAGTAATTTTTGGGAGAGTGACGTTGTTTTCGGAAAGAAATTATGAAATTTAAGATTTTACTGAAAGTTTTATTGGTTTCGAAATTTTTGAGCAGCGGATAGACGAGAATTCGTTACCTTAACTGGACTTTCAATGAAGATATGAATATTCAGCACTGAATTATGCAGAATTTACCACTAATTGGAAATTTAATAATAAATTTATCTGATTCCATCGAACTGGAATCTACTGTTTTCATCAATATTTCCATACAACTTTGAATTTGCAATGGCGATATTTCTTGACATTCCAGTAAAACTACAATGTGATGAAAATTTCGAATTCATAACATTTAAAATCTAAAAAAAAACCCGGAAGGTCACCCGCTAATCCCCCCAACCGGACTAAATTCCGATAGATTGATAGGATAAATTCATCATAAATTCATTATAAACTCCCCGCGAATTCCATCAATGCAATTTGGTTAGAATTAATCTAATCGAATTAACCCCGGGTGAGCCGCACTTGCACAGAACTTTCAATAGCCCAATTTCTTTACATTCCAATAAAACTACGCTGTGATAAAAATTTCGAATTCATAACATTTAAAATTCATGTGCAATTCATAACCCTTAAATTCCTATGCAATTCATACCCCTTAATCTCAAAAAACCCAACAGTGACCAGATCCTTTCAAACAATTCCCCCAATTCCCAACCCAACCCCCTCTCCCCCCAAAAAGGTCGCCCGCTAATCTCTCCAACCGGACTAAATTCCGATAGATTGATAGGATAAATTCATCATAAATTCATTATAAACTCCCACCGAATTCCATCAACGCAATTTTGTTAGAATTAATCTAATCGAATTAACCCCGGGTGAGCCGCATTTGTTGATGATTGGAGGGAGAGTTCCTCGTTTACCCTCTTTCAGTTTTCCCGTGTGGATCAGCACCACCCCTACCCCTCCCCCCTCTCCCCCTTCCCCCGCCGTTTCGATACAGAGCATACAGCGAAACAAGGTAGAAGGGGACTTCCAATTTAATCTATGTCGTGTAACTCAGTTGATCCTTCGAACGTTTCCAATCGATGTTGGGTCTGGACGTGTGTCCTGCTATGAATGGCGAGTGGAAGGGGCAGGAGGGGGGGCGAGGGGGGAAGGGAGGTTGAAGTCAATTGGCCCGGCGACCGTCGGAGGATCTCCCATAATTATTGCCAGCACGTCCGACCAAAGCTGACCTTTATCCACTTACTCGCCAACACCGTTCGATTAGATACCCTGGTTTTCTCATTTTTCTTTATTATTAGTGTCTCATCTTTTGTATATTGGATGCTCTGTATCTCTTGGCCGACGGTTCGATCGAATGAAGCCAAATCAGCCCGAGTGTTTAAGGAATAGAGGATTCCATTGGGGAAATAGAGTGATACAGTAGATAGAGGTCCGAGAGGATTTGCTATCGCTCGACTAGCTTCCGGCGTTTATCGCTCTTTATACGCTTCTGTGGATTGTATAAATAGGGTTCCAGGGCGGTGTGTACTCGTATCATTTAATTGTTTGCAATCTGACTCGAGGGAGACAAGTATCTCTTTCGGGCTCCGGGTTTTTCGCTCTTCTAATGGTGTTCCGTTTTTTCGGGGGTATTGATCGAACGGTTTTTTTTTAGAGCGGAAGGTTCATCGTGGGGGGGTGTCGGGGGACAGCGGTGGATGATCATTCGCGTTTTGTCGGACTCTTACGGAGTGCATTGTAGTACGTTGTAATAGTAGGGGAGGATGGGGCAAAACGGCCCCCCTTCAATCGTCAATATTTTCCGATTCAATAATCCGATTGGGATGAGTTAGAGCTTGTTTTGAAGAATGAAAAATTATCTTCAAAATGAAGTTGAAACTGGAAATTTTCACAATGGCATTCACAAGTTATTGACAATTGAAGGGGGGCCGTTTTGCCCCACCCTCCCCTACTCTGTAATACGTAACTCCATAGTTATCGTAATTATATTTTCATATTGGATTTTTGATGGAACATGAATGTTCAGAAATAAAGTTATGTGAATTTTCAATTTTTCCCGGAATTTTCCTGATGAAAGTATGGAGTACTCTTATGGGGCCAGCAACTACTGTCAATATTTGAAGATTGAAGGCCTATTTTATTGGAAATATGGCAGTAATTCTCATGAGAGTGACATTGAATTCGATTTAGGGGAAAAATGGTTATGAAATATCAAGTTTTAGGTAGAATTCAAGTTCATGAGTTTTCAGGGGCAGTGAGACGGAAATTGAGTAATTTGATTGAATTTTGAATGGAACGGGAGTATCCAGGAATCAAATTACATAAATTTTCAACTTTTCCCTGGATTTTCCTGATTTTTTCCGAATTTTTAAGGAATGATTGAACTGAAAAATCAGATCATTCGAACAGAAAATCACTGGAATATTTGATTTTTCAATGAAAATATTCCCTGAAATTCCAGTGGAAATTGAACGTGATAAGAATTTCCGGTATTGTACTGTTAAAAAAATTTGGCGGAATTTCCCGGAAAAAGGCCGCAAATTCGATTTAAGGGGAAAAAGTCAATGGAATTTCAAGTTTCTTTGAAAATTCAACCAAAGTTCCAATTTCTAGTGACAGGAAGACGGAGATTCCACAATTTACATGAATTTTCAAGGAAAAATGAATACTCCCTCCAATTTTGAAGGAATTCTCCGCAAATACAGAGGAATTCGGACTTTAAGGGGAGATTTTTCCAGGAAAATTGAACTGAAATTTACAGTTCCCACGGGTTTCTCCATGAAATGATGAATTTTCAACGGCAAAATTCCTTGAAATTTCAGTGGAAATGTTACTTGTTAGAAATTTCCAAGGCTCTCACCGGAAATTTCAGTGGAAAATGTTCTGGATCTCAAACAATTTACAATTTTTGTTCTGGAATAACTGAATCCCTGAACATACAATCTCTATCATCCACCCAGCATCAAAATCCAGCCATCGGAAAATCCATAATGCATCCCCCACTGCATTATCGAAGCCAATGGATTTTCCACCGAAAACCCAATCTACCTGTGTATAAATCACAAGGCAACAGAATCAAAAGCACACGGGTAAATTATTGAAAAATCGGGTCGGCAGAGTGTGCGAATGCCAGTAGAAAGAAGTGTTTTTTTTCGCATCGGTGATTAATAGCCACACGAGTCTCAATGGCGAGTGAGAAAAGGACTGAGTGGTGAAAAAGGGGAAAAAAATCAAAGGCTATATCCGTTGAAAGCGAGCATTAACGAAGGGAGGAAAAACTGAGGAAGTGAAATTTAAAAAATGCGAGGGCAATTAGTAAACCTTCTTTCCGAGAACGAATCGATCTATCACTTCGCAATAACTTTTAATTGTGTCCGATGAAGGGAGACATTTCTAAGAGTTCCCATCTCCTTGGCAGGAAGGACTCTTTTCCAAACGCGTGCACTCGGAGAAAAAAATAGCTTTGCGGAAGAAAGAATTCATTGACGAGAAACGAATTTGTTTTCCAAAAAAAAAATGTCCCCTGGAAATCATTTCAGTGCCGAAGTGGTAAAAGGAGATAAGCCAATTTTGAGTTTTGATCAGTTTTCAATCGATATCTCGGAATTTAAGCGAGATAGCGAAATTTTTGTTACAACCTTTTTTGTGGAGCCGATTGAGTGCTACAACAAATGTAATTACGAAAATTTCGCTATCTCCCTTAGATTTGGAAATATTCCTCAAAAACTCAACTGGGGGGTGAGTCGACTTATCTCCGTTTACTACTTCACTACTGATTTAGTTTTGTCAGCAATATATTAAAATTTTTTAAAAATATTTGTAACTATATTCAAAATCTGGAATATACATATTCTTCATTAAAAAAATTAATAATTTTGATTCAAGAATATCGACTTTAATATTTTGGGATAAATCGTTGTCTTTTTGAATAAAAAATCTTAAAGCATAAAAGCATCGAAAAAAAATTGCGTCAGTAGGACAAAAGATCTCTTCAGGGGACCATATAATTTTTCGTCAGCCCTAATTTTTTCTCTCGCTGCAACAACCTTTAATTTTCATTTGCGCTAGTCGAATGGTGAATTCCATGAGAACTAGGGTCGATAGTCCTCCTCGGTAACGATTCTCGTAGGCCGAGGGTGAGGGGTTTTTCTTAATGGAGCAGAAACCTCGTGCAATGGAAAGGAATCGCCGTTGGTAATTGTTTTAGGCCACTGAAACTGCTGCAGTGGTGGTACCATTGGCAAGCTTGGTAATTATCTCTGCTCCCTTTTCTCGAACATTCAACCGCATCCCATTCCCCTTTGGTTTTCCTCAGTGATGCCAGATGAATTCACTCGTTGAATTGCGTATGAGGCGTGGACTGTGGTTCCACTGAGTGTTAAGCGCAGGGGTCGGTGAACGAGGGAAGTCTGTGCCATCAATCGAAATTTCATCCTCATCTGATTTCACATCGAGTTTCCATGTCGAGTAAATATGACGGGGTCCTGATACGGTTTCAACAATTTCTGGGGATTCCTATGAATCTGCTTTGAATTTATTCTTCGACGAAAATTGAACCAGCTGAGTATTTGCTTTAATGGAGGAAACCCCGCGGGAAAACTCTTTGAGCACATTAATGATGATATCTTAGTTTAACGGATTAGTCCTGTCTTCGCGATTTAATGGGGGATTAAGAAGTTTTCGGCGCATCGAATTAAATCGCAGGGAATTCAGACGGAGATTCAATGTTGAGGAGAGGCTTCTATTAGATTATGTTATTATTACTCGGTCTTTTGCGAGTTCAGGGGTTTTTTAGGTTTTTCAATGAGCGATGGGAGAGGTGAACGAGGGGAAAAGGAAATTTGCAAAGTGTTGGGAATTTTCATTCACTGATAATTACTCTTGAAGAGAAGAAAAACCTGTCCATTATGTGGATTTCTGGTCTTAATAAAAAATTAGGTATATCTGAAAATATATTGAAAATAAAAAAAAATATTTGTAAAAAATACGCAAAATCTGGAATATCCATATTCTTCATTAAAAAAATGAATAATTTGGTTGAGGAATATAGATTTTAATATTTGGGGATAAATCGTTGTCTTTTTGAATGAAAAATATTAATGTGAATTTAATGAAATAAAAGTAAGAAAAGTATCAAAATAAATCTTTATCTGCATAAAAGCATTTAAATATTAACCATTGACAAGTTTTCGTCGGATCGAATTAAATCTCACGGAATTCGGAAGTAGTTTCAATGTTAAGGAGAGGTCTTTTGGGAGTTCAGGGGTTTTATTAGGTTTTTCAATGAGCGATGGGAGTGGCAAATGAAAGGAAAAGGGTAGAGTTGGTAGAGGGTGTGTGATTGAAATTAATTAATGGCAAAGTGTTGGGAATTTTCATCCATTAATAATTACTCTCGAAGCTCTCACGTCTGTATCATCGATTTTAATGGTATATCGGCTTTAAACTTTCTAGAGGATTATTCGGGATGATGGACAGCCAATGTTCGTTCTCTGCTCCACTCGGGGTGAGCTTTGGGTTATTGGGGGATATGAGTAGTTCCAATTGAGGGAATTATTTGCAAATTGATAACAACGGTACTGTAAAATGAATTGACTGAGTTGAGGGAAATTGTCGAAGGAATGTTGAACACGTCAGATTGTAAGTCATTCTACAAGTTTGAATCATTGCCTGAATTAATTCGTTGTTAAAATTATTAGTTCAATTGGGCAATTGTGCAATCAATCCTATGGGAATTCTATAATTATTTATTTCGCATTTTTATCACACATTAGTTCCCCTGAAATCTCAACAGATTTCATCATTGAAAATGCGGAATGTCATGGAAAAATCCATGAGAACTGTAAATTTCAGTCAATAATTCTTGAGTTTCCAATTAATTGTTAATTCAGCGTAATTCGGGACTGAATATTCACGTTTTCATTGAAACTGCAAATAATGTGAGGAATTCTCGTCTCAATGCTGCTCACAATTTCGGAATTTCATTAAATTTTCGGTGAAATCCTCAATTTCATGATTTTTCCCTTCAAAATCGCAACTGTCACTCCCCTGACAATTATCACTCAAAATTACAATTTTTTTCTACCCCTGTGAATCGAATAAATCCAATCCCACGCTCTCAAATAAAAAAAATCATTCCCTCAATAAGCAAATGTGTTATTCTCTGTGAATTTGAACCACTGCAGCGAAAAAAAGCTCACCAGTTGTTTGAGAATATCATCCGGCACATTTCTAGTGGAATTACAAATGGCAAAAGCGGAAGAGTGAGAGAATATGAGTGGAGCTTTGCTGACCCTCAATGCATCCCTCATGGTTGCCCTGGCCGTGTGACTGAGGTCGATCAGCATTCCCAACCTGTTCATTTCGCGAACAACGGCTTTACCAAATCCACTGAGTCCACCACCTGGAAAATTCATCAGAAAGCCATTACGTAATGACCCCAAGGGCCGTACGAATATGGTGAAATTGATTTGATCCTCCGATGTTGCTACCTACCGCCACCGTTGTCCTCCTGCTCCACGGATGAGCTCTTTGCCCACGGGGTGTTGCACGTGTGTGTCAACGTGAGATAACGTACACCCAATTGATAAAGGGTTCTTAACACAGCCAGACTACTACCAAGACTGTGTCCACCCTCTACTCCAATTAACGACGCTATTCTTCCTCGGGCATGTGCCTCTAGTATCTCTGGAAATGATGAGCTTCGTCAGGGGGACAAATGTTGCAGACATTCGAAAAAAAATTGATTCAATGAAATTAAATTGATTAAGATAATGCATTGTTCGTGAGTGAAATTATATCAATCTGTATTATAAAAATCTAAATCGACTTCTGGTGATGAAAAGTTGGTAATTGAAATTAAGAGTCTACAATTGAAGGTCATGAGGGTCAAAATAATGGTCGTAAGGGTCAGGATAAGGGTCACGAGGGTCATCAGTGGTCATAGGGTTCAGAGTAAGGGTCACGAGAGTCAGAATAAGGATCATAGGGTTCAGAAGGGTCAGAATAAGGGTCACGAGGGTTAGAAGAAGGGCCATAGTGATCACATTGAGGGTCATATGGGTCAGATTAAGGGGCGCAAGGGTCAGAATAAGGATTATGGGGGTCGTATGGGGTTGGCGAGCGAAGCGAGCAGGGGGTGTTGCTCCCTAGTTTTATAATAAAAAATGTATGCTTGTTGAATCACGTATATTCACGAAAATTTTATTAATCTTCCAATAGAGATGAAGAACATGTAAATTACGGGGATTATGTATCAACAAATATATTAAAAATCACAAGAAATATTTGTAAAGAATATTTAAAAATATGAAATACATCCGTTCGCTTCCAAAATGAGACGTAAGTGATAAAGTAATAGATTGGTTCAGACATTGAAGAAAAACATGAAACAAAAAATTGTAGCAATTAAAAATATAGAATATCAATATAAGTTCTTAAAAATACTAATAATAATATTCTTGAATAAAAATTATTTCGTTTTTTAATGAAAAATACTTCACTAAATAATTAAATAATTGTGATTCAAGAATATCCTTCTATTATTCTGTGATAAATCGTTTTCTTTTGAATGAAAAATATTAATGTGAATTTCATTAAATAAAAATTTAAAAAACATCCAAATAAATTGTTATCTGCGTAAAAACAAAAAAAAATCCTAAAACAAAACAAAAAGAGATATAAATCCTCTCACTTCCAAATTAACTATTCCACGATATCCCCTCCCAAAAAAATCACAGTCAACTCATCATCAACTTCACCATCAACTCCAGTCGAATAACCCATGACACTCCACTCACCCCTGGAGGAAGCAGCGAACTGCATGTGCTGTGAGTACTTCTCAATGAGTCTTTTAATGAGGTCCACTTGCTCGAGAGTCAGCTGAACGGCATTGAGGTACTGAGACTCGCAGGGCACGTAGGCAGCCCAAAACTGCAACAAACAGTTTTGAGTTAAATACGAGTGAGAGAGAAATTTCTCTCTCTCTCTCACACAATGCTGCACAACTTGCTGCATTATTATTTCCTTACTTTTACTCAGTAGTTATTCAACACAAGGGTAAACATGGGTGGGAAGAGGTCGACGAATAAACACAGGGATGCATTAATTTGTTGTTCTGGGGGGGAAAATTGTTTTAATACATGTGCATATTTGGTAAATTGCCCAGAAGTTACTGGTTAATTGTTATAATGGTAATGGCTCTTTTTGTGGAAAACAAAATATAAATTTCATCATCATCATATTATGATTATTGTCATCATTTTTATCATTTGCGAAACGCTTTTTTATTCAAAAAAAAAAAAAACAAATCGAAAAAAATATTATTATATTTTACTGAAAAGAATTATTATTATTTTCAATAAATGATTTTTCAGTTTTATAATTATTACATTTCATTATTATAACTATCATTATTATTATTATTATTATTATTATTATTATTATTATTACAGGTGTATATATATATATATATGTATACTACTGTATATCGCCATTGTCCTGACAAATTTATGAAATGAAATCTGAAAAAAAACGATAATTTTTTATCGAAAAAAATTAAAATAAGGGAAGAAAAATATAAAAAAAACAAACAAGTGAGAAATTATTTTTGTCTTTGTCATTTTGCACATTTTTTTCTACCGTATATTATTTATTATTTTACATTATTTTGTTTAACTGCCTAAAATTTCTTGTTCAATCAATTGCGTTAGATTTCTCGTAAAAATTTTTGTATAAATGAAACGAAAGAATGTATACCTCAAATAAAATGGTCTTAGAAAAACTTTTTTCATGCACAATAATTTTTCAACTGTAAAAAACTTGATGGAAATTTTGAATGGCTCAATATAACCCAAAAAATCGAAAAATTGAGCGATTACAAAGCCTCCGTTCGTAAGAAAAAAAGTCCAGATGTGTTACGCGAATAAACGAAAATTATGTGTCTGTGCTGCAGAGGGATCCGAGGGTATGATAAAATATAAGACACGTGGGAGTATGCGGAGAAATCGTTTGGCTACGTTATTCAAGTACGTGACCACCGAGTTTACGGTGATACATCAACACCCCCAGAATATACGTGGAAAACCTGATGGGATTTGAAGACAAGTGCCAAGTGCAAACTGTTATGAGAGCGGGGGAGATATGAACAATAGTGGAGAACGGTGTAACGAAGATGATGTGGACGATGGGTCTGAGGGAGGTGGGAGAGCTTTTTCGGAAATGTTATCCATGCAAATTAGTGATAATTAAACGAGTTTCGGCTGACGCTGGGAGCATCTATCCCGAGAGACTGAACTCCATGTTTCACTTGTCTCTTTCACTCTGTCATTCCTCGCTCCTTTTGTCCCTCCGGTGGCGCATATTTTTTTTCCTCTGTTTCGCCAGGTTGTACTCGACGTACTCGTCCACATTTCCATTATCCCCCCATGTCTCTTGGTGTTATGCGCGGGACAGGATATATCGATCTTGCTCTCAACCCCCATTCAATCTTCTCTCTTGTCCTGCATATGCATTCTATATGTGTACCTTTCCTCCAGTGCAACAGCCATCCACCTATGTGCGCCTGTCACGTATAAACCGACGACAAGTGCATGTCACTAAGGATCCCTCTCTGTGTAATCTCATCGGCTGGTGGAGACCCTCAAACGGACTTTGACGCACGAATCGATTTCAGCTTCGAGTTTAATGACAAAGTTTGATCGGCAGGGGGACAATCTACCTGACGTGTTGCAAAGGGTTGAGCGGACATTTTCTACTCGTGGGGGCTTCGTATCTTGATAACAACGTTGAAAATTTTTCACTGAAATTTTTGGGAAGGGTCTTGGATATTTCTGGAATTTTTGTAGTTGATTCATAATTTTGGGAAAAATCCGTGCACGGAGAGAAATTTTCTTGAAAATTTCTAGTACGAGTACTAAAAAAAATTACAATCCACGGGCTGTGAAAAATTCTAGTGCTGTTAACCCTAGTCTGGTCACCTGACGGGAAAATGCGACTTTAGTCACCTTCGCGGGAGAGTGCCGCCGTGTTATTTAGGCTCCAGCGTTGCCGAATCCACTCTACACTGGCCGGGCGCGTTTAGTGAGTTCCCAGCAACGTCGCGCAACAGGCAATTTCATTTAACGCGGGAAAAAAATTGTTCACCTGTTGGAAATAATTTTTTTCCTCCCAGAATTAAGGATGCAATGTTAAAAAAAATACTGGAATTTTGGAAAAGTATCTGGAATACTTCAACTGACGAATTCAATTTTTCTCAAATTTTTCCGGTCAACCAGTCGATGGCAAGGTGAATAAAACAACGTGTTGCGGCAATTCCCTCGCATAGTGACCAAGAATTGATCATTGTGGTGTGTGATAAATATGAAAAAATTAAAATTTGGGAAGTGAAGAATAATTTGTGAGTTGAAAAAATTTAGAAATACTGTTTTTTTCCTCATGATCAATAATTAGGCAATTTAGATATGTTTTGATATCAACTTCACACATGAAAAAATAAAAAATATGACGCAGAACAAATTTTCGGCATTTGAAGAATTTTAAAATACTGAGGACAGGCAGTTTGGGGATATTTCGATAGAAAACAACTTCACGTTTCTTTCATCTTTAGTAAATAGGAAAATTTCTCTCTGCGTGGGAAGTGTAAAATTCACGTAATTTTTACCGAATATTTCTCTCCGTGCGGACCACCAAAAATAAAATGTTTCATAAACCCCCTCCCCTCGATAACCGTAATGAATGTACCACAGCCGGCAAATATATCCGAAAGGGATACACCGAGGCACGTAGAACGGTCACGGGTTAAAGGTAAATAACATTTCTCTTTCTCCTGGTTTATTAAGGAACGGGCGAATGGGTTGAGAATGAAGAGGGAAGAAGAACTATCTGAGGGGTCCGGTGCGGCCGGTCTATATCGTACTAAAAGTACCTCTGGCGTGCCGGTCGCCTCCGGGCATAAGTGAATCGATGAATTAGTGAACGGGTCTATTCCACGACGTCTCACTCCCCCCCCCCCCCCCCCTCCGCCGGCCCTTCCCAAATGTCCGAGGGACGGGGGAGGCTGCACTGGTGGTCTGGGCTTGCAGTTTAACCATTGCACGTAAGCGAAACTTACGGGACGAATACCACAGAGTTGAAGTTTCCAGATAGTGGATGGACGCTTCCTGATCCCGTGAGAATGAAACACACTGCTTGGGTGGGTTTGAGTTTCAACCGGTGGATAACTTGGAATTCCTGTCTTCCATTTGCCGTGTACAAACGTTTGTTGTATTAATGGAATGGCTGCATTTGTCTGGTTGGGTGCATTTGGTATTCAACGAGAAATGAAACGGAGATGTGTTGTTTGTAAATAAATAATTGGAGTTGTTTGGACTTTCGGAATAATTTTTTTTAGGCGAAAATCGATTTTTCAAATTCGGAATTAGGAATATGAATAAAGTGGTTACAATTCAATTTCGTCTAGGTGAAAAAAATTAATTCTGCATTTCTGGAGCCTCCGAGTGGTTCATTAGCATCAGAGTCATTAGGAGGTACAGAATCAATGTTCACTCGGTGAAAAAATTCGATTTTGCTGAAAGTCGATTTTACCTCTGAAAAAATCCGAGGTCTGACACTTTGGCCCCAGGGGAAAAAAATTATTTATTTATTTCTAAACAAATGATTTTTACGAAAAAAAAATGACATCATCATTCAATCAACTCAGAATATTTTTTTTAATTATCGTGGGACAACCAATTTTTGAAAAAGACGAAAATTAAAAAAATTAATAGACGAATTAAAATTTAATTAATGGCGAAAAATTAAAATGTATTAATGGAGTAGCTGAATTTCTCCGGTTGTGTGTATACGGTATTCAACGCGAAATGAAACAGAGCGTGATCTTTTGCCTTGACTTTTCTCCTAGAATTTCGTATTTTTGAAAAAATACGAAAATTAAAAAGATAATAGACGAATTAAAATTTAATTAATGGCGAAAAATTAAAATGTATTAATGGAGTAGCTGAATTTCTCCGGTTGTGTGTATACGGTATTCAACGCGAAATGAAACAGAGCGTGATGTGTTGCCTTGACTTTTCTCCTAGAATTTCGTATTTTTGAAAAAATACGGACATTAAAAAAATAATAGACGAATTAAAATTTAATTAATGGCGAAAAATTAAAATGTATTAATGGAGTAGCTGAATTTCTCCGGTTGTGTGTATACGGTATTCAACGCGAAATGAAACAGAGCGTGATGTGTTGCCTTGAGTTTTTTCCTAGAATTTTTTGCTAGCGCTCTTTTTTTTAAGCTGGACGAAGAGTTGCTGCGAAGAAGACGAGTGAAAAGAGCTTATGGCATTAAAAATGCCCAGAGATTGCAAGATGTGGATGGGGTGGAGGGGCGGAGGGGGGGGGG